>NC_141897.1:6798631-7138214 GCF_030686135.1 Camelina sativa | reverse complement strand
ACTATTTATAGGGTAAAAATATGTAACAATCCAATGCATTTGACTAATTATAAGAGTTTGGGTTGAATTTGGAGTGTTTAGAAACCACTTTTACCCATTTTATCCCAAAATAGGCTAAAACAGAGAAAACAGGCTAAAACCGAGAGAAAACATTTACTCGAAGCAGTAAACAGCTATATTACTCTTTATAGGGTCAAAATATGTAACAATCCAATGAATTTGACTAATTATAAGAGTTCGGGTTGAATTTGAAGTGTTTACACACCTCTTTACCCATTTTGTCCCGAGACAGGCTAAAACAGAGAAAACATTGATTCGAAGCACTAAACAGCTTTGTTACTGTTTATAGGGTCTGAATGTGTGACAATCTAATGCCTTTGACTAACCGTAAGAGTTCAGGATGAAATTGGAGTGTTTAGACAACACTTAAACCCGTTTTATCCCAAAACAGGCTTAAACATAGAAAACAGGCTAAAACCGAGAGAAAACATTGATTCAAAGGAGTAAAAAGCTATGTTACTATTTCTAGGGTAAAAATATGTAACAATCCAATGCATTTGACTAATTATAAGAGTTCGGGTTGAATTTGGAGTGCTTAGACACCACTTTTACCCATTTTGTCCCAAAATAGGCTAAAACAGAGAAAACAGGCTAAACCGAGAGAAAACATTTACTCGAAGCAGTAAACAGCTATATTACTCTTTATAGGGTCAAAATATGTAACAATCCAATGAATTTGACTAATTATAAGAGTTCGGGTTGAATTTGAAGTGTTTACACACCACTTTTACCCATTTTGTCTCGAAACAGGCTAAAACCGAGAAAACATTGATTCGAAGCACAAACAGCTTTATTACTGTTTCTAGGGTCAGAATGTGTGAGAATACAAATGCATTTGACTAACCGTAAGAGTTCGGGATGAAATTGGAGTGTTTAGACAACACTTAAACCCGTTTTATCCCAAAACAGGCTTAAACATAGAAAACAGGCTAAAACCGAGAGAAAACATTGATTCAAAGGAGTAAACAGCTATGTTACTATTTCTAGGGTAAAAATATGTAACAATCCAATGCATTTGACTAATTATAAGAGTTCGGGTTGAATTTGGAGTGCTTAGACACCACTTTTACCCATTTTGTCCCAAAATAGGCTAAAACAGAGAAAACAAGCTAAACCGAGAGAAAACATTTACTCGAAGCAGTAAACAGCTATATTACTCTTTATAGGGTCAAAATATGTAACAATCCAATGAATTTGACTAATTATAAGAGTTCGGGTTGAATTTGAAGTGTTTACACACCACTTTTACCCATTTTGTCTCGAAACAGGCTAAAACCGAGAAAACATTGATTCGAAGCACAATCAGCTTTATTACTGTTTCTAGGGTCAGAATGTGTGAGAATACAAATGCATTTGACTAATTGTAAGAGTTCGCGATGAATTTGGAGTGTTTAGACAACACTTAAACCCGTTTTATCCCAAAACAGGCTTAAACATAGAAAACAGGCTAAAACCGAGAGAAAACATTGATTCAAAGGAGTAAACAGCTATGTTACTATTTATAGGGTCAAAATATGTAATAATCCAATGCATTTGGCTAATTATAAGAGTTCGGGTTGTATTTGGAGTGTTTAGACACCACTTTTACCCATTTTGTCCCGAAACAGGCTAAAACAGAGAAAACGGGCTAAAACCGAGAGAAAACATTTACTCGAAGCAGTAAACAGCTATATTACTCTTTATAGGGTCAAAATATGTAACAATCCAATGAATTTGACTAATTATAAGAGTTCGGGTTGAATTTGAAGTGTTTACACACCACTTTTACCCATTTTGTCTCGAAACAGGCTAAAACCGAGAAAACATTGATTCGAAGCACAATCAGCTTTATTACTGTTTCTAGGGTCAGAATGTGTGAGAATACAAATGCATTTGACTAATTGTAAGAGTTCGCGATGAATTTGGAGTGTTTAGACAACACTTAAACCCGTTTTATCCCAAAACAGGCTTAAACAGAGAAAACAGGCTAAACCGAGAGAAAACATTGATTCAAAGGAGTAAACAGCTATGTTACTATTTATAGGGTAAAAATATGTAACAATCCAATGCATTTGACTAATTATAAGAGTTTGGGTTGAATTTGGAGTGTTTAGAAACCACTTTTACCCATTTTATCCCAAAATAGGCTAAAACAGAGAAAACAGGCTAAAACCGAGAGAAAACATTTACTCGAAGCAGTAAACAGCTATATTACTCTTTATAGGGTCAAAATATGTAACAATCCAATGAATTTGACTAATTATAAGAGTTCGGGTTGAATTTGAAGTGTTTACACACCTCTTTTACCCATTTTGTCCCGAAACAGGCTAAAACAGAGAAAACATTGATTCGAAGCACTAAACAGCTTTGTTACTGTTTATAGGGTTTGAATGTGTGACAATCTAATGCCTTTGACTAACCGTAGGAGTTCGGGATGAAATTGGAGTGTTTAGACAACACTTAAACTCGTTTTATCCCAAAACAGGCTTAAACATAGAAAACAGGCTAAAACCGAGAGAAAACATTGATTCAAAGGAGTAAACAGCTATGTTACTATTTCTAGGGTAAAAATATGTAACAATCCAATGCATTTGACTAATTATAAGAGTTCGGGTTGAATTTGGAGTGCTTAGACACCACTTTTACCCATTTTGTCCCAAAATAGGCTAAAACAGAGAAAACAGGCTAAACCGAGAGAAAACATTTACTCGAAGCAGTAAACAGCTATATTACTCTTTATAGGGTCAAAATATGTAACAATCCAATGAATTTGACTAATTATAAGAGTTCGGGTTGAATTTGAAGTGTTTACACACCACTTTTACCCATTTTGTCTCGAAACAGGCTAAAACCGAGAAAACATTGATTCGAAGCACAAACAGCTTTATTACTGTTTCTAGGGTCAGAATGTGTGAGAATACAAATGCATTTGACTAACCGTAAGAGTTCGGGATGAAATTGGAGTGTTTAGACAACACTTAAACCCGTTTTATCCCAAAACAGGCTTAAACATAGAAAACAGGCTAAAACCGAGAGAAAACATTGATTCAAAGGAGTAAACAGCTATGTTACTATTTCTAGGGTAAAAATATGTAACAATCCAATGCATTTGACTAATTATAAGAGTTCGGGTTGAATTTGGAGTGCTTAGACACCACTTTTACCCATTTTGTCCCAAAATAGGCTAAAACAGAGAAAACAAGCTAAACCGAGAGAAAACATTTACTCGAAGCAGTAAACAGCTATATTACTCTTTATAGGGTCAAAATATGTAACAATCCAATGAATTTGACTAATTATAAGAGTTCGGGTTGAATTTGAAGTGTTTACACACCACTTTTACCCATTTTGTCTCGAAACAGGCTAAAACCGAGAAAACATTGATTCGAAGCACAATCAGCTTTATTACTGTTTCTAGGGTCAGAATGTGTGAGAATACAAATGCATTTGACTAATTGTAAGAGTTCGCGATGAATTTGGAGTGTTTAGACAACACTTAAACCCGTTTTATCCCAAAACAGGCTTAAACATAGAAAACAGGCTAAAACCGAGAGAAAACATTGATTCAAAGGAGTAAACAGCTATGTTACTATTTCTAGGGTCAAAATATGTAATAATCCAATGCATTTGGCTAATTATAAGAGTTCGGGTTGTATTTGGAGTGTTTAGACACCACTTTTACCCATTTTGTCCCGAAACAGGCTAAAACAGAGAAAACGGGCTAAAACCGAGAGAAAACATTTACTCGAAGCAGTAAACAGCTATATTACTCTTTATAGGGTCAAAATATGTAACAATCCAATGAATTTGACTAATTATAAGAGTTCGGGTTGAATTTGAAGTGTTTACACACCACTTTTACCCATTTTGTCTCGAAACAGGCTAAAACCGAGAAAACATTGATTCGAAGCACAATCAGCTTTATTACTGTTTCTAGGGTCAGAATGTGTGAGAATACAAATGCATTTGACTAATTGTAAGAGTTCGCGATGAATTTGGAGTGTTTAGACACCACTTTTACCCATTTTGTCCCAAAATAGGCTAAAACAGAGAAAACAGGCTAAACCGAGAGAAAACATTTACTCGAAGCAGTAAACAGCTATATTACTCTTTATAGGGTCAAAATATGTAACAATCCAATGAATTTGACTAATTATAAGAGTTCGGGTTCAATTTGAAGTGTTTACACACCACTTTTACCCATTTTGTCCCGAAACAGGCTAAAACAGAGAAAACATTTCTTCGAAGCAGTAAACAGCTTTGTTACTGTTTACAGGGTCAGAATGTGTGACAATTTAATGCCTTTGACTAACCGTAAGAGTTCGGGATGAATTTGGAGTGTTTAGACAACACTTAAACCCGTTTTATCCCAAAACAGGCTTAAACATAGAAAACAGGCTAAAACCGAGAGAAAACATTAATTCAAAGGAGTAAACAGCTATGTTACTATTTCTAGGGTCAAAATATGTAACAATCCAATGCATTTGACTAATTATAAGAGTTTGGGTTGAATTTGGAGTGTTTAGACACCACTTTTACCCATTTTGTCCCAAAATAGGCTAAAACAGAGAAAACAGGCTAAACCGAGAGAAAACATTTACTCGAAGCAGTAAACAGCTATATTACTCTTTATAGGGTCAAAATATGTAACAATCCAATGAATTTGACTAATTATAAGAGTTCGGGTTGAATTTGAAGTGTTTACACACCCGTTTTACCCATTTTGTCCCGAAACAGGCTAAAACAGAGAAAACATTTCTTCGAAGCAGTAAACAGCTTTGTTACTGTTTATAGGGTTCAGAATGTGTGACAATTTAATGCCTTTGACTAACCGTAAGAGTTCGGGATGAATTTGGAGTGTTTAGACAACACTTAAACCCGTTTTATCCCAAAACAGGCTTAAACAGAGAAAACAGGCTAAAACCGAGAGAAAACATTGATTCAAAGGAGTAAATAGCTATGTTACTATTTAAAGGGTCAAAATATGTAATAATCCAATGCATTTGGCTAATTATAAGAGTTCGGGTTGTATTTGGAGTGTTTAGACACCACTTTTACCCATTTTGTCCCGAAACAGGCTAAAACAGAGAAAACGGGCTAAAACCGAGAGAAAACATTTACTCGAAGCAGTAAACAGCTATATTACTCTTTATAGGGTCAAAATATGTAACAATCCAATGAATTTGACTAATTATAAGAGTTCGGGTTGAATTTGAAGTGTTTACACACCACTTTTACCCATTTTGTCTCGAAAGAGGCTAAAACCGAGAAAACATTGATTCGAAGCACAATCAGCTTTATTACTGTTTCTAGGGTCAGAATGTGTGAGAATACAAATGCAGTTGACTAATTGTAAGAGTTCGCGATGAATTTGGAGTGTTTAGACAACACTTAAACCCGTTTTATCCCAAAACAGGCTTAAACAGAGAAAACAGGCTAAACCGAGAGAAAACATTGATTCAAAGGAGTAAACAGCTATGTTACTATTTATAGGGTAAAAATATGTAACAATCCAATGCATTTGACTAATTATAAGAGTTTGGGTTGAATTTGGAGTGTTTAGAAACCACTTTTACCCATTTTATCCCAAAATAGGCTAAAACAGAGAAAACAGGCTAAAACCGAGAGAAAACATTTACTCGAAGCAGTAAACAGCTATATTACTCTTTATAGGGTCAAAATATGTAACAATCCAATGAATTTGACTAATTATAAGAGTTCGGGTTGAATTTGAAGTGTTTACACACCTCTTTTACCCATTTTGTCCCGAAACAGGCTAAAACAGAGAAAACATTGATTCGAAGCACTAAACAGCTTTGTTACTGTTTATAGGGTCTGAATGTGTGACAATCTAATGCCTTTGACTAACCGTAAGAGTTCGGGATGAAATTGGAGTGTTTAGACAACACTTAAACCCGTTTTATCCCAAAACAGGCTTAAACATAGAAAACAGGCTAAAACCGAGAGAAAACATTGATTCAAAGGAGTAAACAGCTATGTTACTATTTCTAGGGTAAAAATATGTAACAATCCAATGCATTTGACTAATTATAAGAGTTCGGGTTGAATTTGGAGTGCTTAGACACCACTTTTACCCATTTTGTCCCAAAATAGGCTAAAACAGAGAAAACAGGCTAAACCGAGAGAAAACATTTACTCGAAGCAGTAAACAGCTATATTACCCTTTATAGTGTCAAAATATGTAACAATCCAATGAATTTGACTAATTATAAGAGTTCGGGTTCAATTTGAAGTGTTTACACACCACTTTTTATCCATTTTGTCCCGAAACAGGCTAAAACAGAGAAAACATTTCTTCGAAGCAGTAATCAGCTTTGTTACTGTTTACAGGGTCAGAATGTGTGACAATTTAATGCCTTTGACTAACCGTAAGAGTTCGGGATGAATTTGGAGTGTTTAGACAACACTTAAACCCGTTTTATCCCAAAACAGGCTTAAACATAGAAAATAGGCTAAAACCGAGAGAAAACATTGATTCAAAGGAGTAAACAGCTATGTTACTATTTCTAGGGTCAAAATATGTAACAATCCAATGCATTTGACTAATTATAAGAGTTTGGGTTGAATTTGGAGTGTTTAGACACCACTTTTACCCATTTTGTCCCAAAATAGGCTAAAACAGAGAAAACAGGCTAAACCGAGAGAAAACATTTACTCGAAGCAGTAAACAGCTATATTACTCTTTATAGGGTCAAAATATGTAACAATCCAATGAATTTGACTAATTATAAGAGTTCGGGTTGAATTTGAAGTGTTTACACACCACTTTTACCCATTTTGTCTCGAAACAGGCTAAAACCGAGAAAACATTGATTCGAAGCACAATCAGCTTTATTACTGTTTCTAGGGTCAGAACGTGTGAGAATACAAATGCATTTGACTAATTGTAAGAGTTCGGGATGAATTTGGAGTGTTTAGACAACACTTAAACCCGTTTTATCCCAAAACAGGCTTAAACAGAGAAAACAGGCTAAAACCGAGAGAAAACATTGATTCAAAGGAGTAAATAGCTATGTTACTATTTATAGGGTCAAAATATGTAATAATCCAATGCATTTGGCTAATTATAAGAGTTCGGGTTGTATTTGGAGTGTTTAGACACCACTTTTACCCATTTTGTCCCGAAACAGGCTAAAACAGAGAAAACAGGCTAAAACCGAGAGAAAACATTTACTCGAAGCAGTAAACAGCTATATTACTCTTTATAGGGTCAAAATATGTAACAATCCAATGAATTTGACTAATTATAAGAGTTCGGGTTGAATTTGAAGTGTTTACACACCACTTTTACCCATTTTGTCTCGAAACAGGCTAAAACCGAGAAAACATTGATTCGAAGCACAAACAGCTTTAGTACTGTTTCTAGGGTCAGAATGTGTGAGAATACAAATGCATTTGACAAATTGTAAGAGTTCGCGATGAATTTGGAGTGTTTAGACAACACTTAAACCCGTTTTATCCCAAAACAGGCTTAAACAGAGAAAACAGGCTAAACCGAGAGAAAACATTGATTCAAAGGAGTAAACAGCTATGTTACTATTTATAGGGTAAAAATATGTAACAATCCAATGCATTTGACTAATTATAAGAGTTTGGGTTGAATTTGGAGTGTTTAGAAACCACTTTTACCCATTTTATCCCAAAATAGGCTAAAACAGAGAAAACAGGCTAAAACCGAGAGAAAACATTTACTCGAAGCAGTAAACAGCTATATTACTCTTTATAGGGTCAAAATATGTAACAATCCAATGAATTTGACTAATTATAAGAGTTCGGGTTGAATTTGAAGTGTTTACACACCTCTTTTACCCATTTTGTCCCGAAACAGGCTAAAACAGAGAAAACATTGATTCGAAGCACTAAACAGCTTTGTTACTGTTTATAGGGTCTGAATGTGTGACAATCTAATGCCTTTGACTAACCGTAAGAGTTCGGGATGAAATTGGAGTGTTTAGACAACACTTAAACCCGTTTTATCCCAAAACAGGCTTAAACATAGAAAACAGGCTAAAACCGAGAGAAAACATTGATTCAAAGGAGTAAACAGCTATGTTACTATTTCTAGGGTAAAAATATGTAACAATCCAATGCATTTGACTAATTATAAGAGTTCGGGTTGAATTTGGAGTGCTTAGACACCACTTTTACCCATTTTGTCCCAAAATAGGCTAAAACAGAGAAAACAGGCTAAACCGAGAGAAAACATTTACTCGAAGCAGTAAACAGCTATATTACTCTTTATAGGGTCAAAATATGTAACAATCCAATGAATTTGACTAATTATAAGAGTTCGGGTTCAATTTGAAGTGTTTACACACCACTTTTACCCATTTTGTCCCGAAACAGGCTAAAACAGAGAAAACATTTCTTCGAAGCAGTAAACAGCTTTGTTACTGTTTATAGGGTCAGAATGTGTGACAATTTAATGCCTTTGACTAACCGTAAGAGTTCGGGATGAATTTGGAGTGTTTAGACAACACTTAAACCCGTTTTATCCCAAAACAGGCTTAAAAAGAGAAAACAGGCTAAAACCGAGAGAAAACATTGATTCAAAGGAGTAAATAGCTATGTTACTATTTATAGGGTCAAAATATGTAATAATCCAATGCATTTGGCTAATTATAAGAGTTCGGGTTGTATTTGGAGTGTTTAGACACCACTTTTACCCATTTTGTCCCGAAACAGGCTAAAACAGAGAAAACAGGCTAAAACCGAGAGAAAACATTTACTCGAAGCAGTAAACAGCTATATTACTCTTTATAGGGTCAAAATATGTAACAATCCAATGAATTTGACTAATTATAAGAGTTCGGGTTGAATTTGAAGTGTTTACACACCACTTTTACCCATTTTGTCTCGAAACAGGCTAAAACCGAGAAAACATTGATTCGAAGCACAAACAGCTTTATTACTGTTTCTAGGGTCAGAATGTGTGAGAATACAAATGCATTTGACAAATTGTAAGAGTTCGCGATGAATTTGGAGTGTTTAGACAACACTTAAACCCGTTTTATCCCAAAACAGGCTTAAACAGAGAAAACAGGCTAAACCGAGAGAAAACATTGATTCAAAGGAGTAAACAGCTATGTTACTATTTATAGGGTAAAAATATGTAACAATCCAATGCATTTGACTAATTATAAGAGTTTGGGTTGAATTTGGAGTGTTTAGAAACCACTTTTACCCATTTTATCCCAAAATAGGCTAAAACAGAGAAAACAGGCTAAAACCGAGAGAAAACATTTACTCGAAGCAGTAAACAGCTATATTACTCTTTATAGGGTCAAAATATGTAACAATCCAATGAATTTGACTAATTATAAGAGTTCGGGTTGAATTTGAAGTGTTTACACACCTCTTTTACCCATTTTGTCCCGAAACAGGCTAAAACAGAGAAAACATTGATTCGAAGCACTAAACAGCTTTGTTACTGTTTATAGGGTCTGAATGTGTGACAATCTAATGCCTTTGACTAACCGTAAGAGTTCGGGATGAAATTGGAGTGTTTAGACAACACTTAAACCCGTTTTATCCCAAAACAGGCTTAAACATAGAAAACAGGCTAAAACCGAGAGAAAACATTGATTCAAAGGAGTAAACAGCTATGTTACTATTTCTAGGGTAAAAATATGTAACAATCCAATGCATTTGACTAATTATAAGAGTTCGGGTTGAATTTGGAGTGCTTAGACACCACTTTTACCCATTTTGTCCCAAAATAGGCTAAAACAGAGAAAACAGGCTAAACCGAGAGAAAACATTTACTCGAAGCAGTAAACAGCTATATTACTCTTTATAGGGTCAAAATATGTAACAATCCAATGAATTTGACTAATTATAAGAGTTCGGGTTCAATTTGAAGTGTTTACACACCACTTTTACCCATTTTGTCCCGAAACAGGCTAAAACAGAGAAAACATTTCTTCGAAGCAGTAAACAGCTTTGTTACTGTTTACAGGGTCAGAATGTGCGACAATTTAATGCCTTTGACTAACCGTAAGAGTTCGGGATGAATTTGGAGTGTTTAGACAACACTTAAACCCGTTTTATCCCAAAACAGGCTTAAACATAGAAAACAGGCTAAAACCGAGAGAAAACATTGATTCAAAGGAGTAAACAGCTATGTTACTATTTCTAGGGTCAAAATATGTAACAATCCAATGCATTTGACTAATTATAAGAGTTCGGGTTGAATTTGGAGTGTTTAGACACCGTTTTTACCCATTTTGTCCCAAATAGGCTAAAACAGAGAAAACAGGCTAAACCGAGAGAAAACATTTACTCGAAGTAGTAAACAGCTATATTACTCTTTATAGGGTCAAAATATGTAACAATCCAATGAATTTGACTAATTATAAGAGTTCGGGTTGAATTTGAAGTGTTTACACACCAGTTTTACCCATTTTGTCCCGAAACAGGCTAAAACAGAGAAAACATTTCTTCGAAGCAGTAAACAGCTTTGTTACTGTTTATAGGGTCAGAGTGTGTGACAATTTAATGCCTTTGACTAACCGTAAGAGTTCGGGATGAATTTGGAGTGTTTAGACAACACTTAAACCCGTTTTATCCCAAAACAGGCTTAAACATAGAAAACAGGCTAAAACCGAGAGAAAACATTGATTCAAAGGAGTAAACAGCTATGTTACTATTTCTAGGGTCAAAATATGTAACAATCCAATGCATTTGACTAATTATAAGAGTTCGGGTTGAATTTGGAGTGTTTAGACACCACTTTTACCCATTTTGTCCCAAAATAAAACAGAGAAAACAGGCTAAACCGAGAGAAAACATTTACTTGAAGCAGTAAACAGCTATATTACTCTTTATAAGGTCAAAATATGTAACAATCCAATGAATTTGACTAATTATAAGAGTTCGGGTTGAATTTGAAGTGTTTACACACCAGTTTTACCCATTTTGTCCCGAAACAGGCTAAAACAGAGAAAACATTTCTTCGAAGCAGTAAACAGCTTTGTTACTGTTTATAGGGTCAGAATGTGTGACAATTTAATGCCTTTGACTAACCGTAAGAGTTCGGGATGAATTTGGAGTGTTTAGACAACACTTAAACCCGTTTTATCCCAAAACAGGCTTAAACAGAGAAAACAGGCTAAAACCGAGAGAAAACATTGATTCAAAGGAGTAAATAGCTATGTTACTATTTATAGGGTCAAAATATGTAATAATCCAATGCATTTGGCTAATTATAAGAGTTCGGGTTGTATTTGGAGTGTTTAGACACCACTTTTACCCATTTTGTCCCGAAACAGGCTAAAACAGAGAAAACAGGCTAAAACCGAGAGAAAACATTTACTCGAAGCAGTAAACAGCTATATTACTCTTTATAGGGTCAAAATATGTAACAATCCAATGAATTTGACTAATTATAAGAGTTCGGGTTGAATTTGAAGTGTTTACACACCACTTTTACCCATTTTGTCTCGAAACAGGCTAAAACCGAGAAAACATTGATTCAAAGCACAAACAGCTTTATTACTGTTTCTAGGGTCAGAATGTGTGAGAATACAAATGCATTTGACTAATTGTAAGAGTTCGCGATGAATTTGGAGTGTTTAGACAACACTTAAACCCGTTTTATCCCAAAACAGGCTTAAACAGAGAAAACAGGCTAAACCGAGAGAAAACATTGATTCAAAGGAGTAAACAGCTATGTTACTATTTATAGGGTAAAAATATGTAACAATCCAATGCATTTGACTAATTATAAGAGTTTGGGTTGAATTTGGAGTGTTTAGAAACCACTTTTACCCATTTTATCCCAAAATAGACTAAAACAGAGAAAACAGGCTAAAACCGAGAGAAAACATTTACTCGAAGCAGTAAACAGCTATATTACTCTTTATAGGGTCAAAATATGTAACAATCCAATGAATTTGAATAATTATAAGAGTTCGGGTTGAATTTGAAGTGTTTACACACCTCTTTTACCCATTTTGTCCCGAAACAGGCTAAAACAGAGAAAACATTGATTCGAAGCACTAAACAGCTTTGTTACTGTTTATAGGGTCTGAATGTGTGACAATCTAATGCCTTTGACTAACCGTAAGAGTTCGGGATGAAATTGGAGTGTTTAGACAATACTTAAACCCGTTTTATCCCAAAACAGGCTTAAACATAGAAAACAGGCTAAAACCGAGAGAAAACATTGATTCAAAGGAGTAAACAGCTATGTTACTATTTCTAGGGTAAAAATATGTAACAATCCAATGCATTTGACTAATTATAAGAGTTCGGGTTGAATTTGGAGTGCTTAGACACCACTTTTACCCATTTTGTCCCAAAATAGGCTAAAACAGAGAAAACAGGCTAAACCGAGAGAAAACATTTACTCGAAGCAGTAAACAGCTATATTACTCTTTATAGGGTCAAAATATGTAACAATCCAATGAATTTGACTAATTATAAGAGTTCGGGTTCAATTTGAAGTGTTTACACACCACTTTTACCCATTTTGTCCCGAAACAGGCTAAAACAGAGAAAACATTTCTTCGAAGCAGTAAACAGCTTTGTTACTGTTTACAGGGTCAGAATGTGTGACAATTTAATGCCTTTGACTAACCGTAAGAGTTCGGGATGAATTTGGAGTGTTTAGACAACACTTAAACCCGTTTTATCCCAAAACAGGCTTAAACATAGAAAACAGGCTAAAACCGAGAGAAAACATTGATTCAAAGGAGTAAACAGCTATGTTACTATTTCTAGGGTCAAAATATGTAACAATCCAATGCATTTGACTAATTATAAGAGTTCGGGTTGAATTTGGAGTGTTTAGACACCACTTTTACCCATTTTGTCCCAAATAGGCTAAAACAGAGAAAACAGGCTAAACCGAGAGAAAACATTTACTCGAAGCAGTAAACAGCTATATTACTCTTTATAGGGTCAAAATATGTAACAATCCAATGAATTTGACTAATTATAAGAGTTCGGGTTGAATTTGAAGTGTTTACACACCAGTTTTACCCATTTTGTCCCGAAACAGGCTAAAACAGAGAAAACATTTCTTCGAAGCAGTAAACAGCTTTGTAACTGTTTATAGGGTCAGAGTGTGTGACAATTTAATGCCTTTGACTAACCGTAAGAGTTCGGGATGAATTTGGAGTGTTTAGACAACACTTAAACCCGTTTTATCCCAAAACAGGCTTAAACATAGAAAACAGGCTAAAACCGAGAGAAAACATTGATTCAAAGGAGTAAACAGCTATGTTACTATTTCTAGGGTCAAAATATGTAACAATCCAATGCATTTGACTAATTATAAGAGTTCGGGTTGAATTTGGAGTGTTTAGACACCACTTTTACCCATTTTGTCCCAAAATAGGCTAAAACAGAGAAAACAGGCTAAACCGAGAGAAAACATTTACTCGAAGCAGTAAACAGCTATATTACTCTTTATAAGGTCAAAATATGTAACAATCCAATGAATTTGACTAATTATAAGAGTTCGGGTTGAATTTGAAGTGTTTACACACCACTTTTACCCATTTTGTCCCGAAACAGGCTAAAACAGAGAAAACATTTCTTCGAAGCAGTAAACAGCTTTGTTACTGTTTACAGGGTCAGAATGTGTGACAGTTTAATGCCTTTGACTAACCGTAATAGTTCGGGATGAATTTGGAGTGTTTAGACAACACTTAAACCCGTTTTATCCCAAAACAGGCTTAAACATAGAAAACAGGCTAAAACCGAGAGAAAACATTGATTCAAAGGAGTAAACAGCTATGTTACTATTTCTAGGGTAAAAATATGTAACAATCCAATGCATTTGACTAATTATAAGAGTTCGGGTTGAATTTGGAGTGCTTAGACACCACTTTTACCCATTTTGTCCCAAAATAGGCTAAAACAGAGAAAACAGGCTAAACCGAGAGAAAACATTTACTCGAAGCAGTAAACAGCTATATTACTCTTTATAGGGTCAAAATATGTAACAATCCAATGAATTTGACTAATTATAAGAGTTCGGGTTGAATTTGAAGTGTTTACACACCACTTTTACCCATTTTGTCTCGAAACAGGCTAAAACCGAGAAAACATTGATTCGAAGCACAATCAGCTTTATTACTGTTTCTAGGGTCAGAATGTGTGAGAATACAAATGCATTTGACTAATTGTAAGAGTTCGCGATGAATTTGGAGTGTTTAGACAACACTTAAACCCGTTTTATCCCAAAACAGGCTTAAATAGAGAAAACAGGCTAAACCGAGAGAAAACATTGATTCAAAGGAGTAAACAGCTATGTTACTATTTATAGGGTAAAAATATGTAACAATCCAATGCATTTGACTAATTATAAGAGTTTGGGTTGAATTTGGAGTGTTTAGAAACCACTTTTACCCATTTTATCCCAAAATAGGCTAAAACAGAGAAAACAGGCTAAAACCGAGAGAAAACATTTACTCGAAGCAGTAAACAGCTATATTACTCTTTATAGGGTCAAAATATGTAACAATCCAATGAATTTGACTAATTATAAGAGTTCGGGTTGAATGTGAAGTGTTTACACACCTCTTTTACCCATTTTGTCCCGAAACAGGCTAAAACAGAGAAAACATTGATTCGAAGCACTAAACAGCTTTGTTACTGTTTATAGGGTCTGAATGTGTGACAATCTAATGCCTTTGACTAACCGTAAGAGTTCGGGATGAAATTGGAGTGTTTAGACAACACTTAAACCCGTTTTATCCCAAAACAGGCTTAAACATAGAAAACAGGCTAAAACCGAGAGAAAACATTGATTCAAAGGAGTAAACAGCTATGTTACTATTTCTAGGGTAAAAATATGTAACAATCCAATGCATTTGACTAATTATAAGAGTTCGGGTTGAATTTGGAGTGCTTAGACACCACTTTTACCCATTTTGTCCCAAAATAGGCTAAAACAGAGAAAACAGGCTAAACCGAGAGAAAACATTTACTCGAAGCAGTAAACAGCTATATTACTCTTTATAGGGTCAAAATATGTAACAATCCAATGAATTTGACTAATTATAAGAGTTCGGGTTGAATTTGAAGTGTTTACACACCAGTTTTACCCATTTTGTCCCGAAACAGGCTAAAACAGAGAAAACATTTCTTCGAAGCAGTAAACAGCTTTGTTACTGTTTATAGGGTCAGAATGTGTGACAATTTAATGCCTTTGACTAACCGTAAGAGTTCGGGATGAATTTGGAGTGTTTAGACAACACTTAAACCCGTTTTATCCCAAAACAGGCTTAAACATAGAAAACAGGCTAAAACCGAGAGAAAACATTGATTCAAAGGAGTAAACAGCTATGTTACTATTTCTAGGGTCAAAATATGTAACAATCCAATGCATTTGACTAATTATAAGAGTTCGGGTTGAATTTGGAGTGTTTAGACACCACTTTTACCCATTTTGTCCCAAAATAGGTTAAAACAGAGAAAACAGGCTAAAACCGAGAGAAAACATTTACTCGAAGCAGTAAACAGCTATATTACTCTTTATAGGGTCAAAATATGTAACAATCCAATGAATTAGACTAATTATAAGAGTTCGGGTTGAATTTGAAGAGTTTACACACCACTTTTACCCATTTTGTCCCGAAACAGGCTAAAACAGAGCAAACATTTCTTCGAAGCAGTAAACAGCATTGTTACTGTTTATAGGGTCAGAATGTGTGACAATTTAATGCCTTTGACTAACCGTAAGAGTTCGGATTGAATTTGGAGTGTTTAGACACCACTTTTACCCATTTTGTCCCAAAATAGGCTAAAACAGAGAAAACAGGCTAAAACCGAGAGAAACCATTTACTCGAAGCAGTAAACAGCCATATTACTCTTTATAGGGTCAAAATATGTAACAATCCAATGAATTTGACTAATTATAAGAGTTCGGGTTGAATTTGAAGTGTTTAAACATAGAAAACAGGCTAAAACCGAGAGAAAACATTGATTCAAAGGAGTAAACAGCTATGTTACTATTTCTAGGGTCAAAATATGTAATAATCCAATGCATTTGGCTAATTATAAGAGTTCGGGTTGTATTTGGAGTGTTTAGACACCACTTTTACCCATTTTGTCCCGAAACAGGCTAAAACAGAGAAAACGGGCTAAAACCGAGAGAAAACATTTACTCGAAGCAGTAAACAGCTATATTACTCTTTATAGGGTCAAAATATGTAACAATCCAATGAATTTGACTAATTATAAGAGTTCGGGTTGAATTTGAAGTGTTTACACACCACTTTTACCCATTTTGTCTCGAAACAGGCTAAAACCGAGAAAACATTGATTCGAAGCACAAACAGCTTTATTACTGTTTCTAGGGTCAGAATGTGTGAGAATACAAATGCATTTGACTAATTGTAAGAGTTCGCGATGAATTTGGTGTGTTTAGACAACACTTAAACCCGTTTTATCCCAAAACAGGCTTAAACAGAGAAAACAGGCTAAACCGAGAGAAAACATTGATTCAAAGGAGTAAACAGCTATGTTACTATTTATAGGGTAAAAATATGTAACAATCCAAAGCATTTGACTAATTATAAGAGTTTGGGTTGAATTTGGAGTGTTTAGAAACCACTTTTACCCATTTTATCCCAAAATAGGCTAAAACAGAGAAAACAGGCTAAAACCGAGAGAAAACATTTACTCGAAGCAGTAAACAGCTATATTACTCTTTATAGGGTCAAAATATGTAACAATCAAATGAATTTGACTAATTATAAGAGTTCGGGTTGAATTTGAAGTGTTTACGCACCACTTTTACCCATTTTGTCCCGAAACAGGCTAAAACAGAGCAAACATTTCTTCGAAGCAGTAAACAGCATTGTTACTGTTTATAGGGTCAGAATGTGTGACAATTTAATGCCTTTGACTAACCGTAAGAGTTCGGGATGAATTTGGAGTGTTTAGACAACACTTCAACCCGTTTTATCCCAAAACAGGCTTAAACAGAGAAAACAGGCTAAAACCGAGAGAAAACATTGATTCAAAGGAGTAAACAGCTATGTTACTATTTATAGGGTCAAAATATATAACAATCCAATGCATTTGGCTAATTATAAGAGTTCGGATTGAATTTGGAGTGTTTAGACACCACTTTTACCCATTTTGTCCCAAAATAGGCTAAAACAGAGAAAACAGGCTAAAACCGAGAGAAACCATTTACTCGAAGCAGTAAACAGCCATATTACTCTTTATAGGGTCAAAATATGTAACAATCCAATGAATTTGACTAATTATAAGAGTTCGGGTTGAATTTGAAGTGTTTACACACCACTTTTACCCATTTTGTCCCGAAACAGGCTAAAACCGAGAGAAAACATTTCTTCGAAGCAGTAAACAGCTTTGTTACTGTTTACAGGGTCAGAATGTGTGACAATCTAATGCCTTTGACTAACCGTAAGAATTCGGGATGAATTTGGAGTGTTTAGACAACACTTAAACCCGTTTTATCCCAAAACAGGCTTAAACATAGAAAACAGGCTAAAACCGAGAGAAAACATTGATTCAAAGGAGTAAACAGCTATGTTACTATTTCTAGGGTCAAAATATGTAATAATCCAATGCATTTGGCTAATTATAAGAGTTCGGGTTGTATTTGGAGTGTTTAGACACCACTTTTACCCATTTTGTCCCGAAACAGGCTAAAACAGAGAAAACGGGCTAAAACCGAGAGAAAACATTTACTCGAAGCAGTAAACAGCTATATTACTCTTTATAGGGTCAAAATATGTAACAATCCAATGAATTTGACTAATTATAAGAGTTCGGGTTGAATTTGAAGTGTTTACACACCACTTTTACCCATTTTGTCTCGAAACAGGCTAAAACCGAGAAAACATTGATTCGAAGCACAAACAGCTTTATTACTGTTTCTAGGGTCAGAATGTGTGAGAATACAAATGCATTTGACTAATTGTAAGAGTTCGCGATGAATTTGGTGTGTTTAGACAACACTTAAACCCGTTTTATCCCAAAACAGGCTTAAACAGAGAAAACAGGCTAAACCGAGAGAAAACATTGATTCAAAGGAGTAAACAGCTATGTTACTATTTATAGGGTAAAAATATGTAACAATCCAAAGCATTTGACTAATTATAAGAGTTTGGGTTGAATTTGGAGTGTTTAGAAACCACTTTTACCCATTTTATCCCAAAATAGGCTAAAACAGAGAAAACAGGCTAAAACCGAGAGAAAACATTTACTCGAAGCAGTAAACAGCTATATTACTCTTTATAGGGTCAAAATATGTAACAATCAAATGAATTTGACTAATTATAAGAGTTCGGGTTGAATTTGAAGTGTTTACGCACCACTTTTACCCATTTTGTCCCGAAACAGGCTAAAACAGAGCAAACATTTCTTCGAAGCAGTAAACAGCATTGTTACTGTTTATAGGGTCAGAATGTGTGACAATTTAATGCCTTTGACTAACCGTAAGAGTTCGGGATGAATTTTGAGTGTTTAGACAACACTTAAACCCGTTTTATCCCAAAACAGGCTTAAACAGAGAAAACAGGCTAAAACCGAGAGAAAACATTGATTCAAAGGAGTAAACAACTATGTTACTATTTATAGGGTCAAAATATATAACAATCCAATGCATTTGGCTAATTATAAGAGTTCGGATTGAATTTGGAGTGTTTAGACACCACTTTTACCCATTTTGTCCCAAAATAGGCTAAAACAGAGAAAACAGGCTAAAACCGAGAGAAACCATTTACTCGAAGCAGTAAACAGCCATATTACTCTTTATAGGGTCAAAATATGTAACAATCCAATGAATTTGACTAATTATAAGAGTTCGGGTTGAATTTGAAGTGTTTACACACTACTTTTACCCATTTTGTCCCGAAACAGGCTAAAACCGAGAGAAAACATTGATTCAAAGCAGTAAACAGCTTTGTTACTGTTTACAGGGTCAGAATGTGTGACAATCTAATGCCTTTGACTAACCGTAAGAGTTCGGGATGAATTTGGAGTGTTTAGACAACACTTAAACCCGTTTTATCCCAAAACAGGCTTAAACAGAGAAAACAGGCTAAAACCGAGAGAAAACATTGATTCAAAGCAGTAAACAGCTTTGTTACTGTTTACAGGGTCAGAATGTGTGACAATTTAATGCCTTTGACTAACCGTAAGAGTTCGGGATGAATTTGGAGTGTTTAGACAACACTTAAACCCGTTTTATCCCAAAACAGGCTTAAACATAGAAAACAGGCTAAAACCGAGAGAAAACATTGATTCAAAGGAGTAAACAGCTATGTTACTATTTCTAGGGTCAAAATATGTAATAATCCAATGCATTTGGCTAATTATAAGAGTTCGGGTTGTATTTGGAGTGTTTAGACACCACTTTTACCCATTTTGTCCCGAAACAGGCTAAAACAGAGAAAACGGGCTAAAACCGAGAGAAAACATTTACTCGAAGCAGTAAACAGCTATATTACTCTTTATAGGGTCAAAATATGTAACAATCCAATGAATTTGACTAATTATAAGAGTTCGGGTTGAATTTGAAGTGTTTACACACCACTTTTACCCATTTTGTCTCGAAACAGGCTAAAACCGAGAAAACATTGATTCGAAGAACAAACAGCTTTATTACTGTTTCTAGGGTCAGAATGTGTGAGAATACAAATGCATTTGACTAATTGTAAGAGTTCGCGATGAATTTGGTGTGTTTAGACAACACTTAAACCCGTTTTATCCCAAAACAGGCTTAAAAAGAGAAAACAGGCTAAACCGAGAGAAAACATTGATTCAAAGGAGTAAACAGCTATGTTACTATTTATAGGGTAAAAATATGTAACAATCCAAAGCATTTGACTAATTATAAGAGTTTGGGTTGAATTTGGAGTGTTTAGAAACCACTTTTACCCATTTTATCCCAAAATAGGCTAAAACAGAGAAAACAGGCTAAAACCGAGAGAAAACATTTACTCGAAGCAGTAAACAGCTATATTACTCTTTATAGGGTCAAAATATGTAACAATCAAATGAATTTGACTAATTATAAGAGTTCGGGTTGAATTTGAAGTGTTTACGCACCACTTTTACCCATTTTGTCCCGAAACAGGCTAAAACAGAGCAAACATTTCTTCGAAGCAGTAAACAGCATTGTTACTGTTTATAGGGTCAGAATGTGTGACAATTTAATGCCTTTGACTAACCGTAAGAGTTCGGGATGAATTTGGAGTGTTTAGACAACACTTCAACCCGTTTTATCCCAAAACAGGCTTAAACAGAGAAAACATTTCTTCGAAGCAGTAAACAGCATTGTTACTGTTTATAGGGTCAGAATGTGTGACAATTTAATGCCTTTGACTAACCGTAAGAGTTCGGGATGAATTTGGAGTGTTTAGACAACACTTCAACCCGTTTTATCCCAAAACAGGCTTAAACAGAGAAAACAGGCTAAAACCGAGAGAAAACATTGATTCAAAGGAGTAAACAGCTATGTTACTATTTATTGGGTCAAAATATATAACAATCCAATGCATTTGGCTAATTATAAGAGTTCGGATTGAATTTGGAGTGTTTAGACACCACTTTTACCCATTTTGTCCCAAAATAGGCTAAAACAGAGAAAACAGGCTAAAACCGAGAGAAACCATTTACTCGAAGCAGTAAACAGCCATATTACTCTTTATAGGGTCAAAATATGTATCAATCCAATGAATTTGACTAATTATAAGAGTTCGGGTTGAATTTGAAGTGTTTACACACCACTTTTACCCATTTTGTCCCGAAACAGGCTAAAACCGAGAGAAAACATTTCTTCGAAGCAGTAAACAGCTTTGTTACTGTTTATAGGGTCAGAATGTGTGACAATTTAATGCCTTTGACTAACCGTAAGAGTTCGGGATGAATTTGGAGTGTTTAGACAACACTTAAACCCGTTTTATCCCAAAACAGGCTTAAACAGAGAAAACAGGCTAAACCGAGAGAAAACATTGATTCAAAGGAGTAAACAGCTATGTTACTATTTATAGGGTAAAAATATGTAACAATCCAATGCATTTGACTAATTATAAGAGTTTGGGTTGAATTTGGAGTGTTTAGACACCACTTTTACCCATTTTGTCCCGAAACAGGCTAAAACAGAGAAAACGGGCTAAAACCGAGAGAAAACATTTACTCGAAGCAGTAAACAGCTATATTACTCTTTATAGGGTCAAAATATATAACAATCCAATGAATTTGACTAATTATAAGAGTTCGGGTTGAATTTGAAGTGTTTACACACCACTTTTACCCATTTTGTCTCGAAACAGGCTAAAACCGAGAAAACATTGATTCGAAGCACAAACAGCTTTATTACTGTTTCTAGGGTCAGAATGTGTGAGAATACAAATGCATTTGACTAATTGTAAGAGTTCGCGATGAATTTGGTGTGTTTAGACAACACTTAAACCCGTTTTATCCCAAAACAGGCTTAAACAGAGAAAACAGGCTAAACCGAGAGAAAACATTGATTCAAAGGAGTAAACAGCTATGTTACTATTTATAGAGTAAAAATATGTAACAATCCAAAGCATTTGACTAATTATAAGAGTTTGGGTTGAATTTGGAGTGTTTAGAAACCACTTTTACCCATTTTATCCCAAAATAGGCTAAAACAGAGAAAACAGGCTAAAACCGAGAGAAAACATTTACTCGAAGCAGTAAACAGCTATATTACTCTTTATAGGGTCAAAATATGTAACAATCAAATGAATTTGACTAATTATAAGAGTTCGGGTTGAATTTGAAGTGTTTACGCACCACTTTTACCCATTTTGTCCCGAAACAGGCTAAAACAGAGCAAACATTTCTTCGAAGCAGTAAACAGCATTGTTACTGTTTATAGGGTCAGAATGTGTGACAATTTAATGCCTTTGACTAACCGTAAGAGTTCGGGATGTATTTGGAGTGTTTAGACAACACTTCAACCCGTTTTATCCCAAAACAGGCTTAAACAGAGAAAACATTTCTTCGAAGCAGTAAACAGCATTGTTACTGTTTATAGGGTCAGAATGTGTGACAATTTAATGCCTTTGACTAACCGTAAGAGTTCGGGATGAATTTGGAGTGTTTAGACAACACTTCAACCCGTTTTATCCCAAAACAGGCTTAAACAGAGAAAACAGGCTAAAACCGAGAGAAAACATTGATTCAAAGGAGTAAACAGCTATGTTACTATTTATTGGGTCAAAATATATAACAATCCAATGCATTTGGCTAATTATAAGAGTTCGGATTGAATTTGGAGTGTTTAGACACCACTTTTACCCATTTTGTCCCAAAATAGGCTAAAACAGAGAAAACAGGCTAAAACCGAGAGAAACCATTTACTCGAAGCAGTAAACAGCCATATTACTCTTTATAGGGTCAAAATATGTATCAATCCAATGAATTTGACTAATTATAAGAGTTCGGGTTGAATTTGAAGTGTTTACACACCACTTTTACCCATTTTGTCCCGAAACAGGCTAAAACCGAGAGAAAACATTTCTTCGAAGCAGTAAACAGCTTTGTTACTGTTTATAGGGTCAGAATGTGTGACAATTTAATGCCTTTGACTAACCGTAAGAGTTTGGGATGAATTTGGAGTGTTTAGACAACACTTAAACCCGTTTTATCCCAAAACAGGCTTAAACAGAGAAAACAGGCTAAAACCGAGAGAAAACATTGATTCAAAGGAGTAAATAGCTATGTTACTATTTATAGGGTCAAAATATGTAATAATCCAATGCATTTGGCTAATTATAAGAGTTCGGGTTGTATTTGGAGTGTTTAGACACCACTTTTACCCATTTTGTCCCGAAACAGGCTAAAACAGAGAAAACGGGCTAAAACCGAGAGAAAATATTTACTCGAAGCAGTAAACAGCTATATTACTCTTTATAGGGTCAAAATATGTAACAATCCAATGAATTTGACTAATTATAAGAGTTCGGGTTGAATTTGAAGTGTTTACACACCACTTTTACCCATTTTGTCTCAAAACAGGCTAAAACCGAGAAAACATTGATTCGAAGCACAAACAGCTTTATTACTGTTTCTAGGGTCAGAATGTGTGAGAATACAAATGCATTTGACTAATTGTAAGAGTTCACGATGAATTTGGAGTGTTTAGACAACACTTAAACCCGTTTTATCCCAAAACAGGCTTAAACAGAGAAAACAGGCTAAACCGAGAGAAAACATTGATTCAAAGGAGTAAACAGCTATGTTACTATTTATAGGGTAAAAATATGTAACAATCCAATGCATTTGACTAATTATAAGAGTTTGGGTTGAATTTGGAGTGTTTAGAAACCACTTTTACCCATTTTATCCCAAAATAGGCTAAAACAGAGAAAACAGGCTAAAACCGAGAGAAAACATTTACTCGAAGCAGTAAACAGCTATATTACTCTTTATAGGGTCAAAATATGTAACAATCCAATGAATTTGACTAATTATAAGAGTTCGGGTTGAATTTGAAGTGTTTACACACCTCTTTTACCCATTTTGTCCCGAAACAGGCTAAAACAGAGAAAACATTGATTCGAAGCACTAAACAGCTTTGTTACTGTTTATAGGGTCTGAATGTGTGACAATCTAATGCCTTTGACTAACTGTAAGAGTTCGGGATGAAATTGGAGTGTTTAGACAACACTTAAACCCGTTTTATCCCAAAACAGGCTTAAACATAGAAAACAGGCTAAAACCGAGAGAAAACATTGATTCAAAGGAGTAAACAGCTATGTTACTATTTCTAGGGTCAAAATATGTAACAATCCAATGCATTTGACTAATTATAAGAGTTCGGGTTGAATTTGGAGTGCTTAGACACCACTTTTACCCATTTTGTCCCAAAATAGGCTAAAACAGAGAAAACAGGCTAAACCGAGAGAAAACATTTACTCGAAGCAGTAAACAGCTATATTACTCTTTATAGGGTCAAAATATGTAACAATCCAATGAATTTGACTAATTATAAGAGTTCGGGTTCAATTTGAAGTGTTTACACACCACTTTTACCCATTTTGTCCCGAAACAGGCTAAAACAGAGAAAACATTTCTTCGAAGCAGTAAACAGCTTTGTTACTGTTTACAGGGTCAGAATGTGTGACAATTTAATGCCTTTGACTAACCGTAAGAGTTCGGGATGAATTTGGAGTGTTTAGACAACACTTAAACCCGTTTTATCCCAAAACAGGCTTAAACATAGAAAACAGGCTAAAACCGAGAGAAAACATTGATTCAAAGGAGTAAACAGCTATGTTACTATTTCTAGGGTCAAAATATGTAACAATCCAATGCATTTGACTAATTATAAGAGTTTGGGTTGAATTTGGAGTGTTTAGACACCACTTTTACCCATTTTGTCCCAAAATAGGCTAAAACAGAGAAAACAGGCTAAACCGAGAGAAAACATTTACTCGAAGCAGTAAACAGCTATATTACTCTTTATAAGGTCAAAATATGTAACAATCCAATGAATTTGACTAATTATAAGAGTTCGGGTTGAATTTGAAGTGTTTACACACCAGTTTTACCCATTTTGTCCCGAAACAGGCTAAAACAGAGAAAACATTTCTTCGAAGCAGTAAACAGCTTTGTTACTGTTTATAGGGTCAGAATGTGTGACAATTTAATGCCTTTGACTAACCGTAAGAGTTCGGGATGAATTTGGAGTGTTTAGACAACACTTAAACCCGTTTTATCCTAAAACAGGCTTAAACAGAGAAAACAGGCTAAAACCGAGAGAAAACATTGATTCAAAGGAGTAAATAGCTATGTTACTATTTATAGGGTCAAAATATGTAATAATCCAATGCATTTGGCTAATTATAAGAGTTCGGGTTGTATTTGGAGTGTTTAGACACCACTTTTACCCATTTTGTCCCGAAACAGGCTAAAACAGAGAAAACGGGCTAAAACCGAGAGAAAACATTTACTCGAAGCAGTAAACAGCTATATTACTCTTTATAGGGTCAAAATATGTAACAATCCAATGAATTTGACTAATTATAAGAGTTCGGGTTGAATTTGAAGTGTTTACACACCTCTTTTACCCATTTTGTCCCGAAACAGGCTAAAACCGAGAAAACATTGATTCGAAGCACTAAACAGCTATGTTACTGTTTATAGGGTCAGAATGTGTGACAATTTAATGCCTTTGACTAACCGTAAGAGTTTGGGATGAATTTGGAGTGTTTAGACAACACTTAAACCCGTTTTATCCCAAAACAGGCTTAAACAGAGAAAACAGGCTAAAACCGAGAGAAAACATTGATTCAAAGGAGTAAATAGCTATGTTACTATTTATAGGGTCAAAATATGTAATAATCCAATGCATTTGGCTAATTATAAGAGTTCGGGTTGTATTTGGAGTGTTTAGACACCACTTTTACCCATTTTGTCCCGAAACAGGCTAAAACAGAGAAAACGGGCTAAAACCGAGAGAAAATATTTACTCGAAGCAGTAAACAGCTATATTACTCTTTATAGGGTCAAAATATGTAACAATCCAATGAATTTGACTAATTATAAGAGTTCGGGTTGAATTTGAAGTGTTTACACACCACTTTTACCCATTTTGTCTCAAAACAGGCTAAAACCGAGAAAACATTGATTCGAAGCACAAACAGCTTTATTACTGTTTCTAGGGTCAGAATGTGTGAGAATACAAATGCATTTGACTAATTGTAAGAGTTCACGATGAATTTGGAGTGTTTAGACAACACTTAAACCCGTTTTATCCCAAAACAGGCTTAAACAGAGAAAACAGGCTAAACCGAGAGAAAACATTGATTCAAAGGAGTAAACAGCTATGTTACTATTTATAGGGTAAAAATATGTAACAATCCAATGCATTTGACTAATTATAAGAGTTTGGGTTGAATTTGGAGTGTTTAGAAACCACTTTTACCCATTTTATCCCAAAATAGGCTAAAACAGAGAAAACAGGCTAAAACCGAGAGAAAACATTTACTCGAAGCAGTAAACAGCTATATTACTCTTTATAGGGTCAAAATATGTAACAATCCAATGAATTTGACTAATTATAAGAGTTCGGGTTGAATTTGAAGTGTTTACACACCTCTTTTACCCATTTTGTCCCGAAACAGGCTAAAACAGAGAAAACATTGATTCGAAGCACTAAACAGCTTTGTTACTGTTTATAGGGTCTGAATGTGTGACAATCTAATGCCTTTGACTAACTGTAAGAGTTCGGGATGAAATTGGAGTGTTTAGACAACACTTAAACCCGTTTTATCCCAAAACAGGCTTAAACATAGAAAACAGGCTAAAACCGAGAGAAAACATTGATTCAAAGGAGTAAACAGCTATGTTACTATTTCTAGGGTCAAAATATGTAACAATCCAATGCATTTGACTAATTATAAGAGTTCGGGTTGAATTTGGAGTGCTTAGACACCACTTTTACCCATTTTGTCCCAAAATAGGCTAAAACAGAGAAAACAGGCTAAACCGAGAGAAAACATTTACTCGAAGCAGTAAACAGCTATATTACTCTTTATAGGGTCAAAATATGTAACAATCCAATGAATTTGACTAATTATAAGAGTTCGGGTTCAATTTGAAGTGTTTACACACCACTTTTACCCATTTTGTCCCGAAACAGGCTAAAACAGAGAAAACATTTCTTCGAAGCAGTAAACAGCTTTGTTACTGTTTACAGGGTCAGAATGTGTGACAATTTAATGCCTTTGACTAACCGTAAGAGTTCGGGATGAATTTGGAGTGTTTAGACAACACTTAAACCCGTTTTATCCCAAAACAGGCTTAAACATAGAAAACAGGCTAAAACCGAGAGAAAACATTGATTCAAAGGAGTAAACAGCTATGTTACTATTTCTAGGGTCAAAATATGTAACAATCCAATGCATTTGACTAATTATAAGAGTTTGGGTTGAATTTGGAGTGTTTAGACACCACTTTTACCCATTTTGTCCCAAAATAGGCTAAAACAGAGAAAACAGGCTAAACCGAGAGAAAACATTTACTCGAAGCAGTAAACAGCTATATTACTCTTTATAAGGTCAAAATATGTAACAATCCAATGAATTTGACTAATTATAAGAGTTCGGGTTGAATTTGAAGTGTTTACACACCAGTTTTACCCATTTTGTCCCGAAACAGGCTAAAACAGAGAAAACATTTCTTCGAAGCAGTAAACAGCTTTGTTACTGTTTATAGGGTCAGAATGTGTGACAATTTAATGCCTTTGACTAACCGTAAGAGTTCGGGATGAATTTGGAGTGTTTAGACAACACTTAAACCCGTTTTATCCTAAAACAGGCTTAAACAGAGAAAACAGGCTAAAACCGAGAGAAAACATTGATTCAAAGGAGTAAATAGCTATGTTACTATTTATAGGGTCAAAATATGTAATAATCCAATGCATTTGGCTAATTATAAGAGTTCGGGTTGTATTTGGAGTGTTTAGACACCACTTTTACCCATTTTGTCCCGAAACAGGCTAAAACAGAGAAAACGGGCTAAAACCGAGAGAAAACATTTACTCGAAGCAGTAAACAGCTATATTACTCTTTATAGGGTCAAAATATGTAACAATCCAATGAATTTGACTAATTATAAGAGTTCGGGTTGAATTTGAAGTGTTTACACACCTCTTTTACCCATTTTGTCCCGAAACAGGCTAAAACCGAGAAAACATTGATTCGAAGCACTAAACAGCTATGTTACTGTTTATAGGGTCTGAATGTGTGACAATCTAATGCCTTTGACTAACCGTAAGAGTTCGGGATGAATTTGGAGTGTTTAGACAACACTTAAACCCGTTTTATCCCAAAACAGGCTTAAACAGAGAAAACAGGCTAAACCGAGAGAAAACATTGATTCAAAGGAGTAAACAGCTATGTTACTATTTATAGGGTAAAAATATGTAACAATCCAATGCATTTGACTAATTATAAGAGTTTGGGTTGAATTTGGAGTGTTTAGACACCACTTTTACCCATTTTGTCCCGAAACAGGCTAAAACAGAGAAAACGGGCTAAAACCGAGAGAAAATATTTTCTCGAAGCAGTAAACAGCTATATTACTCTTTATAGGGTCAAAATATGTAACAATCCAATGAATTTGACTAATTATAAGAGTTCGGGTTGAATTTGAAGTGTTTACACACCACTTTTACCCATTTTGTCTCGAAACAGGCTAAAACCGAGAAAACATTGATTCGAAGCACAAACAGCTTTATTACTGTTTCTAGGGTCAGAATGTGTGAGAATACAAATGCATTTGACTAATTGTAAGAGTTCGCGATGAATTTGGAGTGTTTAGACAACACTTAAACCCGTTTTATCCCAAAACAGGCTTAAACAGAGAAAACAGGCTAAACCGAGAGAAAACATTGATTCAAAGGAGTAAACAGCTATGTTACTATTTATAGGGTAAAAATATGTAACAATCCAATGCATTTGACTAATTATAAGAGTTCGGGTTGTATTTGGAGTGTTTAGACACCACTTTTACCCATTTTGTCCCGAAACAGGCTAAAACAGAGAAAACGGGCTAAAACCGAGAGAAAACATTTACTCGAAGCAGTAAACAGCTATATTACTCTTTATAGGGTCAAAATATGTAACAATCCAATGAATTTGACTAATTATAAGAGTTCGGGTTGAATTTGAAGTGTTTACACACCTCTTTTACCCATTTTGTCCCGAAACAGGCTAAAACAGAGAAAACATTGATTCGAAGCACTAAACAGCTTTGTTACTGTTTATAGGGTCTGAATGTGTGACAATCTAATGCCTTTGACTAACTGTAAGAGTTCGGGATGAAATTGGAGTGTTTAGACAACACTTAAACCCGTTTTATCCCAAAACAGGCTTAAACATAGAAAACAGGCTAAAACCGAGAGAAAACATTGATTCAAAGGAGTAAACAGCTATGTTACTATTTCTAGGGTCAAAATATGTAACAATCCAATGCATTTGACTAATTATAAGAGTTCGGGTTGAATTTGGAGTGCTTAGACACCACTTTTACCCATTTTGTCCCAAAATAGGCTAAAACAGAGAAAACAGGCTAAACCGAGAGAAAACATTTACTCGAAGCAGTAAACAGCTATATTACTCTTTATAGGGTCAAAATATGTAACAATCCAATGAATTTGACTAATTATAAGAGTTCGGGTTCAATTTGAAGTGTTTACACACCACTTTTACCCATTTTGTCCCGAAACAGGCTAAAACAGAGAAAACATTTCTTCGAAGCAGTAAACAGCTTTGTTACTGTTTACAGGGTCAGAATGTGTGACAATTTAATGCCTTTGACTAACCGTAAGAGTTCGGGATGAATTTGGAGTGTTTAGACAACACTTAAACCCGTTTTATCCCAAAACAGGCTTAAACATAGAAAACAGGCTAAAACCGAGAGAAAACATTGATTCAAAGGAGTAAACAGCTATGTTACTATTTCTAGGGTCAAAATATGTAACAATCCAATGCATTTGACTAATTATAAGAGTTTGGGTTGAATTTGGAGTGTTTAGACACCACTTTTACCCATTTTGTCCCAAAATAGGCTAAAACAGAGAAAACAGGCTAAACCGAGAGAAAACATTTACTCGAAGCAGTAAACAGCTATATTACTCTTTATAAGGTCAAAATATGTAACAATCCAATGAATTTGACTAATTATAAGAGTTCGGGTTGAATTTGAAGTGTTTACACACCACTTTTACCCATTTTGTCCCGAAACAGGCTAAAACAGAGAAAACATTTCTTCGAAGCAGTAAACAGCTTTGTTACTGTTTACAGGGTCAGAATGTGTGACAATCTAATGCCTTTGACTAACCGTAAGAGTTCGGGATGAATTTGGAGTGTTTAGACAACACTTAAACCCGTTTTATCCCAAAACAGGCTTAAACAGAGAAAACAGGCTAAAACCGAGAGAAAACATTGATTCAAAGCAGTAAACAGCTTTGTTACTGTTTACAGGGTCAGAATGTGTGACAATTTAATGCCTTTGACAATCCAATGAATTTGACTAATTATAAGAGTTCGGGTTGAATTTGAAGTGTTTACACACCACTTTTACCCATTTTGTCCCGAAGCAGGCTAAAACAGAGAAAACATTTCTTCGAAGCAGTAAACAGCTTTGTTACTGTTTACAGGGTCAGAATGTGTGACAATCTAATGCCTTTGACTAACCGTAAGAGTTCGGGATGAATTTGGAGTGTTTAGACAACACTTAAACCCGTTTTATCCCAAAACAGGCTTAAACATAGAAAACAGGCTAAAACCGAGAGAAAACATTGATTCAAAGGAGTAAACAGCTATGTTACTATTTCTAGGGTCAAAATCTGTAATAATCCAATGCATTTGGCTAATTATAAGAGTTCGGGTTGTATTTGGAGTGTTTAGACACCACTTTTACCCATTTTGTCCCGAAACAGGCTAAAACAGAGAAAACGGGCTAAAACCGAGAGAAAACATTTACTCGAAGCAGTAAACAGCTATATTACTCTTTATAGGGTCAAAATATGTAACAATCCAATGAATTTGACTAATCATAAGAGTTCGGGTTGAATTTGAAGTGTTTACACACCAGTTTTACCCATTTTGTCCCGAAACAGGCTAAAACAGAGAAAACATTTCTTCGAAGCAGTAAACAGCTTTGTTACTGTTTATAGGGTCAGAATGTGTGACAATTTAATGCCTTTGACTAACCGTAAGAGTTCGGGATGAATTTGGAGTGTTTAGACAACACTTAAACCCGTTTTATCCCAAAACAGGCTTAAACAGAGAAAACAGGCTAAACCGAGAGAAAACATTGATTCAAAGGAGTAAACAGCTATGTTACTATTTATAGGGTAAAAATATGTAACAATCCAATGCATTTGACTAATTATAAGAGTCTGGGTTGAATTTGGAGTGTTTAGACACCACTTTTACCAATTTTGTCCCAAAATAGGCTAAAACAGAGAAAACAGGCTAAACCGAGAGAAAACATTTACTCGAAGCAGTAAACAGCTATATTACTCTTTATAGGGTCAAAATATGTAACAATCCAATGAATTTGACTAATTATAAGAGTTCGGGTTGAATTTGAAGTGTTTACACACCAGTTTTACCCATTTTGTCCCGAAACAGGCTAAAACAGAGAAAACATTTCTTCGAAGCAGTAAACAGCTTTGTTACTGTTTATAGGGTCAGAATGTGTGACAATTTAATGCCTTTGACTAACCGTAAGAGTTCGGGATGAATTTGGAGTGTTTAGACAACACTTAAACCCGTTTTATCCCAAAACAGGCTTAAACAGAGAAAACAGGCTAAAACCGAGAGAAAACATTGATTCAAAGGAGTAAATAGCTATGTTACTATTTATAGGGTCAAAATATGTAATAATCCAATGCATTTGGCTAATTATAAGAGTTCGGGTTGTATTTGGAGTGTTTAGACACCACTTTTACCCATTTTGTCCCGAAACAGGCTAAAACAGAGAAAACGGGCTAAAACCGAGAGAAAATATTTACTCGAAGCAGTAAACAGCTATATTACTCTTTATAGGGTCAAAATATGTAACAATCCAATGATTTTGACTAATTATAAGAGTTCGGGTTGAATTTGAAGTGTTTACACACCAGTTTTACCCATTTTGTCTCGAAACAGGCTAAAACCGAGAAAACATTGATTCGAAGCACAAACAGCTTTATTACTGTTTCTAGGGTCAGAATGTGTGAGAATACAAATGCATTTGACTAATGGTAAGAGTTCGCGATGAATTTGGAGTGTTTAGACAACACTTAAACCCGTTTTATCCCAAAACAGGCTTAAACAGAGAAAACAGGCTAAACCGAGAGAAAACATTGATTCAAAGGAGTAAACAGCTATGTTACTATTTATAGGGTAAAAATATGTAACAATCCAATGCATTTGACTAATTATAAGAGTTTGGGTTGAATTTGGAGTGTTTAGAAACCACTTTTACCCATTTTATCCCAAAATAGGCTAAAACAGAGAAAACAGGCTAAAACCGAGAGAAAACATTTACTCGAAGCAGTAAACAGCTATATTACTCTTTATAGGGTCAAAATATGTAACAATCCAATGAATTTGACTAATTATAAGAGTTCGGGTTGAATTTGAAGTGTTTACACACCTCTTTTACCCATTTTGTCCCGAAACAGGCTAAAACAGAGAAAACATTGATTCGAAGCACTAAACAGCTTTGTTACTGTTTATAGGGTCTGAATGTGTGACAATCTAATGCCTTTGACTAACTGTAAGAGTTCGGGATGAAATTGGAGTGTTTAGACAACACTTAAACCCGTTTTATCCCAAAACAGGCTTAAACATAGAAAACAGGCTAAAACCGAGAGAAAACATTGATTCAAAGGAGTAAACAGCTATGTTACTATTTCTAGGGTCAAAATATGTAACAATCCAATGCATTTGACTAATTATAAGAGTTCGGGTTGAATTTGGAGTGCTTAGACACCACTTTTACCCATTTTGTCCCAAAATAGGCTAAAACAGAGAAAACAGGCTAAACCGAGAGAAAACATTTACTCGAAGCAGTAAACAGCTATATTACTCTTTATAGGGTCAAAATATGTAACAATCCAATGAATTTGACTAATTATAAGAGTTCGGGTTCAATTTGAAGTGTTTACACACCACTTTTACCCATTTTGTCCCGAAACAGGCTAAAACAGAGAAAACATTTCTTCGAAGCAGTAAACAGCTTTGTTACTGTTTACAGGGTCAGAATGTGTGACAATCTAATGCCTTTGACTAACCGTAAGAGTTCGGGATGAATTTGGAGTGTTTAGACAACACTTAAACCCGTTTTATCCCAAAACAGGCTTAAACATAGAAAACAGGCTAAAACCGAGAGAAAACATTGATTCAAAGGAGTAAACAGCTATGTTACTATTTCTAGGGTCAAAATATGTAACAATTTAATGCCTTTGACTAACCGTAAGAGTTCGGGATGAATTTGGAGTGTTTAGACAACACTTAAACCCGTTTTATCCCAAAACAGGCTAAACCGAGAGAAAACAGGCTAAACCGAGAGAAAACATTTACTCGAAGCAGTAAACAGCTATATTACTCTTTATAGGGTCAAAATATGTAACAATCCAATGAATTTGACTAATTATAAGAGTTCGGGTTGAATTTGAAGTGTTTACACACCAGTTTTACCCATTTTGTCCCGAAACAGGCTAAAACAGAGAAAATGGGCTAAAACCGAGAGAAAACATTTACTCGAAGCAGTAAACAGCTATATTACTCTTTATAGGGTCAAAATATGTAACAATCAAATGAATTTGACTAATTATAAGAGTTCGGGTTGAATTTGAAGTGTTTACACACCACTTTTACCCATTTTGTCTCGAAACAGGCTAAAACCGAGAAAACATTGATTCGAAGCACAAACAGCTTTATTACTGTTTCTAGGGTCAGAATGTGTAAGAATACAAATGCATTTGACTAATTGTAAGAGTTCGCGATGAATTTGGAGTGTTTAGACAACACTTAAACCCGTTTTATCCCAAAACAGGCTTAAATAGAGAAAACAGGCTAAACCGAGAGAAAACATTGATTCAAAGGAGTAAACAGCTATGTTACTATTTATAGGGTAAAAATATGTAACAATCCAATGCATTTGACTAATTATAAGATTTTGGGTTGAATTTGGAGTGTTTAGAAACCACTTTTACCCATTTTATCCCAAAATAGGCTAAAACAGAGAAAACAGGCTAAAACCGAGAGAAAACATTTACTCGAAGCAGTAAACAGCTATATTACTCTTTATAGGGTCAAAATATGTAACAATCCAATGAATTTGACTAATTATAAGAGTTCGGGTTGAATTTGAAGTGTTTACACACCTCTTTTACCCATTTTGTCCCGAAACAGGCTAAAACAGAGAAAACATTGATTCGAAGCACTAAACAGCTTTGTTACTGTTTATAGGGTCTGAATGTGTGACAATCTAATGCCTTTGACTAACCGTAAGAGTTCGGGATGAATTTGGAGTGTTTAGACAACACTTAAACCCGTTTTATCCCAAAACAGGCTTAAACATAGAAAACAGGCTAAAACCGAGAGAAAACATTGATTCAAAGGAGTAAACAGCTATGTTACTATTTATAGGGTAAAAATATGTAACAATCCAATGCATTTGACTAATTATAAGATTTTGGGTTGAATTTGGAGTGTTTAGAAACCACTTTTACCCATTTTATCCCAAAATAGGCTAAAACAGAGAAAACAGGCTAAAACCGAGAGAAAACATTTACTCGAAGCAGTAAACAGCTATATTACTCTTTATAGGGTCAAAATATGTAACAATCCAATGAATTTGACTAATTATAAGAGTTCGGGTTGAATTTGAAGTGTTTACACACCTCTTTTACCCATTTTGTCCCGAAACAGGCTAAAACAGAGAAAACATTGATTCGAAGCACTAAACAGCTTTGTTACTGTTTATAGGGTCTGAATGTGTGACAATCTAATGCCTTTGACTAACCGTAAGAGTTCGGGATGAATTTGGAGTGTTTAGACAACACTTAAACCCGTTTTATCCCAAAACAGGCTTAAACATAGAAAACAGGCTAAAACCGAGAGAAAACATTGATTCAAAGGAGTAAACAGCTATGTTACTATTTCTAGGGTAAAAATATGTAACAATCCAATGCATTTGACTAATTATAAGAGTTCGGGTTGAATTTGAAGTGATTACACACCACTTTTACCCATTTTGTCCCGAAACAGGCTAAAACAGAGAAAACATTTCTTCGAAGCAGTAAACAGCTTTGTTACTGTTTATAGGGTCAGAATGTGTGACAATCTAATGCTTTTGACTTACCGTAAGAGTTCGGGATGAATTTGGAGTGTTTAGACAACACTTAAACCCGTTTTATCCCAAAACATGCTTAAACAGAGAAAACAGGCCAAAACCGAGAGAAAACATTGATTCAAAGGAGTAAACAGCTATGTTACTATTTCTAGGGTCAAAATATGTAACAATCCAATGCATTTGACTAATTATAAGAGTTCGGGTTGAATTTGAAGTGTTTACACACCACTTTTACCCATTTTGTCCCGAAACAGGCTAAAACAGAGAAAACATTTCTTCGAAGCAGTAAACAGCTTTGTTACTGTTTACAGGGTCAGAATGTGTGACAATTTAATGCCTTTGACTAACCGTAAGAGTTCGGGATGAATTTGGAGTGTTTAGACAACACTTAAACCCGTTTTATCCCAAAACAGGCTTAAATAGAGAAAACAGGCTAAACCGAGAGAAAACATTGATTCAAAGGAGTAAACAGCTATGTTACTATTTATAGGGTAAAAATATGTAACAATCCAATGCATTTGACTAATTATAAGATTTTGGGTTGAATTTGGAGTGTTTAGAAACCACTTTTACCCATTTTATCCCAAAATAGGCTAAAACAGAGAAAACAGGCTAAAACCGAGAGAAAACATTTACTCGAAGCAGTAAACAGCTATATTACTCTTTATAGGGTCAAAATATGTAACAATCCAATGAATTTGACTAATTATAAGAGTTCGGGTTGAATTTGAAGTGTTTACACACCTCTTTTACCCATTTTGTCCCGAAACAGGCTAAAACAGAGAAAACATTGATTCGAAGCACTAAACAGCTTTGTTACTGTTTATAGGGTCTGAATGTGTGACAATCTAATGCCTTTGACTAACCGTAAGAGTTCGGGATGAATTTGGAGTGTTTAGACAACACTTAAACCCGTTTTATCCCAAAACAGGCTTAAACATAGAAAACAGGCTAAAACCGAGAGAAAACATTGATTCAAAGGAGTAAACAGCTATGTTACTATTTCTAGGGTCAAAATATGTAACAATCCAATGCATTTGACTAATTATAAGAGTTCGGGTTGAATTTGGAGTGTTTAGACACCACTTTTACCCATTTTGTCCCAAAATAGGCTAAAACAGAGAAAACAGGCTAAACCGAGAGAAAACATTTACTCGAAGCAGTAACAGCTATATTACTCTTTATAGGGTCAAAATATGTAACAATCCAATGAATTTGACTAATTATAAGAGTTCGGGTTGAATTTGAAGTGATTACACACCACTTTTACCCATTTTGTCCCGAAACAGGCTAAAACAGAGAAAACATTTCTTCGAAGCAGTAAACAGCTTTGTTACTGTTTATAGGGTCAGAATGTGTGACAATCTAATGCTTTTGACTTACCGTAAGAGTTCGGGATGAATTTGGAGTGTTTAGACAACACTTAAACCCGTTTTATCCCAAAACATGCTTAAACAGAGAAAACAGGCCAAAACCGAGAGAAAACATTGATTCAAAGGAGTAAACAGCTATGTTACTATTTCTAGGGTCAAAATATGTAACAATCCAATGCATTTGACTAATTATAAGAGTTCGGGTTGAATTTGGAGTGTTTAGACACCACTTTTACCCATTTTGTCCCAAAATAGGCTAAAACAGAGAAAACAGGCTAAACCGAGAGAAAACATTTACTCGAAGCAGTAAACAGCTATATTACTCTTTGTAAGGTCAAAATATGTAACAATCCAATGAATTTGACTAATTATAAGAGTTCGGGTTGAATTTGAAGTGTTTACACACCACTTTTACCCATTTTGTCCCGAAACAGGCTAAAACAGAGAAAACATTTCTTCCAAGCAGTAAACAGCTTTTTTACTGTTTACAGGGTCAGAATGTGTGACAATCTAATGGCTTTGACTAACCGTAAGAGTTCGGGATGAATTTGGAGTGTTTAGACAACACTTAAACCCGTTTTATCCCAAAACAGGCTTAAACAGAGAAAACAGGCTAAAACCGAGAGAAAACATTGATTCAAAGCAGTAAACAGCTTTGTTACTGTTTACAGGGTCAGAATGTGTGACAATTTAATGCCTTTGACTAACCGTAAGAGTTCGGGATGAAATTGGAGTGTTTAGACAACACTTAAACCCGTTTTATCCCAAAACAGGCTTAAACATAGAAAACAAGCTAAAACCGAGAGAAAACATTGATTCAAAGGAGTAAACAGCTATGTTACTATTTCTAGGGTCAAAATATGTAATAATAATGCATTTGGCTAATTATAAGAGTTCAGGTTGTATTTGGAGTGTTTAGACACCACTTTTACCCATTTTGTCCCGAAACAGGCTAAAACAGAGAAAACGGGCTAAAACCGAGAGAAAACATTTACTCGAAGCAGTAAACAGCTATATTACTCTTTATAGGGTCAAAATATGTAACAATCCAATGAATTTGACTAATTATAAGAGTTCGGGTTGAATTTGAAGTGTTTACACACCACTTTTACCCATTTTGTCTCGAAACAGGCTAAAACCGAGAAAACATTGATTCGAAGCACAAACAGCTTTATTACTGTTTCTAGGGTCAGAATGTGTAAGAATACAAATGCATTTGACTAATTGTAAGAGTTCGCGATGAATTTGGAGTGTTTAGACAACACTTAAACCCGTTTTATCCCAAAACAGGCTTAAACAGAGAGAACAGGCTAAACCGAGAGAAAACATTGATTCAAAGGAGTAAACAGCTATGTTACTATTTATAGGGTAAAAATATGTAACAATCCAATGCATTTGACTAATTATAAGATTTTGGGTTGAATTTGGAGTGTTTAGAAACCACTTTTACCCATTTTATCCCAAAATAGGCTAAAACAGAGAAAACAGGCTAAAACCGAGAGAAAACATTTACTCGAAGCAGTAAACAGCTATATTACTCTTTATAGGGTCAAAATATGTAACAATCCAATGAATTTGACTAATTATAAGAGTTCGGGTTGAATTTGGAGTGTTTAGACACCACTTTTACCCATTTTGTCCCAAAATAGGCTAAAACAGAGAAAACAGGCTAAACCGAGAGAAAACATTTACTCGAAGCAGTAAACAGCTATATTACTCTTTGTAAGGTCAAAATATGTAACAATCCAATGAATTTGACTAATTATAAGAGTTCGGGTTGAATTTGAAGTGTTTACACACCACTTTTACCCATTTTGTCCCGAAACAGGCTAAAACAGAGAAAACATTTCTTCGAAGCAGTAAACAGCTTTTTTACTGTTTACAGGGTCAGAATGTGTGACAATCTAATGGCTTTGACTAACCGTAAGAGTTCGGGATGAATTTGGAGTGTTTAGACAACACTTAAACCCGTTTTATCCCAAAACAGGCTTAAACAGAGAAAACAGGCTAAAACCGAGAGAAAACATTGATTCAAAGCAGTAAACAGCTTTGTTACTGTTTACAGGGTCAGAATGTGTGACAATTTAATGCCTTTGACTAACCGTAAGAGTTCGGGATGAAATTGGAGTGTTTAGACAACACTTAAACCCGTTTTATCCCAAAACAGGCTTAAACATAGAAAACAAGCTAAAACCGAGAGAAAACATTGATTCAAAGGAGTAAACAGCTATGTTACTATTTCTAGGGTCAAAATATGTAATAATAATGCATTTGGCAAATTATAAGAGTTCAGGTTGTATTTGGAGTGTTTAGACACCACTTTTACCCATTTTGTCCCGAAACAGGCTAAAACAGAGAAAACGGGCTAAAACCGAGAGAAAACATTTACTCGAAGCAGTAAACAGCTATATTACTCTTTATAGGGTCAAAATATGTAACAATCCAATGAATTTGACTAATTATAAGAGTTCGGGTTGAATTTGAAGTGTTTACACACCACTTTTACCCATTTTGTCTCGAAACAGGCTAAAACCGAGAAAACATTGATTCGAAGCACAAACAGCTTTATTACTGTTTCTAGGGTCAGAATGTGTAAGAATACAAATGCATTTGACTAATTGTAAGAGTTCGCGATGAATTTGGAGTGTTTAGACAACACTTAAACCCGTTTTATCCCAAAACAGGCTTAAACAGAGAGAACAGGCTAAACCGAGAGAAAACATTGATTCAAAGGAGTAAACAGCTATGTTACTATTTATAGGGTAAAAATATGTAACAATCCAATGCATTTGACTAATTATAAGATTTTGGGTTGAATTTGGAGTGTTTAGAAACCACTTTTACCCATTTTATCCCAAAATAGGCTAAAACAGAGAAAACAGGCTAAAACCGAGAGAAAACATTTACTCGAAGCAGTAAACAGCTATATTACTCTTTATAGGGTCAAAATATGTAACAATCCAATGAATTTGACTAATTATAAGAGTTCGGGTTGAATTTGAAGTGTTTACACACCTCTTTTACCCATTTTGTCCCGAAACATGCTAAAACAGAGAAAACTTTGATTCGAAGCACTAAACAGCTTTGTTACTGTTTATAGGGTCTGAATGTGTGACAATCTAATGCCTTTGACTAACCGTAAGAGTTCGGGATGAATTTGGAGTGTTTAGACAACACTTAAACCCGTTTTATCCCAAAACATGCTTAAACAGAGAAAACAGGCCAAAACCGAGAGAAAACATTGATTCAAAGGAGTAAACAGCTATGTTACTATTTCTAGGGTCAAAATATGTAACAATCCAATGCATTTGACTAATTATAAGAGTTCGGGTTGAATTTGGAGTGTTTAGACACCACTTTTACCCATTTTGTCCCAAAATAGGCTAAAACAGAGAAAACAGGCTAAACCGAGAGAAAACATTTACTCGAAGCAGTAAACAGCTATATTACTCTTTGTAAGGTCAAAATATGTAACAATCCAATGAATTTGACTAATTATAAGAGTTCGGGTTGAATTTGAAGTGTTTACACACCACTTTTACCCAATTTGTCCCGAAACAGGCTAAAACAGAGAAAACATTTCTTCGAAGCAGTAAACAGCTTTGTTACTGTTTACAGGGTCAGAATGTGTGACAATCTAATGCCTTTGACTAACCGTAAGAGTTCGGGATGAATTTGGAGTGTTTAGACAACACTTAAACCCGTTTTATCCCAAAACAGGCTTAAACAGAGAAAACAGGCTAAAACCGAGAGAAAACATTGATTCAAAGCAGTAAACAGCTTTGTTACTGTTTACAGGGTCAGAATGTGTGACAATTTAATGCCTTTGACTAACCGTAAGAGTTCGGGATGAATTTGGAGTGTTTAGACAACACTTAAACCCGTTTTATCCCAAAACAGGCTTAAACAGAGAGAACAGGCTAAACCGAGAGAAAACATTGATTCAAAGGAGTAAACAGCTATGTTACTATTTATAGGGTAAAAATATGTAACAATCCAATGCATTTGACTAATTATAAGATTTTGGGTTGAATTTGGAGTGTTTAGAAACCACTTTTACCCATTTTATCCCAAAATAGGCTAAAACAGAGAAAACAGGCTAAAACCGAGAGAAAACATTTACTCGAAGCAGTAAACAGCTATATTACTCTTTATAGGGTCAAAATATGTAACAATCCAATGAATTTGACTAATTATAAGAGTTCGGGTTGAATTTGAAGTGTTTACACACCTCTTTTACCCATTTTGTCCCGAAACATGCTAAAACAGAGAAAACTTTGATTCGAAGCACTAAACAGCTTTGTTACTGTTTATAGGGTCTGAATGTGTGACAATCTAATGCCTTTGACTAACCGTAAGAGTTCGGGATGAATTTGGAGTGTTTAGACAACACTTAAACCCGTTTTATCCCAAAACATGCTTAAACAGAGAAAACAGGCCAAAACCGAGAGAAAACATTGATTCAAAGGAGTAAACAGCTATGTTACTATTTCTAGGGTCAAAATATGTAACAATCCAATGCATTTGACTAATTATAAGAGTTCGGGTTGAATTTGGAGTGTTTAGACACCACTTTTACCCATTTTGTCCCAAAATAGGCTAAAACAGAGAAAACAGGCTAAACCGAGAGAAAACATTTACTCGAAGCAGTAAACAGCTATATTACTCTTTGTAAGGTCAAAATATGTAACAATCCAATGAATTTGACTAATTATAAGAGTTCGGGTTGAATTTGAAGTGTTTACACACCACTTTTACCCAATTTGTCCCGAAACAGGCTAAAACAGAGAAAACATTTCTTCGAAGCAGTAAACAGCTTTGTTACTGTTTACAGGGTCAGAATGTGTGACAATCTAATGCCTTTGACTAACCGTAAGAGTTCGGGATGAATTTGGAGTGTTTAGACAACACTTAAACCCGTTTTATCCCAAAACAGGCTTAAACAGAGAAAACAGGCTAAAACCGAGAGAAAACATTGATTCAAAGCAGTAAACAGCTTTGTTACTGTTTACAGGGTCAGAATGTGTGACAATTTAATGCCTTTGACTAACCGGAAGAGTTCGGGATGAATTTGGAGTGTTTAGACAACACTTAAACCCGTTTTATCCCAAAACAGGCTTAAACATAGAAAACAAGCTAAAACCGAGAGAAAACATTGATTCAAAGGAGTAAACAGTTATGTTACTATTTCTAGGGTCAAAATATGTAATAATCCAATGCATTTGGCTAATTATAAGAGTTCGGGTTGTATTTGGAGTGTTTAGACACCACTTTTACCCATTTTGTCCCGAAACAGGCTAAAACAGAGAAAACGGGCTAAAACCGAGAGAAAACATTTACTCGAAGCAGTAAACAGCTATATTACTCTTTATAGGGTCAAAATATGTAACAATCCAATGAATTTGACTAATTATAAGAGTTCGGGTTGAATTTGAAGTGTTTACACACCACTTTTACCCATTTTGTCTCGAAACAGGCTAAAACCGAGAAAACATTCATTCGAAGCACAAACAGCTTTATTACTGTTTCTAGGGTCAGAATGTGTAAGAATACAAATGCATTTGACTAATTGTAAGAGTTCGCGATGAATTTGGAGTGTTTAGACAACACTTAAACCCGTTTTATCCCAAAACAGGCTTAAACAGAGAAAACAGGCTAAACCGAGAGAAAACATTGATTCAAAGGAGTAAACAGCTATGTTACTATTTATAGGGTAAAAATATGTAACAATCCAATGCATTTGACTAATTATAAGATTTTGGGTTGAATTTGGAGTGTTTAGAAACCACTTTTACCCATTTTATCCCAAAATAGGCTAAAACAGAGAAAACAGGCTAAAACCGAGAGAAAACATTTACTCGAAGCAGTAAACAGCTATATTACTCTTTATAGGGTCAAAATATGTAACAATCCAATGAATTTGACTAATTATAAGAGTTCGGGTTGAATTTGAAGTGTTTACACACCTCTTTTACCCATTTTGTCCCGAAACAGGCTAAAACAGAGAAAACATTGATTCGAAGCACTAAACAGCTTTGTTACTGTTTATAGGGTCTGAATGTGTGACAATCTAATGCCTTTGACTAACCGTAAGAGTTCGGGATGAATTTGGAGTGTTTAGACAACACTTAAACCCGTTTTATCCCAAAACAGGCTTAAACAGAGAAAACAGGCTAAAACCGAGAGAAAACATTGATTCAAAGGAGTAAACAGCTATGTTACTATTTCTAGGGTCAAAATATGTAACAATCCAATGCATTTGACTAATTATAAGAGTTCGGGTTGAATTTGGAGTGTTTAGACACCACTTTTACCCATTTTATCCCAAAATAGGCTAAAACAGAGAAAACAGGCTAAAACTGAGAGAAAACATTTACTCGAAGCAGTAAACAGCTATATTACTCTTTATAGGGTCAAAATATGTAACAATCCAATGAATTTGACTAATTATAAGAGTTCGGGTTGAATTTGAAGTGTTTACACACCTCTTTTACCCATTTTGTCCCGAAATAGGCTAAAACAGAGAAAACAGGCTAAACCGAGAGAAAACATTTACTCGAAGCAGTAACAGCTATATTACTCTTTATAGGGTCAAAATATGTAACAATCCAATGAATTTGACTAATTATAAGAGTTCGGGTTGAATTTGAAGTGATTACACACCACTTTTACCCATTTTGTCCCGAAACAGGCTAAAACAGAGAAAACATTTCTTCCAAGCAGTAAACAGCTTTGTTACTGTTTATAGGGTCAGAATGTGTGACAATCTAATGCCTTTGACTTACCGTAAGAGTTCGGGATGAATTTGGAGTGTTTAGACAACACTTAAACCCGTTTTATCCCAAAACATGCTTAAACAGAGAAAACAGGCCAAAACCGAGAGAAAACATTGATTCAAAGGAGTAAACAGCTATGTTACTATTTCTAGGGTCAAAATATGTAACAATCCAATGCATTTGACTAATTATAAGAGTTCGGGTTGAATTTGGAGTGTTTAGACACCACTTTTACCCATTTTGTCCCAAAATAGGCTAAAACAGAGAAAACAGGCTAAACCGAGAGAAAACATTTACTCGAAGCAGTAAACAGCTATATTACTCTTTGTAAGTTCAAAATATGTAACAATCCAATGAATTTGACTAATTATAAGAGTTCGAGTTGAATTTGAAGTGTTTACACACCACTTTTACCCATTTTGTCCCGAAACAGGCTAAAACAGAGAAAACATTTCTTTGAACCAGTAAACAGCTTTGTTACTGTTTACAGGGTCAGAATGTGTGACAATCTAATGCCTTTGACTAACCGTAAGAGTTTGGGATGAATTTGGAGTGTTTAGACAACACTTAAACCCGTTTTATCCCAAAACAGGCTTAAACAGAGAAAACAGGCTAAAACCAAGAGAAAACATTGATTCAAAGCAGTAAACAGCTTTGTTACTGTTTACAGGGTCAGAATGTGTGACAATTTAATGCCTTTGACTAACCGTAAGAGTTCGGGATGAATTTGGAGTGTTTAGACAACACTTAAACCCGTTTTATCCCAAAACAGGCTTAAACATAGAAAACAGGCTAAAACCGAGAGAAAACATTGATTCAAAGGAGTAAACAGCTATGTTACTATTTCTAGGGTCAAAATATGTAACAATCCAATGCATTTGACTAATTATAAGAGTTCGGGTTGAATTTGCAGTGTTTAGACACCACTTTTACCCATTTTGTCCCAAAATAGGCTAAAACAGAGAAAACAGGCTAAACCGAGAGAAAACATTTACTCGAAGCAGTAACAGCTATATTACTCTTTATAGGGTCAAAATATGTAACAATCCAATGAATTTGACTAATTATAAGAGTTCGGGTTCAATTTGAAGTGTTTACACACCACTTTTACCCAATTTGTCCCGAAACAGGCTAAAACAGAGAAAACATTTCTTCGAAGCAGTAAACAGCTTTGTTACTGTTTACAGGGTCAGAATGTGTGACAATCTAATGCCTTTGACTAACCGTAAGAGTTCGGGATGAATTTGGAGTGTTTAGACAACACTTAAACCCGTTTTATCCCAAAACAGGCTTAAACAGAGAAAACAGGCTAAAACCGAGAGAAAACATTGATTCAAAGCAGTAAACAGCTTTGTTACTGTTTACAGGGTCAGAATGTGTGACAATTTAATGCCTTTGACTAACCGTAAGAGTTCGGGATGAATTTGGAGTGTTTAGACAACACTTAAACCCGTTTTATCCCAAAACAGGCTTAAACATAGAAAACAAGCTAAAACCGAGAGAAAACATTGATTCAAAGGAGTAAACAGCTATGTTACTATTTCTAGGGTCAAAATATGTAATAATCCAATGCATTTGGCTAATTATAAGAGTTCGGGTTGTATTTGGAGTGTTTAGACACCACTTTTACCCATTTTGTCCCGAAACAGGCTAAAACAGAGAAAACGGGCTAAAACCGAGAGAAAACATTTACTCGAAGCAGTAAACAGCTATATTACTCTTTATAGGGTCAAAATATGTAACAATCCAATGAATTTGACTAATTATAAGAGTTCGGGTTGAATTTGAAGTGTTTACACACCACTTTTACCCATTTTGTCTCGAAACAGGCTAAAACCGAGAAAACATTGATTCGAAGCACAAACAGCTTTATTACTGTTTCTAGGGTCAGAATGTGTGAGAATACAAATGCATTTGACTAATTGTAAGAGTTCGCGATGAATTTGGAGTGTTTAGACAACACTTAAACCCGTTATATCCCAAAACAGGCTTAAACAGAGAAAACAGGCTAAACCGAGAGAAAACATTGATTCAAAGGAGTAAACAGCTATGTTACTATTTATAGGGTAAAAATATGTAACAATCCAATGCATTTGACTAATTATAAGAGTTTGGGTTGAATTTGGAGTGTTTAGAAACCACTTTTACCCATTTTATCCCAAAATAGGCTAAAACAGAGAAAACAGGCTAAAACCGAGAGAAAACATTTACTTGAAGCAGTAAACAGCTATATTACTCTTTATAGGGTCAAAATATGTAACAATCGAATGAATTTGACTAATTATAAGAGTTCGGGTTGAATTTGAAGTGTTTACACACCTCTTTTACCCATTTTGTCCCGAAACAGGCTAAAACAGAGAAAACATTGATTCGAAGCACTAAACAGCTTTGTTACTGTTTATAGGGTCTGAATGTGTGACAATCTAATGCCTTTGACTAACCGTAAGAGTTCGGGATGAATTTGGAGTGTTTAGACAACACTTAAACCCGTTTTATCCCAAAACAGGCTTAAACATAGAAAACAGGCTAAAACCGAGAGAAAACATTGATTCAAAGGAGTAAACAGCTATGTTACTATTTCTAGGGTCAAAATATGTAACAATCCAATGCATTTGACTAATTATAAGAGTTCGGGTTGAATTTGGAGTGTTTAGACACCACTTTTACCCATTTTGTCCCAAAATAGGCTAAAACAGAGAAAACAGGCTAAACCGAGAGAAAACATTTACTCGAAGCAGTAAACAGCTATATTACTCTTTATAGGGTCAAAATATGTAACAATCCAATGAATTTGACTAATTATAAGAGTTCGGGTTGAATTTGAAGTGATTACACACCACTTTTACCCATTTTGTCCCGAAACAGGCTAAAACAGAGAAAACATTTCTTCGAAGCAGTAAACAGCTTTGTTACTGTTTATAGGGTCAGAATGTGTGACAATCTAATGCCTTTGACTTACCGTAAGAGTTCGGGATGAATTTGGAGTGTTTAGACAACACTTAAACCCGTTTTATCCCAAAACATGCTTAAACAGAGAAAACAGGCCAAAACCGAGAGAAAACATTGATTCAAAGGAGTAAACAGCTATGTTACTATTCATAGGGTCAAAATATGTAACAATCCAATGCATTTGGCTAATTATAAGAGTTCGGGTTGAATTTGGAGTGTTTAGACACCACTTTTACCCATTTTGTCCCAAAATAGGCTAAAACAGAGAAAACAGGCTAAAACCGAGAGAAAACATTGATTTGAAGCAGTAAACAGCTATTTACTATTTCTAGGGTCAAATTATGTAACAATCCAATGCATTTGACTAATTATAAGAGTTCGGGTTGAATTTGGAGTGCTTAGACACCACTTTTACCCATTTTGTCCCAAAATAGGCTAAAACAGAGAAAACAGGCTAAACCGAGAAAAACATTTACTCGAAGCAGTAAACAGCTATATTACTCTTTTTAGGGTCAAAATATGTAACAATCCAATGAATTTGACTAATTATAAGAGTTCGGGTTCAATTTGAAGTGTTTACACACCACTTTTACCCATTTTGTCCCGAAACAGGCTAAAACAGAGAAAACATTTCTTCGAAGCAGTAAACAGCTTTGTTACTGTTTACAGGGTGAGAATGTGTGACAATTTAATGCCTTTGACTAACCGTAAGAGTTCGGGATGAATTTGGAGTGTTTAGACAACACTTAAACCCGTTTTATCCCAAAACAGGCTTAAACATAGAAAACAGGCTAAAACCGAGAGAAAACATTGATTCAAAGGAGTAAACAGCTATGTTACTATTTCTAGGGCCAAAATATGTAATAATCCAATGCATTTGGCTAATTATAAGAGTTTGGGTTGTATTTGGAGTGTTTAGACACCACTTTTACCCATTTTGTCCCGAAACAGGCTAAAACAGAGAAAACGGGCTAAAACCGAGAGAAAACATTTACTCGAAGCAGTAAACAGCTATATTACTCTTTATAGGGTCAAAATATGTAACAATCGAATGAATTTGACTAATTATAAGAGTTCGGGTTGAATTTGAAGTGTTTACACACCTCTTTTACCCATTTTGTCCCGAAACAGGCTAAAACAGAGAAAACATTGATTCGAAGCACTAAACAGCTTTGTTACTGTTTATAGGGTCTGAATGTGTGACAATCTAATGCCTTTGACTAACCGTAAGAGTTCGGGATGAATTTGGAGTGTTTAGACAACACTTAAACCCGTTTTATCCCAAAACAGGCTTAAACATAGAAAACAGGCTAAAACCGAGAGAAAACATTGATTCAAAGGAGTAAACAGCTATGTTACTATTTCTAGGGTCAAAATATGTAACAATCCAATGCATTTGAATAATTATAAGAGTTCGGGTTGAATTTGGAGTGTTTAGACACCACTTTTACCCATTTTGTCCCAAAATAGGCTAAAACAGAGAAAACAGGCTAAACCGAGAGAAAACATTTACTCGAAGCAGTAAACAGCTATATTACTCTTTATAGGGTCAAAATATGTAACAATCCAATGAATTTGACTAATTATAAGAGTTCGGGTTGAATTTGAAGTGATTACACACCACTTTTACCCATTTTGTCCCGAAACAGGCTAAAACAGAGAAAACATTGATTCGAAGCACTAAACAGCTTTGTTACTGTTTATAGGGTCTGAATGTGTGACAATCTAATGCCTTTGACTAACCGTAAGAGTTCGGGATGAATTTGGAGTGTTTAGACAACACTTAAACCCGTTTTATCCCAAAACAGGCTTAAACATAGAAAACAGGCTAAAACCGAGAGAAAACATTGATTCAAAGGAGTAAACAGCTATGTTACTATTTCTAGGGTCAAAATATGTAACAATCTAATGCATTTGACTAATTATAAGAGTTCGGGTTGAATTTGGAGTGTTTAGACACCACTTTTACCCATTTTGTCCCAAAATAGGCTAAAACAGAGAAAACAGGCTAAACCGAGAGAAAACATTTACTCGAAGCAGTAAACAGCTATATTACTCTTTATAGGGTCAAAATATGTAACAATCCAATGAATTTGACTAATTATAAGAGTTCGGGTTGAATTTGAAGTGATTACACACCACTTTTACCCATTTTGTCCCGAAACAGGCTAAAACAGAGAAAACATTTCTTCGGAGCAGTAAATAGCTTTGTTACTGTTTATAGGGTCAGAATGTGTGACAATCTAATACCTTTGACTTACCGTAAGAGTTCGGGATGAATTTGGAGTGTTTAGACAACACTTAAACCCGTTTTATCCCAAAACATGCTTAAACAGAGAAAACAGGCCAAAACCGAGAGAAAACATTGATTCAAAGGAGTAAACAGCTATGTTACTATTCATAGGGTCAAAATATGTAACAATCCAATGCATTTGGCTAATTATAAGAGTTCGGGTTGAATTTGGAGTGTTTAGACACCACTTTTACCCATTTTGTCCCAAAATAGGCTAAAACAGAGAAAACAGGCTAAAACCGAGAGAAAACATTGATTTGAAGCAGTAAACAGCTATTTACTATTTCTAGGGTCAAATTATGTAACAATCCAATGCATTTGACTAATTATAAGAGTTCGGGTTGAATTTGGAGTGCTTAGACACCACTTTTACCCATTTTGTCCCAAAATAGGCTAAAACAGAGAAAACAGGCTAAACCGAGAAAAACATTTACTCGAAGCTGTAAACAGCTATATTACTCTTTATAGGGTCAAAATATGTAACAATCCAATGAATTTGACTAATTATAAGAGTTCGGGTTCAATTTGAAGTGTTTACACACCACTTTTACCCATTTTGTCCCGAAACAGGCTAAAACAGAGAAAACATTTCTTCGAAGCAGTAAACAGCTTTGTTACTGTTTATAGGGTCTGAATGTGTGACAATCTAATGCCTTTGACTAACCGTAAGAGTTCGGGATGAATTTGGAGTGTTTAGACAACACTTAAACCCGTTTTATCCCAAAACAGGCTTAAACATAGAAAACAGGCTAAAACCGAGAGAAAACATTGATTCAAAGGAGTAAACAGCTATGTTACTATTTCTAGGGTCAAAATATGTAATAATCCAATGCATTTGGCTAATTATAAGAGTTCGGGTTGTATTTGGAGTGTTTAGACACCACTTTTACCCATTTTGTCCCGAAACAGGCTAAAACAGAGAAAACGGGCTAAAACCGAGAGAAAACATTTACTCGAAGCAGTAAACAGCTATATTACTCTTTATAGGGTCAAAATATGTAACAATCCAATGAATTTGACTAATTATAAGAGTTCGGGTTGAATTTGAAGTGTTTACACACCACTTTTACCCATTTTGTCTCGAAACAGGCTAAAACCGAGAAAACATTGATTCGAAGCACAAACAGCTTTATTACTGTTTCTAGGGTCAGAATGTGTGAGAATACAAATGCATTTGACTAATTGTAAGAGTTCGCGATGAATTTGGAGTGTTTAGACAACACTTAAACCCGTTTTATCCCAAAACAGGCTTAAACAGAGAAAACAGGCTAAACCGAGAGAAAACATTGATTCAAAGGAGTAAACAGCTATGTTACTATTTCTAGGGTCAAAATATGTAACAATCCAATGCATTTGAATAATTATAAGAGTTCGGGTTGAATTTGGAGTGTTTAGACACCACTTTTACCCATTTTGTCCCAAAATAGGCTAAAACAGAGAAAACAGGCTAAACCGAGAGAAAACATTTACTCGAAGCAGTAAACAGCTATATTACTCTTTATAGGGTCAAAATATGTAACAATCCAATGAATTTGACTAATTATAAGAGTTCGGGTTGAATTTGAAGTGATTACACACCACTTTTACCCATTTTGTCCCGAAACAGGCTAAAACAGAGAAAACATTGATTCGAAGCACTAAACAGCTTTGTTACTGTTTATAGGGTCTGAATGTGTGACAATCTAATGCCTTTGACTAACCGTAAGAGTTCGGGATGAATTTGGAGTGTTTAGACAACACTTAAACCCGTTTTATCCCAAAACAGGCTTAAACATAGAAAACAGGCTAAAACCGAGAGAAAACATTGATTCAAAGGAGTAAACAGCTATGTTACTATTTCTAGGGTCAAAATATGTAACAATCTAATGCATTTGACTAATTATAAGAGTTCGGGTTGAATTTGGAGTGTTTAGACACCACTTTTACCCATTTTGTCCCAAAATAGGCTAAAACAGAGAAAACAGGCTAAACCGAGAGAAAACATTTACTCGAAGCAGTAAACAGCTATATTACTCTTTATAGGGTCAAAATATGTAACAATCCAATGAATTTGACTAATTATAAGAGTTCGGGTTGAATTTGAAGTGATTACACACCACTTTTACCCATTTTGTCCCGAAACAGGCTAAAACAGAGAAAACATTTCTTCGGAGCAGTAAATAGCTTTGTTACTGTTTATAGGGTCAGAATGTGTGACAATCTAATACCTTTGACTTACCGTAAGAGTTCGGGATGAATTTGGAGTGTTTAGACAACACTTAAACCCGTTTTATCCCAAAACATGCTTAAACAGAGAAAACAGGCCAAAACCGAGAGAAAACATTGATTCAAAGGAGTAAACAGCTATGTTACTATTCATAGGGTCAAAATATGTAACAATCCAATGCATTTGGCTAATTATAAGAGTTCGGGTTGAATTTGGAGTGTTTAGACACCACTTTTACCCATTTTGTCCCAAAATAGGCTAAAACAGAGAAAACAGGCTAAAACCGAGAGAAAACATTGATTTGAAGCAGTAAACAGCTATTTACTATTTCTAGGGTCAAATTATGTAACAATCCAATGCATTTGACTAATTATAAGAGTTCGGGTTGAATTTGGAGTGCTTAGACACCACTTTTACCCATTTTGTCCCGAAAGAGGCTAAAACAGAGAAAACATTTCTTCGAAGCAGTAAATAGCTTTGTTACTGTTTATAGGGTCAGAATGTGTGACAATCTAATGCCTTTGACTTACCGTAAGAGTTCGGGATGAATTTGGAGTGTTTAGACCACACTTAAACCCGTTTTATCCCAAAACATGCTTAAACAGAGAAAACAGGCCAAAACCGAGAGAAAACATTGATTCAAAGGAGTAAACAGCTATGTTACTATTCATAGGGTCAAAATATGTAACAATCCAATGCATTTGGCTAATTATAAGAGTTCGGGTTGAATTTGGAGTGTTTAGACACCACTTTTACCCATTTTGTCCCAAAATAGGCTAAAACCGAGAGAAAACATTGATTTGAAGCAGTAAACAGCTATTTACTATTTCTAGGGTCAAATTATGTAACAATCCAATGCATTTGACTAATTATAAGAGTTCGGGTTGAATTTGGAGTGCTTAGACACCACTTTTACCCATTTTGTCCCAAAATAGGCTAAAACAGAGAAAACAGGTAAACCGAGAGAAAACATTTACTCGAAGCAGTAAACAGCTATATTACTCTTTATAGGGTCAAAATATGTAACAATCCAATGAATTTGACTAATTATAAGAGTTCGGGTTCAATTTGAAGTGTTTACACACCACTTTTACCCATTTTGTCCCGAAACAGGCTAAAACAGAGAAAACATTTCTTCGAAGCAGTAAACAGCTTTGTTACTGTTTACAGGGTCAGAATGTGTGACAATTTAATGCCTTTGACTAACCGTAAGAGTTCGGGATGAATTTGGAGTGTTTAGACAACACTTAAACCCGTTTTATCCCAAAACAGGCTTAAACATAGAAAACAGGCTAAAACCGAGAGAAAACATTGATTCAAAGGAGTAAACAGCTATGTTACTATTTCTAGGGTCAAAATATGTAATAATCCAATGCATTTGGCTAATTATAAGAGTTCGGGTTGTATTTGGAGTGTTTAGACACCACTTTTACCCATTTTGTCCCGAAACAGGCTAAAACAGAGAAAACGGGCTAAAACCGAGAGAAAACATTTACTCGAAGCAGTAAACAGCTATATTACTCTTTATAGGGTCAAAATATGTAACAATCCAATGAATTTGACTAATTATAAGAGTTCGGGTTGAATTTGAAGTGTTTACACACCACTTTTACCCATTTTGTCTCGAAACAGGCTAAAACCGAGAAAACATTGATTCGAAGCACAAACAGCTTTATTACTGTTTCTAGGGTCAGAATGTGTGAGAATACAAATGCATTTGACTAATTGTAAGAGTTCGCGATAAATTTGGAGTGTTTAGACAACATTTAAACCCGTTTTATCCCAAAACAGGCTTAAACAGAGAAAACAGGCTAAACCGAGAGAAAACATTGATTCAAAGGAGTAAACAGCTATGTTACTATTTATAGGGTCAAAATATGTAACAATCCAATGCATTTGACTAATTATAAGAGTTCGGGTTGAATTTGGAGTGTTTAGACACCACTTTTACCCATTTTGTCCCAAAATAGGCTAAAACAGAGAAAACAGGCTAAACCGAGAGAAAACATTTACTCGAAGCAGTAAACAGCTATATTACTCTTTATAGGGTCAAAATATGTAACAATCCAATGAATTTGACTAATTATAAGAGTTCGGGTTGAATTTGAAGTGTTTACACACCTCTTTTACCCATTTTGTCCCGAAACAGGCTAAAACAGAGAAAACATTGATTCGAAGCACTAAACAGCTTTGTTACTGTTTATAGGGTCTGAATGTGTGACAATCTAATGCCTTTGACTAACCGTAAGAGTTCGGGATGAATTTGGAGTGTTTAGACAACACTTAAACCCGTTTTATCCCAAAACAGGCTTAAACATAGAAAACAGGCTAAAACCGAGAGAAAACATTGATTCAAAGGAGTAAACAGCTATGTTACTATTTCTAGGGTCAAAATATGTAACAATCCAATGCATTTGACTAATTATAAGAGTTCGGGTTGAATTTGGAGTGTTTAGACACCACTTTTACCCATTTTGTCCCAAAATTGGCTAAAACAGAGAAAACAGGCTAAACCGAGAGAAAACATTTACTCGAAGCTGTAAACAGCTATATTACTCTTTATAGGGTCAAAATATGTAATAATCCAATGAATTTGACTAATTATAAGAGTTCGGGTTCAATTTGAAGTGTTTACACACCACTTTTACCCATTTTGTCCCGAAACAGGCTAAAACAGAGAAAACATTTCTTCGAAGCAGTAAACAGCTTTGTTACTGTTTACAGGGTCAGAATGTGTGACAATTTAATGCCTTTGACTAACCGTAAGAGTTCGGGATGAATTTGGAGTGTTTAGACAACACTTAAACCCGTTTTATCCCAAAACAGGCTTAAACAGAGAAAACAGGCTTAAACCGAGAGAAAACATTGATTCAAAGCAGTAAACAGCTTTGTTACTGTTTACAGGGTCAGAATGTGTGACAATTTAATGCCTTTGACTAACCGTAAGAGTTCGGGATGAATTTGGAGTGTTTAGTCAACACTTAAACCCGTTTTATCCCAAAACAGGCTTAAACATAGAAAACAGGCTAAAACCGAGAGAAAACATTGATTCAAAGGAGTAACCAGCTATGTTACTATTTCTAGGGTCAAAATATGTAACAATCCAATGCATTTGACTAATTATAAGAGTTCGGGTTGAATTTGGAGTGTTTAGACACCACTTTACCCATTTTGTCCCAAAATAGGCTAAAACAGAGAAAACAGGCTAAACCGAGAGAAAACATTTACTCGAAGCAGTAAACAGCTATATTACTCTTTATAAGGTCAAAATATGTAACAATCCAATGAATTTGACTAATTATAAGAGTTCGGGTTGAATTTGAAGTGTTTACACACCTCTTTTACCCATTTTGTCCCGAAACAGGCTGAAACAGAGAAAACATTGATTCGAAGCACTAAACAGCTTTGTTACTGTTTATAGGGTCTGAATGTGTGGCAATCTAATGCCTTTGACTAACCGTAAGAGCTCGGGATGAATTTGGAGTGTTTAGACAACACTTAAACCCGTTTTATCCCAAAACAGGCTTAAACATAGAAAACAGGCTAAAACCGAGAGAAAACATTGATTCAAAGGAGTAAACAGCTATGTTACTATTTCTAGGGTCAAATTATGTAACAATCCAATGCATTTGACTAATTATAAGAGTTCGGGTTGAATTTGGAGTGCTTAGACACCACTTTTACCCATTTTGTCCCAAAATAGGCTAAAACAGAGAAAACAGGCTAAACCGAGAGAAAACATTTACTCGAAGCAGTAAACAGCTATATTACTCTTTATAGGGTCAAAATATGTAACAATCCAATGAATTTGACTAATTATAAGAGTTCGGGTTGTATTTGGAGTGTTTAGACACCACTTTTACCCATTTTGTCCCGAAACAGGCTAAAACAGAGAAAACATTTCTTCGAAGCAGTAAACAGCTTTGTTACTGTTTACAGGGTCAGAATGTGTAACAATTTAATGCCTTTGACTAACCGTAAGAGTTCGGGATGAATTTGGAGTGTTTAGACAACACTTAAACCCGTTTTATCCCAAAACATGCTTAAACATAGAAAACAGGCTAAAACCGAGAGAAAACATTGATTCAAAGGAGTAACCAGCTATGTTACTATTTCTAGGGTCAAAATATGTAACAATCCAATGCATTTGACTAATTATAAGAGTTCGGGTTGAATTTGGAGTGTTTAGACACCACTTTACCCATTTTGTCCCAAAATAGGCTAAAACAGAGAAAACAGGCTAAACCGAGAGAAAACATTTACTCGAAGCAGTAAACAGCTATATTACTCTTTATAAGGTCAAAATATGTAACAATCCAATGAATTTGACTAATTATAAGAGTTCGGGTTGAATTTGAAGTGTTTACACACCTCTTTTACCCATTTTGTCCCGAAACAGGCTGAAACAGAGAAAACATTGATTCGAAGCACTAAACAGCTTTGTTACTGTTTATAGGGTCTGAATGTGTGGCAATCTAATGCCTTTGACTAACCGTAAGAGCTCGGGATGAATTTGGAGTGTTTAGACAACACTTAAACCCGTTTTATCCCAAAACAGGCTTAAACATAGAAAACAGGCTAAAACCGAGAGAAAACATTGATTCAAAGGAGTAAACAGCTATGTTACTATTTCTAGGGTCAAATTATGTAACAATCCAATGCATTTGACTAATTATAAGAGTTCGGGTTGAATTTGGAGTGCTTAGACACCACTTTTACCCATTTTGTCCCAAAATAGGCTAAAACAGAGAAAACAGGCTAAACCGAGAGAAAACATTTACTCGAAGCAGTAAACAGCTATATTACTCTTTATAGGGTCAAAATATGTAACAATCCAATGAATTTGACTAATTATAAGAGTTCGGGTTCAATTTGAAGTGTTTACACACCACTTTTACCCATTTTGTCCCGAAACAGGCTAAAACAGAGAAAACATTTCTTCGAAGCAGTAAACAGCTTTGTTACTGTTTACAGGGTCAGAATGTGTGACAATTTAATGCCTTTGACTAACCGTAAGAGTTCGGGATGAATTTGGAGTGTTTAGACAACACTTAAACCCGTTTTATCCCAAAACAGGCTTAAACATAGAAAACAGGCTAAAACCGAGAGAAAACATTGATTCAAAGGAGTAAACAGCTATGTTACTATTTCTAGGGTCAAAATATGTAACAATCCAATGCATTTAACTAATTATAAGAGTTCGGGTTGAATTTGGAGTGTTTAGACACCACTTTTACCCATTTTGTCCCAAAATAGGCTAAAACAGAGAAAACAGGCTAAACCGAGAGAAAACATTTACTCGAAGCAGTAAACAGCTATATTACTCTTTATAAGGTCAAAATATGTAACAATCCAATGAATTTGACTAATTATAAGAGTTCGGGTTGAATTTGAAGTGTTTACACACCACTTTTACCCATTTTGTCCCGAAACAGGCTAAAACAGAGAAAACATTTCTTTGAAGCAGTAAACAGCTTTGTTACTGTTTACAGGGTCAGAATGTGTGAGAATCTAATGCCTTTGACTAACCGTAAGAGTTCGGGATGAATTTGGAGTGTTTAGACAACACTTAAACCCGTTTTATCCCAAAACAGGCTTAAACAGAGAAAACAAGCTTAAACCGAGAGAAAACATTTCTTCGAAGCAGTAAACAGCTTTGTTACTGTTTACAGGGTCAGAATGTGTGACAATCTAATGCCTTTGACTTACCGTAAGAGTTCGGGATGAATTTGGAGTGTTTAGACAACACTTAAACCCGTTTTATCCCAAAACAGGCTTAAACATAGAAAACAGGCTAAAACCGAGAGAAAACATTGATTCAAAGGAGTAAACAGCTATGTTACTATTTCTAGGGTCAAAATATGTAACAATCCAATGCATTTGACTAATTATAAGAGTTCGGGTTGAATTTGGAGTGTTTAGACACCACTTTTACCCATTTTGTCCCAAAATAGGCTAAAACAGAGAAAACAGGCTAAACCGAGAGAAAACATTTACTCGAAGCTGTAAACAGCTATATTACTCTTTATAGGGTCATAATATGTAATAATCCAATGAATTTGACTAATTATAAGAGTTCGGGTTGAATTTGAAGTGATTACACACCACTTTTACCCATTTTGTCCCGAAACAGGCTAAAACAGAGAAAACATTTCTTCGAAGCAGTAAACAGCTTTGTTACTGTTTATAGGGTCAGAATGTGTGACAATCTAATGCCTTTGACTAACCGTAAGAGTTCGGGATGAATTTGGAGTGTTTAGACAACACTTAAACCCGTTTTATCCCAAAACAGGCTTAAACAGAGAAAACAGGCTTAAACCGAGAGAAAACATTGATTCAAAGCAGTAAACAGCTTTGTTACTGTTTACAGGGTCAGAATGTGTGACAATTTAATGCCTTTGACTAACCGTAAGAGTTCGGGATGAATTTGGAGTGTTTAGACAACACTTAAACCCGTTTTATCCCAAAACAGGCTTAAACATAGAAAACAGGCTAAAACCGAGAGAAAACATTGATTCAAAGGAGTAAACAGCTCTGTTACTATTTCTAGGGTAAAAATATGTAATAATCCAATGCATTTGGCTAATTATAAGAGTTCGGGTTGTATTTGGAGTGTTTAGACACCACTTTTACCCATTTTGTCCCGAAACAGGCTAAAACAGAGAAAACATTTCTTCGAAGCAGTAAACAGCTTTGTTACTGTTTACAGGGTCAGAATGTGTGACAATTTAATGCCTTTGACTAACCGTAAGAGTTCGGGATGAATTTGGAGTGTTTAGACAACACTTAAACCCGTTTTATCCCAAAACATGCTTAAACATAGAAAACAGGCTAAAACCGAGAGAAAACATTGATTCAAAGGAGTAAACAGCTATGTTACTATTTCTAGGGTCAAAATATGTAATAATCCAATGCATTTGGCTAATTATAAGAGTTCGGGTTGTATTTGGAGTGTTTAGACACCACTTTTACCCATTTTGTCCCGAAACAGGCTAAAACAGAGAAAACGGGCTAAAACCGAGAGAAAACATTTACTCGAAGCAGTAAACAGCTATATTACTCTTTATAGGGTTAAAATATGTAACAATCCAATGAATTTGACTAATTATAAGAGTTCGGGTTGAATTTGAAGTGTTTACACACCACTTTTACCCATTTTGTCTCGAAACAGGCTAAAACCGAGAAAACATTGATTCGAAGCACAAACAGCGTTATTACTGTTTCTAGGGTCAGAATGTGTGAGAATACAAATGCATTTGACTAATTGTAAGAGTTCGCGATGAATTTGGAGTGTTTAGACAACACTTAAACCCGTTTTATCCCAAAACAGGCTTAAACAGAGAAAACAGGCTAAACCGAGAGAAAACATTGATTCAAAGGAGTAAACAGCTATGTTACTATTTATAGGGTAAAAATATGTAATAATCAAATGCATTTGGCTAATTATAAGAGTTCGGGTTGTATTTGGAGTGTTTAGACACCACTTTTACCCATTTTGTCCCGAAACAGGCTAAAACAGAGAAAACATTTCTTCGAAGCAGTAAACAGCTTTGTTACTGTTTACAGGGTCAGAATGTGTGACAATTTAATGCCTTTGACTAACCGTAAGAGTTCGGGTTGAATTTGGAGTGTTTAGACAACACTTAAACCCGTTTTATCCCAAAACAGGCTTAAACATAGAAAACAGGCTAAAACCGAGAGAAAACATTGATTCAAAGGAGTAAACAGCTATGTTACTATTTCTAGGGTCAAAATATGTAATAATCCAATACATTTGGCTAATTATAAGAGTTCGGGTTGTATTTGGAGTGTTTAGACACCACTTTTACCCATTTTGTCCCGAAACAGGCTAAAACAGAGAAAACATTTCTTCGAAGCAGTAAACAGCTTTGTTACTGTTTACAGGGTCAGAATGTGTGACAATTTAATGCCTTTGACTAACCGTAAGAGTTCGGGATGAATTTGGAGTGTTTAGACAACACTTAAACCCGTTTTATCCCAAAACAGACTTAAACATAGAAAACAGGCTAAAACCGAGAGAAAACATTGATTCAAAGGAGTAACCAGCTATGTTACTATTTCTAGGGTCAAAATATGTAATAATCCAATGCATTTGGCTAATTATAAGAGTTCGGGTTGTATTTGGAGTGTTTAGACACCACTTTTACCCATTTTGTCCCGAAACAGGCTAAAACAGAGAAAACGGGCTAAAACCGAGAGAAAACATTTACTCGAAGCAGTAAACAGCTATATTACTCTTTATAGGGTCAAAATATGTAACAATCCAATGAATTTGACTAATTATAAGAGTTCGGGTTGAATTTGAAGTGTTTACACACCACTTTTACCCATTTTGTCTCGAAACAGGCTAAAACCGAGAAAACATTGATTCGAAGCACAAACAGCTTTATTACTGTTTCTAGGGTCAATGTGTGAGAATACAAATGCATATGACTAATTGTAAGAGTTCGCGATGAATTTGGAGTGTTTAGACAACACTTAAACCCGTTTTATCCTAAAACAGGCTTAAACAGAGAAAACAGGCTAAACCGAGAGAAAACATTGATTCAAAGGAGTAAACAGCTATGTTACTATTTATAGGGTAAAAATATGTAACAATCCAATGCATTTGACTAATTATAAGAGTTTGGGTTGAATTTGGAGTGTTTAGAAACCACTTTTACCCATTTTATCCCAAAATAGGCTAAAACAGAGAAAACAGGCTAAAACCGAGAGAAAACATTTACTCGAAGCAGTAAACAGCTATATTACTCTTTATAGGGTCAAAATATGTAACAATCCAATGAATTTGACTAATTATAAGAGTTCGGGTTGAATTTGAAGTGTTTACACACCTCTTTTACCCATTTTGTCCCGAAACAGGCTAAAACAGAGAAAACATTGATTCGAAGCACTAAACAGCTTTGTTACTGTTTATAGGGTCTGAATGTGTGACAATCTAATGCCTTTGACTAACCGTAAGAGTTCGGGATGAATTTGGAGTGTTTAGACAACACTTAAACCCGTTTTATCCCAAAACAGGCTTAAACATAGAAAACAGGCTAAAACCGAGAGAAAACATTGATTCAAAGGAGTAAACAGCTATGTTACTATTTCTAGGGTCAAAATATGTAACAATCCAATGCATTTGACTAATTATAAGAGTTCGGGTTGAATTTGGAGTGTTTAGACACCACATTTACCCATTTTGTCCCAAAATAGGCTAAAACAGAGAAAACAGGCTAAACCGAGAGAAAACATTTACTCGAAGCTGTAAACAGCTATATTACTCTTTATAGGGTCAAAATATGTAACAATCCAATGAATTTGACTAATTATAAGAGTTCGGGTTGAATTTGAAGTGATTACACACCACTTTTACCCATTTTGTCCCGAAACAGGCTAAAACAGAGAAAACATTTCTTCGAAGCAGTAAACAGCTTTGTTACTGTTTATAGGGTCAGAATGTGTGACAATCTAATGCCTTTGACTTACCGTAAGAGTTTGGGATGAATTTGGAGTGTTTAGACAACACTTAAACCCATTTTATCCCAAAACATGCTTAAACAGAGAAAACAGGCCAAAACCGAGAGAAAACATTGATTCAAAGGAGTAAACAGCTATGTTACTATTCATAGGGTCAAAATATGTAACAATCCAATGCATTTGGCTAATTATAAGAGTTCGGGTTGAATTTGGAGTGTTTAGACACCACTTTTACCCATTTTGTCCCAAAATAGGCTAAAACAGAGAAAACAGGCTAAAACCGAGAGAAAACATTGATTTGAAGCAGTAAACAGCTATTTACTATTTCTAGGGTCAAATTATGTAACAATCCAATGCATTTGACTAATTATAAGAGTTCGGGTTGAATTTGGAGTGCTTAGACACCACTTTTACCCATTTTGTCCCAAAATAGGCTAAAACAGAGAAAACAGGCTAAACCGAGAGAAAACATTTACTCGAAGCAGTAAACAGCTATATTACTCTTTATAGGGTCAAAATTTGTAACAATCCAATGAATTTGACTAATTATAAGAGTTCGGGTTCAATTTGAAGTGTTTACACACCACTTTTACCCATTTTGTCCCGAAACAGGCTAAAACAGAGAAAACATTTCTTCGAAGCAGTAAACAGCTTTGTTACTGTTTACAGGGTCAGAATGTGTGACAATTTAATGCCTTTGACTAACCGTAAGAGTTCGGGATGAATTTGGAGTGTTTAGACAACACTTAAACCCGTTTTATCCCAAAACAGGCTTAAACATAGAAAACAGGCTAAAACCGAGAGAAAACATTGATTCAAAGGAGTAAACAGCTATGTTACTATTTCTAGGGTCAAAATATGTAATAATCCAATGCATTTGGCTAATTATAAGAGTTCGGGTTGTATTTGGAGTGTTTAGACACCACTTTTACCCATTTTGTCCCGAAACAGGCTAAAACAGAGAAAACGGGCTAAAACCGAGAGAAAACATTTACTCGAAGCAGTAAGCAGCTATATTACTCTTTATAGGGTCAAAATATGTAACAATCCAATGAATTTGACTAATTATAAGAGTTCGGGTTGAATTTGAAGTGTTTACACACCACTTTTACCCATTTTGTCTCGAAACAGGCTAAAACCGAGAAAACATTGATTCGAAGCACAAACAGCTTTATTACTGTTTCTAGGGTCAGAATGTGTGAGGATACAAATGTATTTGACTAATTGTAAGAGTTCGCGATGAATTTGGAGTGTTTAGACAACATTTAAACCTGTTTTATCCCAAAACAGGCTTAAACAGAGAAAACAGGCTAAACCGAGAGAAAACATTGATTCAAAGGAGTAAACAGCTATGTTACTATTTATAGGGTCAAATTATGTAACAATCCAATGCATTTGACTAATTATAAGAGTTCGGGTTGAATTTGGAGTGCTTAGACACCACTTTTACCCATTTTGTCCCAAAATAGGCTAAAACAGAGAAAACAGGCTAAACCGAGAGAAAACATTTACTCGAAGCAGTAAACAGCTATATTACTCTTTATAGGGTCAAAATATGTAACAATCCAATGAATTTGACTAATTATAAGAGTTCGGGTTCAATTTGAAGTGTTTACACACCACTTTTACCCATTTTGTCCCGAAACAGGCTAAAACAGAGAAAACATTTCTTCGAAGCAGTAAACAGATTTGTTACTGTTTACAGGGTCAGAATGTGTGACAATTTAATGCCTTTGACTAACCGTAAGAGTTCGGGATGAATTTGGAGTGTTTAGACAACACTTAAACCCGTTTTATCCCAAAACAGGCTTAAACATAGAAAACAGGCTAAAACCGAGAGAAAACATTGATTCAAAGGAGTAAACAGCTATGTTACTATTACTAGGGTCAAAATATGTAACAATCCAATGCATTTGACTAATTATAAGAGTTCGGGTTGAATTTGGAGTGTTTAGACACCACTTTTACCCATTTTGTCCCAAAATAGGCTAAAACAGAGAAAACAGGCTAAACCGAGAGAAAACATTTACTCGAAGCAGTAAACAGCTATATTACTCTTTATAAGGTCAAAATATGTAACAATCCAATGAATTTGACTAACTATAAGAGTTCGGGTTGAATTTGAAGTGTTTACACACCACTTTTACCCATTTTGTCCCGAAACAGGCTAAAACAGAGAAAACATTTCTTCGAAGCAGTAAACAGCTTTGTTACTGTTTACAGGGTCAGAATGTGTGACAATCTAATGCCTTTGACTAACCGTAAGAGTTCGGGATGAATTTGGAGTGTTTAGACAACACTTAAACCGTTTTATCCCAAAACAGGCTTAAACAGAGAAAACAGGCTAAAACCGAGAGAAAACATTGATTCAAAGCAGTAAAATGCTTTGTTACTGTTTACAGGGTCAGAATGTGTGACAATTTAATGCCTTTGACTAACCGTAAGAGTTCGGGATGAATTTGGAGTGTTTAGACAACACTTAAACCCGTTTTATCCCAAAACAGGCTTAAACATAGAAAACAGGCTAAAACCGAGAGAAAACATTGATTCAAAGGAGTAAACAGCTATGTTACTATTTCTAGGGTCAAAATATGTAATAATCCAATGCATTTGGCTAATTATAAGAGTTCGGGTTGTATTTGGAGTGTTTAGACACCACTTTTACCCATTTTGTCCCGAAACAGGCTAAAACAGAGAAAACATTTCTTCGAAGCAGTAAACAGCTTTGTTACTGTTTACAGGGTCAGAATGTGTGACAATTTAATGCCTTTGACTAACCGTAAGAGTTCGGGATGAATTTGGAGTGTTTAGACAACACTTAAACCCGTTTTATCCCAAAACAGGCTTAAACATAGAAAACAGGCTAAAACCGAGAGAAAACATTGATTCAAAGGAGTAAACAGCTATGTTACTATTTCTAGGGTCAAAATAGGTAATAATCCAATGCATTTGGCTAATTATAAGAGTTCGGGTTGTATTTGGAGTGTTTAGACACCACTTTTACCCATTTTGTCCCGAAACAGGCTAAAACAGAGAAAACGGGCTAAAACTGAGAGAAAACATTTACTCGAAGCAGTAAACAGCTATATTACTCTTTATAGGGTCAAAATATGTAACAATCCAATGAATTTGACTAATTATAAGAGTTCGGGTTGAATTTGAAGTGTTTACACACCACTTTTACCCATTTTGTCTCGAAACAGGCTAAAACCGAGAAAACATTGATTCGAAGCACAAACAGCTTTATTACTGTTTCTAGGGTCAGAATGTGTGAGAATACAAATGCATTTGACTAATTGTAAGAGTTCGCGATGAATTTGGAGTGTTTAGACAACACTTAAACCCGTTTTATCCCAAAACAGGCTTAAACAGAGAAAACAGGCTAAACCGAGAGAAAACATTGATTCAAAGGAGTAAACAGCTATGTTACTATTTATAGGGTTAAAAATATGTAACAATCCAATGCATTTGACTAATTATAAGAGTTTGGGTTGAATTTGGAGTGTTTAGAAACCACTTTTACCCATTTTATCCCAAAATAGGCTAAAACAGAGAAAACATGCTAAAACCGAGAGAAAACATTTACTCGAAGCAGTAAACAGCTATATTACTCTTTATAGGGTCAAAATATGTAACAATCCAATGAATTTGACTAATTATAAGAGTTCGGGTTGAATTTGAAGTGTTTACACACCTCTTTTACCCATTTTGTCCCGAAACAGGCTAAAACAGAGAAAACATTGATTCGAAGCATTAAACAGCTTTGTTACTGTTTATAGGGTCTGAATGTGTGACAATCTAATGCCTTTGACTAACCGTAAATGTTCGGGATGAATTTGGAGTGTTTAGACAACACTTAAACCCGTTTTATCCCAAAACAGGCTTAAACATAGAAAACAGGCTAAAACCGAGAGAAAACATTGATTCAAAGGAGTAAACAGCTATGTTACTATTTCTAGGGTCAAAATATGTAACAATCCAATGCATTTGACTAATTATAAGAGTTCGGGTTGAATTTGGAGTGTTTAGACACCACTTTTACCCATTTTGTCCCAAAATAGGCTAAAACAGAGAAAACAGGCTAAACCGAGAGAAAACATTTACTCGAAGCAGTAAACAGCTATATTACTCTTTATAGTGTCAAAATATGTAACAATCCAATGAATTTGACTAATTATAAGAGTTCGGGTTGAATTTGAAGTGATTACACACCACTTTTACCCATTCTGTCCCGAAACAGGCTAAAACAGAGAAAACATTTCTTCGAAGCAGTAAACAGCTTTGTTACTGTTTATAGGGTCAGAATGTGTGACAATCTAATGCCTTTGACTTACCGTAAGAGTTCGGGATGAATTTGGAGTGTTTAGACAACACTTAAACCCGTTTTATCCCAAAACATGCTTAAACAGAGAAAACAGGCCAAAACAGAGAGAAAACATTGATTCAAAGGAGTAAACAGCTATGTTACTATTTCTAGGGTCAAAATATGTAACAATCCAATGCATTTGGCTAATTATAAGAGTTCGGGTTGAATTTGGAGTGTTTAGACACCACTTTTACCCATTTTGTCCCAAAATAGGCTAAAACAGAGAAAACAGGCTAAAACCGAGAGAAAACATTGATTTGAAGCAGTAAACAGCTATTTACTATTTCTAGGGTCAAAATATGTAACAATCCAATGCATTTGGCTAATTATAAGAGTTCGGGTTGAATTTGGAGTGTTTAGACACTACTTTTACCCATTTTGTCCCAAAATAGGCTAAAACAGAGAAAACAGGCTAAACCGAGAGAAAACATTTACTCGAAGCAGTAAACAGCTATATTACTCTTTATAGGGTCAAAATATGTAACAATCCAATGAATTTGACTAATTATAAGAGTTCGGGTTGAATTTGAAGTGTTTACACACCACTTTTACCCATTTTGTCCCGAAACAGGCTAAAACAGAGAAAACATTTCTTCGAAGCAGTAAACAGCTTTGTTACTGTTTACAGGGTCAGAATGTGTGACAATTTAATGCCTTTGACTAACCGTAAGAGTTCGGGATGAATTTGGAGTGTTTAGACAACACTTAAACCCGTTTTATCCCAAAACAGGCTTAAACATAGAAAACAGGCTAAAACCGAGAGAAAACATTGATTCAAAGGAGTAAACAGCTATGTTACTATTTCTAGGGTCAAAATATGTAATAATCCAATGCATTTGGCTAATTATAAGAGTTCGGGTTGTATTTGGAGTGTTTAGACACCACTTTTACCCATTTTGTCCCGAAACAGGCTAAAACAGAGAAAACGGGCTAAAACCGAGAGAAAACATTTACTCGAAGCAGTAAACAGCTATATTACTCTTTATAGGGTCAAAATATATATAACAATCCAATGAATTTGACTAATTATAAGAGTTCGGGTTGAATTTGAAGTGTTTACACACCACTTTTACCCATTTTGTCTCGAACCAGGCTAAAACCGAGAAAACATTGATTCGAAGCACAAACAGCTTTATTACTGTTTCTAGGGTCAGAATGTGTGAGAATACAAATGCATTTCACTAATTGTAAGAGTTCGCGATGAATTTGGAGTGTTTAGACAACATTTAAACCCATTTTATCCCAAAACATGCTTAAACAGACAAAACAGGCTAAACCGAGAGAAAACATTGATTCAAAGGAGTAAACAGCTATGTTACTATTTATAGGGTAAAAATATGTAACAATCCAATGCATTTGACTAATTATAAGAGTTTGGGTTGAATTTGGAGTGTTTAGAAACCACTTTTACCCATTTTATCCCAAAATAGGCTAAAACAGAGAAAACAGGCTAAAACCGAGAGAAAACATTTACTCGAAGCAGTAAACAGCTATATTACTCTTTATAGGGTCAAAATATGTAACAATCCAATGAATTTGACTAATTATAAGAGTTCGGGTTGAATTTGAAGTGTTTACACACCTCTTTTACCCATTTTGTCCCGAAACAGGCTAAAACAGAGAAAACATTGATTCGAAGCACTAAACAGCTTTGTTACTATTTATAGGGTCTGAATGTGTGACAATCTAATGCCTTTGACTAACCGTAAGAGTTCGGGATGAATTTGGAGTGTTTAGACAACACTTAAACCCGTTTTATCCCAAAACAGGCTTAAACATAGAAAACAGGCTAAAACCGAGAGAAAACATTGACTCAAAGGAGTAAACAGCTATGTTACTATTTCTAGGGTCAAAATATGTAACAATCCAATGCATTTGACTAATTAGAAGAGTTCGGGTTGAATTTGGAGTGTTTAGACACCACTTTTACCCATTTTGTCCCAAAATAGGCTAAAACAGAGAAAACAGGCTAAACCGAGAGAAAACATTTACTCGAAGCAGTAAACAGCTATATTACTCTTTATAGGGTCAAAATATGTAACAATCCAATGAATTTGACTAATTATAAGAGTTCGGGTTGAATTTGAAGTGTTTACACACCACTTTTACCCATTTTGTCCCGAAACAGGCTAAAACAGAGAAAACATTTCTTCGAAGCAGTAAACAGCTTTGTTACTGTTTACAGGGTCAGAATGTGTGACAATTTAATGCCTTTGACTAACCGTAAGAGTTCGGGATGAATTTGGAGTGTTTAGACAACACTTAAACCCGTTTTATCCCAAAACAGGCTTAAACATAGAAAACAGGCTAAAACCGAGAGAAAACATTGATTCAAAGGAGTAAACAGCTATGTTACTATTTCTAGGGTCAAAATATGTAATAATCCAATGCATTTGGCTAATTATAAGAGTTCGGGTTGTATTTGGAGTGTTTAGACACCACTTTTACCCATTTTGTCCCGAAACAGGCTAAAACAGAGAAAACGGGCTAAAACCGAGAGAAAACATTTACTCGAAGCAGTAAACAGCTATATTACTCTTTATAGGGTCAAAATATATATAACAATCCAATGAATTTGACTAATTATAAGAGTTCGGGTTGAATTTGAAGTGTTTACACACCACTTTTACCCATTTTGTCTCGAACCAGGCTAAAACCGAGAAAACATTGATTCGAAGCACAAACAGCTTTATTACTGTTTCTAGGGTCAGAATGTGTGAGAATACAAATGCATTTCACTAATTGTAAGAGTTCGCGATGAATTTGGAGTGTTTAGACAACATTTAAACCCATTTTATCCCAAAACATGCTTAAACAGACAAAACAGGCTAAACCGAGAGAAAACATTGATTCAAAGGAGTAAACAGCTATGTTACTATTTATAGGGTAAAAATATGTAACAATCCAATGCATTTGACTAATTATAAGAGTTTGGGTTGAATTTGGAGTGTTTAGAAACCACTTTTACCCATTTTATCCCAAAATAGGCTAAAACAGAGAAAACAGGCTAAAACCGAGAGAAAACATTTACTCGAAGCAGTAAACAGCTATATTACTCTTTATAGGGTCAAAATATGTAACAATCCAATGAATTTGACTAATTATAAGAGTTCGGGTTGAATTTGAAGTGTTTACACACCTCTTTTACCCATTTTGTCCCGAAACAGGCTAAAACAGAGAAAACATTGATTCGAAGCACTAAACAGCTTTGTTACTATTTATAGGGTCTGAATGTGTGACAATCTAATGCCTTTGACTAACCGTAAGAGTTCGGGATGAATTTGGAGTGTTTAGACAACACTTAAACCCGTTTTATCCCAAAACAGGCTTAAACATAGAAAACAGGCTAAAACCGAGAGAAAACATTGACTCAAAGGAGTAAACAGCTATGTTACTATTTCTAGGGTCAAAATATGTAACAATCCAATGCATTTGACTAATTAGAAGAGTTCGGGTTGAATTTGGAGTGTTTAGACACCACTTTTACCCATTTTGTCCCAAAATAGGCTAAAACAGAGAAAACAGGCTAAACCGAGAGAAAACATTTACTCGAAGCAGTAAACAGCTATATTACTCTTTATAGGGTCAAAATATGTAACAATCCAATGAATTTGACTAATTATAAGAGTTCGGGTTGAATTTGAAGTGTTTACACACCACTTTTACCCATTTTGTCCCGAAACAGGCTAAAACAGAGAAAACATTTCTTCGAAGCAGTAAACAGCTTTGTTACTGTTTACAGGGTCAGAATGTGTGACAATTTAATGCCTTTGACTAACCGTAAGAGTTCGGGATGAATTTGGAGTGTTTAGACAACACTTAAACCCGTTTTATCCCAAAACAGGCTTAAACATAGAAAACAGGCTAAAACCGAGAGAAAACATTGATTCAAAGGAGTAAACAGCTATGTTACTATTTCTAGGGTCAAAATATGTAATAATCCAATGCATTTGGCTAATTATAAGAGTTCGGGTTGTATTTGGAGTGTTTAGACACCACTTTTACCCATTTTGTCCCGAAACAGGCTAAAACAGAGAAAACGGGCTAAAACCGAGAGAAAACATTTACTCGAAGCAGTAAACAGCTATATTACTCTTTATAGGGTCAAAATATATATAACAATCCAATGAATTTGACTAATTATAAGAGTTCGGGTTGAATTTGAAGTGTTTACACACCACTTTTACCCATTTTGTCTCGAACCAGGCTAAAACCGAGAAAACATTGATTCGAAGCACAAACAGCTTTATTACTGTTTCTAGGGTCAGAATGTGTGAGAATACAAATGCATTTCACTAATTGTAAGAGTTCGCGATGAATTTGGAGTGTTTAGACAACATTTAAACCCATTTTATCCCAAAACATGCTTAAACAGACAAAACAGGCTAAACCGAGAGAAAACATTGATTCAAAGGAGTAAACAGCTATGTTACTATTTATAGGGTAAAAATATGTAACAATCCAATGCATTTGACTAATTATAAGAGTTTGGGTTGAATTTGGAGTGTTTAGAAACCACTTTTACCCATTTTATCCCAAAATAGGCTAAAACAGAGAAAACAGGCTAAAACCGAGAGAAAACATTTACTCGAAGCAGTAAACAGCTATATTACTCTTTATAGGGTCAAAATATGTAACAATCCAATGAATTTGACTAATTATAAGAGTTCGGGTTGAATTTGAAGTGTTTACACACCTCTTTTACCCATTTTGTCCCGAAACAGGCTAAAACAGAGAAAACATTGATTCGAAGCACTAAACAGCTTTGTTACTATTTATAGGGTCTGAATGTGTGACAATCTAATGCCTTTGACTAACCGTAAGAGTTCGGGATGAATTTGGAGTGTTTAGACAACACTTAAACCCGTTTTATCCCAAAACAGGCTTAAACATAGAAAACAGGCTAAAACCGAGAGAAAACATTGACTCAAAGGAGTAAACAGCTATGTTACTATTTCTAGGGTCAAAATATGTAACAATCCAATGCATTTGACTAATTAGAAGAGTTCGGGTTGAATTTGGAGTGTTTAGACACCACTTTTACCCATTTTGTCCCAAAATAGGCTAAAACAGAGAAAACAGGCTAAACCGAGAGAAAACATTTACTCGAAGCAGTAAACAGCTATATTACTCTTTATAGGGTCAAAATATGTAACAATCCAATGAATTTGACTAATTATAAGAGTTCGGGTTGAATTTGAAGTGTTTACACACCACTTTTACCCATTTTGTCCCGAAACAGGCTAAAACAGAGAAAACATTTCTTCGAAGCAGTAAACAGCTTTGTTACTGTTTATAGGGTCAGAATGTGTGACAATCTAATGCCTTTGACTTACCGTAAGAGTTCGGGATGAATTTGGAGTGTTTAGACAACACTTAAACCGGTTTTATCCCAAAACATGCTTAAACAGAGAAAACAGGCCAAAACCGAGAGAAAACATTGATTCAAAGGAGTAAACAGCTATGTTACTATTTATAGGGTCAAAATATGTAACAATCCAACGCATTTGGCTAATTATAAGAGTTCGGGTTGAATTTTGAGTGTTTAGACACCACTTTTACCCATTTTGTCCCAAAATAGGCTAAAACAGAGAAAACAGGCTAAAACCGAGAGAAAACATTGATTTGAAGCAGTAAACAGCTATTAACTATTTCTAGGGTCAAAATATGTAACAATCCAATGCATTTGGCTAATTATAAGAGTTCGGGTTGAATTTGGAGTGTTTAGACACTACTTTTACCCATTTTGTCCCAAAATAGGCTAAAACAGAGAAAACAGGCTAAACCGAGAGAAAACATTTACTCGAAGCAGTAAACAGCTATATTACTCTTTATAGGGTCAAAATATGTAACAATCCAATGAATTTGACTAATTATAAGAGTTCGGGTTGAATTTGAAGTGTTTACACACCACTTTTACCCATTTTGTCCCGAAACAGGCTAAAACAGAGAAAACATTTCTTCGAAGCAGTAAACAGCTTTTTTACTGTTTACAGGGTCAGAATGTGTGACAATTTAATGCCTTTGACTAACCGTAAGAGTTCGGGATGAAATTGGAGTGTTTAGACAACACTTAAACCCGTTTTATCCCAAAACTGGCTTAAACAGAGAAAACAGGCTAAAACTGAGAGAAAACATTGATTCAAAGGAGTAAACAGCTATGTTACTATTTATAGGGTCAAAATATGTAACAATCCAATGCATTTGACTAATTATAAGAGTTCGGGTCAATTTGGAGTGTTTAGACACCACTTTTACCCATTTTGTCCCCAAATAGGCTAAAACAGAGAAAACAGGCTAAACCGAGAGAAAACATTTACTCGAAGCAGTAAACAGCTATATTACTCTTTATAGGGTCAAAATATGTAACAATCCAATGAATTTGACTAATTATAAGAGTTCGGGTTGAATTTGGAGTGTTTAGACACTACATTTACCCATTTTGTCCCAAAATAGGCTAAAACAGAGAAAACAGGCTAAACCGAGAGAAAACATTTACTCGAAGCAGTAAACAGCTATATTACTCTTTATAGGGTCAAAATATGTAACAATCCAATGAATTTGACTAATTATAAGAGTTCGGGTTGAATTTGAAGTGTTTACACACCACTTTTACCCATTTTGTCCCGAAACAGGCTAAAACAGAGAAAACATTTCTTCGAAGCAGTAAACAGCTTTGTTACTGTTTACAGGGTCAGAATGTGTGACAATTTAATGCCTTTGACTAACCGTAAGAGTTCGGGATGAATTTGGAGTGTTTAGACAACACTTAAACCCGTTTTATCCCAAAACAGGCTTAAACATAGAAAACAGGCTAAAACCGAGAGAAAACATTGATTCAAAGGAGTAAACAGCTATGTTACTATTTCTAGGGTCAAAATATGTAATAATCCAATGCATTTGGCTAATTATAAGAGTTCGGGTTGTATTGGGAGTGTTTAGACACCACTTTTACCCATTTTGTCCCGAAACAGGCTAAAACAGAGAAAACGGGTTAAAACCGAGAGAAAACATTTACTCTAAGCAGTAAACAGCTATATTACTCTTTATAGGGTCAAAATATGTAACAATCCAATGAATTCGACTAATTATAAGAGTTCAGGTTGAATTTGAAGTGTTTACACACCACTTTTACCCATTTTGTCTCGAAACAGGCTAAAACCGAGAAAACATTGATTCGAAGCACAAACAGCTTTATTACTGTTTCTAGGGTCAGAATGTGTGAGAATACAAATGCATTTGACTAATTGTAAGAGTTCGCAATGAATTTGGAGTGTTTAGACACCACTTAAACCCGTTTTATCCTAAAAAAGGCTTAAACAGAGAAAACAGGCTAAACCGAGAGAAAACATTGATTCAAAGGAGTAAACAGCTATGTTACTATTTATAGGGTAAAAATATGTAACAATCCAATGAATTTGACTAATTATAAGAGTTCGGGTTGAATTTGAAGTGTTTACACACCACTTTTACCCATTTTGTCCCGAAACAGGCTAAAACAGAGAAAACATTTCTTCGAAGCAGTAAACAGCTTTTTTACTGTTTACAGGGTCAGAATGTGTGACAATTTAATGCCTTTGACTAACCGTAAGAGTTCGGGATGAAATTGGAGTGTTTAGACAACACTTAAACCCGTTTTATCCCAAAACAGGCTTAAACAGAGAAAACAGGCTAAAACCGAGAGAAAACATTGATTCAAAGGAGTAAACAGCTATGTTACTATTTATAGGGTCAAAATATGTAACAATCCAATGCATTTGACTAATTATAAGAGTTCGGGTCAATTTGGAGTGTTTAGACACCACTTTTACCCATTTTGTCCCAAAATAGGCTAAAACAGAGAAAACAGGCTAAACCGAGAGAAAACATTTACTCGAAGCAGTAAACAGCTATATTACTCTTTATAGGGTCAAAATATGTAACAATCCAATGAATTTGACTAATTATAAGAGTTCGGGTTGAATTTGGAGTGTTTAGACACTACTTTTACCCATTTTGTCCCAAAATAGGCTAAAACAGAGAAAACAGGCTAAACCGAGAGAAAACATTTACTCGAAGCAGTAAACAGCTATATTACTCTTTATAGGGTCAAAATATGTAACAATCCAATGAATTTGACTAATTATAAGAGTTCGGGTTCAATTTGAAGTGTTTACACACCACTTTTACCCATTTTGTCCCGAAACAGGCTAAAACAGAGAAAACATTTCTTCGAAGCAGTAAACAGCTTTGTTACTGTTTACAGGGTCAGAATGTGTGACAATTTAATGCCTTTGACTAACCGTAAGAGTTCGGGATGAATTTGGAGTGTTTAGACAACACTTAAACCCGTTTTATCCCAAAACAGGCTTAAACATAGAAAACAGGTTAAAACCGAGAGAAAACATTGATTCAAAGGAGTAAACAGCTATGTTACTATTTCTAGGGTCAAAATATGTAATAATCCAATGCATTTGGCTAATTATAAGAGTTCGGGTTGTATTTGGAGTGTTTAGACACCACTTTTACCCATTTTGTCCCGAAACAGGCTAAAACAGAGAAAACGGGCTAAAACCGAGAGAAAACATTTACCCGAAGCAGTAAACAGCTATATTACTCTTTATAGGGTCAAAATATGTAACAATCCAATGAATTTGACTAATTATAAGAGTTCGGATTGAATTTGAAGTGTTTACACACCACTTTTACCCATTTTGTCCCGAAACAGGCTAAAACAGAGAAAACATTTCTTCGAAGCAGTAAACAGCTTTTTTACTGTTTACAGGGTCAGAATGTGTGACAATTTAATGCCTTTGACTAACCGTAAGAGTTCGGGATGAAATTGGAGTGTTTAGACAACACTTAAACCCGTTTTATCCCAAAACAGGCTTAAACAGAGAAAACAGGCTAAAACCGAGAGAAAACATTGATTCAAAGGAGTAAACAGCTATGTTACTATTTATAGGGTCAAAATATGTAACAATCCAATGCATTTGACTAATTATAAGAGTTCGGGTCAATTTGGAGTGTTTAGACACTACTTTTACCCATTTTGTCCCAAAATAGGCTAAAACAGAGAAAACAGGCTAAACCGAGAGAAAACATTTACTCGAAGTAGTAAACAGCTATATTACTCTTTATAGGGTCAAAATATGTAACAATCCAATGAATTTGACTAATTATAAGAGTTCGGGTTGAATTTGGAGTGTTTAGACACTACTTTTACCCATTTTGTCCCAAAATAGGCTAAAACAGAGAAAACAGGCTAAACCGAGAGAAAACATTTACTCGAAGCAGTAAACAGCTATATTACTCTTTATAGGGTCAAAATATGTAACAATCCAATGAATTTGACTAATTATAAGTGTTCGGGTTGAATTTGAAGTGTTTACACACCACTTTTACCCATTTAGTCCCGAAACAGGCTAAAACAGAGAAAACATTTCTTCGAAGCAGTAAACAGCTTTGTTACTGTTTACAGGGTCAGAATGTGTGACAATTTAATGCCTTTGACTAACCGTAAGAGTTCGGGATGAATTTGGAGTGTTTAGACAACACTTAAACCCGTTTTATCCCAAAACAGGCTTAAACATAGAAAACAGGCTAAAACCGAGAGAAAACATTGATTCAAAGGAGTAAACAGCTATGTTACTATTTCTAGGGTCAAAATATGTAATAATCCAATGCATTTGGCTAATTATAAGAGTTCGGGTTGTATTTGGAGTGTTTAGACACCACTTTTACCCATTTTGTCCCGAAACAGGCTAAAACAGAGAAAACGGGCTAAAACCGAGAGAAAACATTTACCCGAAGCAGTAAACAGCTATATTACTCTTTATAGGGTCAAAATATGTAACAATCCAATGAATTTGACTAATTATAAGAGTTCGGGTTGAATTTGAAGTGTTTACACACCACTTTTACCCATTTTGTCCCGAAACAGGCTAAAACAGAGAAAACATTTCTTCGAAGCAGTAAACAGCTTTTTTACTGTTTACAGGGTCAGAATGTGTGACAATTTAATGCCTTTGACTAACCGTAAGAGTTCGGGATGAAATTGGAGTGTTTAGACAACACTTAAACCCGTTTTATCCCAAAACAGGCTTAAACAGAGAAAACAGGCTAAAACCGAGAGAAAACATTGATTCAAAGGAGTAAACAGCTATGTTACTATTTATAGGGTCAAAATATGTAACAATCCAATGCATTTGACTAATTATAAGAGTTCGGGTCAATTTGGAGTGTTTAGACACCACTTTTACCCATTTTGTCCCAAAATAGGCTAAAACAGAGAAAACAGGCTAAACCGAGAGAAAACATTTACTCGAAGCAGTAAACAGCTATATTACTCTTTATAGGGTCAAAATATGTAACAATCTAATGAATTTGACTAATTATAAGAGTTCGGGTTGAATTTGGAGTGTTTAGACACTACTTTTACCCATTTTGTCCCAAAATAGGCTAAAACAGAGAAAACAGGCTAAACCGAGAGAAAACATTTACTCGAAGCAGTAAACAGCTATATTACTCTTTATAGGGTCAAAATATGTAACAATCCAATGAATTTGACTAATTATAAGAGTTCGGGTTGAATTTGAAGTGTTTACACACCACTTTTACCCATTTTGTCCCGAAACAGGCTAAAACAGAGAAAACATTTCTTCGAAGCAGTAAACAGCTTTGTTACTGTTTACAGGGTCAGAATGTGTGACAATTTAATGCCTTTGACTAACCGTAAGAGTTCGGGATGAATTTGGAGTGTTTAGACAACACTTAAACTCGTTTTATCCCAAAACAGGCTTAAACATAGAAAACAGGCTAAAACCGAGAGAAAACATTGATTCAAAGGAGTAAACAGCTATGTTACTATTTCTAGGGTCAAAATATGTAATAATCCAATGCATTTGGCTAATTATAAGAGTTCGGGTTGTATTTGGAGTGTTTAGACACCACTTTTACCCATTTTGTCCCGAAACAGGCTAAAACAGAGAAAACGGGCTAAAACCGAGAGAAAACATTTACCCGAAGCAGTAAACAGCTATATTACTCTTTATAGGGTCAAAATATGTAACAATCCAATGAATTTGACTAATTATAAGAGTTCGGGTTGAATTTGGAGTGTTTAGACACTACTTTTACCCATTTTGTCCCAAAATAGGCTAAAACAGAGAAAACAGGCTAAACCGAGAGAAAACATTTACTCGAAGCAGTAAACAGCTATATTACTCTTTATAGGGTCAAAATATGTAACAATCCAATGAATTTGACTAATTATAAGAGTTCGGGTTGAATTTGAAGTGTTTACACACCACTTTTACCCATTTTGTCCCGAAACAGGCTAAAACAGAGAAAACATTTCTTCGAAGCAGTAAACAGCTTTGTTACTGTTTACAGGGTCAGAATGTGTGACAATTTAATGCCTTTGACTAACCGTAAGAGTTCGGGATGAATTTGGAGTGTTTAGACAACACTTAAACCCGTTTTATCCCAAAACAGGCTTAAACATAGAAAACAGGCTAAAACCGAGAGAAAACATTGATTCAAAGGAGTAAACAGCTATGTTACTATTTCTAGGGTCAAAATATGTAATAATCCAATGCATTTGGCTAATTATAAGAGTTCGGGTTGTATTTGGAGTGTTTAGACACCACTTTTACCCATTTTGTCCCGAAACAGGCTAAAACAGAGAAAACGGGCTAAAACCGAGAGAAAACATTTACCCGAAGCAGTAAACAGCTATATTACTCTTTATAGGGTCAAAATATGTAACAATCCAATGAATTTGACTAATTATAAGAGTTCGGGTTGAATTTGAAGTGTTTACACACCACTTTTACCCATTTTGTCCCGAAACAGGCTAAAACAGAGAAAACATTTCTTCGAAGCAGTAAACAGCTTTTTTACTGTTTACAGGGTCAGAATGTGTGACAATTTAATGCCTTTGACTAACCGTAAGAGTTCGGGATGAAATTGGAGTGTTTAGACAACACTTAAACCCGTTTTATCCCAAAACAGGCTTAAACAGAGAAAACAGGCTAAAACCGAGAGAAAACATTGATTCAAAGGAGTAAACAGCTATGTTACTATTTATAGGGTCAAAATATGTAACAATCCAATGCATTTGACTAATTATAAGAGTTCGGGTCAATTTGGAGTGTTTAGACACCACTTTTACCCATTTTGTCCCAAAATAGGCTAAAACAGAGAAAACAGGCTAAACCGAGAGAAAACATTTACTCGAAGCAGTAAACAGCTATATTACTCTTTATAGGGTCAAAATATGTAACAATCCAATGAATTTGACTAATTATAAGAGTTCGGGTTGAATTTGGAGTGTTTAGACACTACTTTTACCCATTTTGTCCCAAAATAGGCTAAAACAGAGAAAACTGGCTAAACCGAGAGAAAACATTTACTCGAAGCAGTAAACAGCTATATTACTCTTTATAGGGTCAAAATATGTAACAATCCAATGAATTTGACTAATTATAAGAGTTCGGGTTGAATTTGAAGTGTTTACACACAACTTTTACCCATTTTGTCCCGAAACAGGCTAAAACAGAGAAAACATTTCTTCGAAGCAGTAAACAGCTTTGTTACTGTTTACAGGGTCAGAATGTGTGACAATTTAATGCCTTTGACTAACCGTAAGAGTTCGGGATGAATTTGGAGTGTTTAGACAACACTTAAACCCGTTTTATCCCAAAACAGGCTTAAACATAGAAAACAGGCTAAAACCGAGAGAAAACATTGATTCAAAGGAGTAAACAGCTATGTTACTATTTCTAGGGTCAAAATATGTAATAATCCAATGCATTTGGCTAATTATAAGAGTTCGGGTTGTATTTGGAGTGTTTAGACACCACTTTTACCCATTTTGTCCCGAAACAGGCTAAAACAGAGAAAACGGGCTAAAACCGAGAGAAAACATTTACCCGAAGCAGTAAACAGCTATATTACTCTTTATAGGGTCAAAATATGTAACAATCCAATGAATTTGACTAATTATAAGAGTTCGGGTTGAATTTGGAGTGTTTAGACACTACTTTTACCCATTTTGTCCCAAAATAGGCTAAAACAGAGAAAACAGGCTAAACCGAGAGAAAACATTTACTCGAAGCAGTAAACAGCTATATTACTCTTTATAGGGTCAAAATATGTAACAATCCAATGAATTTGACTAATTATAAGAGTTCGGGTTGAATTTGAAGTGTTTACACACCACTTTTACCCATTTTGTCCCGAAACAGGCTAAAACAGAGAAAACATTTCTTCGAAGCAGTAAACAGCTTTGTTACTGTTTACAGGGTCAGAATGTGTGACAATTTAATGCCTTTGACTAACCGTAAGAGTTCGGGATGAATTTGGAGTGTTTAGACAACACTTAAACCCGTTTTATCCCAAAACAGGCTTAAACATAGAAAACAGGCTAAAACCGAGAGAAAACATTGATTCAAAGGAGTAAACAGCTATGTTACTATTTCTAGGGTCAAAATATGTAATAATCCAATGCATTTGGCTAATTATAAGAGTTCGGGTTGTATTTGGAGTGTTTAGACACCACTTTTACCCATTTTGTCCCGAAACAGGCTAAAACAGAGAAAACGGGCTAAAACCGAGAGAAAACATTTACCCGAAGCAGTAAACAGCTATATTACTCTTTATAGGGTCAAAATATGTAACAATCCAATGAATTTGACTAATTATAAGAGTTCGGGTTGAATTTGAAGTGTTTACACACCACTTTTACCCATTTTGTCCCGAAACAGGCTAAAAAAGAGAAAACATTTCTTCGAAGCAGTAAACAGCTTTTTTACTGTTTACAGGGTCAGAATGTGTGACAATTTAATGCCTTTGACTAACCGTAAGAGTTCGGGATGAAATTGGAGTGTTTAGACAACACTTAAACCCGTTTTATCCCAAAACAGGCTTAAACAGAGAAAACAGGCTAAAACCGAGAGAAAACATTGATTCAAAGGAGTAAACAGCTATGTTACTATTTATAGGGTCAAAATATGTAACAATCCAATGCATTTGACTAATTATAAGAGTTCGGGTCAATTTGGAGTGTTTAGACACCACTTTTACCCATTTTGTCCCAAAATAGGCTAAAACAGAGAAAACAGGCTAAACCGAGAGAAAACATTTACTCGAAGCAGTAAACAGCTATATTACTCTTTATAGGGTCAAAATATGTAACAATCCAATGAATTTGACTAATTATAAGAGTTCGGGTTGAATTTGGAGTGTTTAGACACTACTTTTACCCATTTTGTCCCAAAATAGGCTAAAACAGAGAAAACAGGCTAAACCGAGAGAAAACATTTACTCGAAGCAGTAAACAGCTATATTACTCTTTATAGGGTCAAAATATGTAACAATCCAATGAATTTGACTAATTATAAGAGTTCGGGTTGAATTTGAAGTGTTTACACACCACTTTTACCCATTTTGTCCCGAAACAGGCTAAAACAGAGAAAACATTTCTTCGAAGCAGTAAACAGCTTTGTTACTGTTTACAGGGTCAGAATGTGTGACAATTTAATGCCTTTGACTAACCGTAAGAGTTCGGGATGAATTTGGAGTGTTTAGACAACACTTAAACCCGTTTTATCCCAAAACAGGCTTAAACATAGAAAACAGGCTAAAACCGAGAGAAAACATTGATTCAAAGGAGTAAACAGCTATGTTACTATTTCTAGGGTCAAAATATGTAATAATCCAATGCATTTGGCTAATTATAAGAGTTCGGGTTGTATTTGGAGTGTTTAGACACCACTTTTACCCATTTTGTCCCGAAACAGGCTAAAACAGAGAAAACGGGCTAAAACCGAGAGAAAACATTTACCCGAAGCAGTAAACAGCTATATTACTCTTTATAGGGTCAAAATATGTAACAATCCAATGAATTTGACTAATTATAAGAGTTCGGGTTGAATTTGAAGTGTTTACACACCACTTTTACCCATTTTGTCTGGAAACAGGCTAAAACCGAGAAAACATTGATTCGAAGCACAAACAGCTTTATTACTGTTTCTAGGGTCAGAATGTGTGAGAATACAAATGCATTTGACTAATTGTAAGAGTTCGCAATGAATTTGGAGTGTTTAGACACCACTTAAACCCGTTTTATCCCAAAACAGGCTTAAACAGAGAAAACAGGCTAAACCGAGAGAAAACATTGATTCAAAGGAGTAAACAGCTATGTTACTATTTATAGGGTAAAAATATGTAACAATCCAATGAATTTGACTAATTATAAGAGTTCGGGTTGAATTTGAAGTGTTTACACACCACTTTTACCCATTTTGTCCCGAAACAGGCTAAAACAGAGAAAACATTTCTTCGAAGCAGTAAACAGCTTTTTTACTGTTTACAGGGTCAGAATGTGTGACAATTTAATGCCTTTGACTAACCGTAAGAGTTCGGGATGAAATTGGAGTGTTTAGACAACACTTAAACCCGTTTTATCCCAAAACAGGCTTAAACAGAGAAAACAGGCTAAAACCGAGAGAAAACATTGATTCAAAGGAGTAAACAGCTATGTTACTATTTATAGGGTCAAAATATGTAACAATCCAATGCATTTGACTAATTATAAGAGTTCGGGTCAATTTGGAGTGTTTAGACACCACTTTTACCCATTTTGTCCCAAAATAGGCTAAAACAGAGAAAACAGGCTAAACCGAGAGAAAACATTTACTCGAAGCAGTAAACAGCTATATTACTCTTTATAGGGTCAAAATACGTAACAATCCAATGAATTTGACTAATTATAAGAGTTCGGGTTGAATTTGGAGTGTTTAGACACTACTTTTACCCATTTTGTCCCAAAATAGGCTAAAACAGAGAAAACAGGCTAAACCGAGAGAAAACATTTACTCGAAGCAGTAAACAGCTATATTACTCTTTATAGGGTCAAAATATGTAACAATCCAATGAAGTTGACTAATTATAAGAGTTCGGGTTGAATTTGAAGTGTTTACACACCACTTTTACCCATTTTGTCCCGAAACAGGCTAAAACCGAGAAAACATTTCTTCGAAGCAGTAAACAGCTTTGTTACTGTTTACAGGGTCAGAATGTGTGACAATTTAATGCCTTTGACTAACCGTAAGAGTTCGGGATGAATTTGGAGTGTTTAGACAACACTTAAACCCGTTTTATCCCAAAACAGGCTTAAACATAGAAAACAGGCTAAAACCGAGAGAAAACATTGATTCAAAGGAGTAAACAGCTATGTTACTATTTCTAGGGTCAAAATATGTAATAATCCAATGCATTTGGCTAATTATAAGAGTTCGGGTTGTATTTGGAGTGTTTAGACACCACTTTTACCCATTTTGTCCCGAAACAGGCTAAAACAGAGAAAACGGGCTAAAACCGAGAGAAAACATTTACCCGAAGCAGTAAACAGCTATATTACTCTTTATAGGGTCAAAATATGTAACAATCCAATGAATTTGACTAATTATAAGAGTTCGGGTTGAATTTGAAGTGTTTACACACCACTTTTACCCATTTTGTCCCGAAACAGGCTAAAACAGAGAAAACATTTCTTCGAAGCAGTAAACAGCTTTTTTACTGTTTACAGGGTCAGAATGTGTGACAATTTAATGCCTTTGACTAACCGTAAGAGTTCGGGATGAAATTGGAGTGTTTAGACAACACTTAAACCCGTTTTATCCCAAAACAGGCTTAAACAGAGAAAACAGGCTAAAACCGAGAGAAAACATTGATTCAAAGGAGTAAACAGCTATGTTACTATTTATAGGGTCAAAATATGTAACAATCCAATGCATTTGACTAATTATAAGAGTTCGGGTCAATTTGGAGTGTTTAGACACCACTTTTACCCATTTTGTCCCAAAATAGGCTAAAACAGAGAAAACAGGCTAAACCGAGAGAAAACATTTACTCGAAGCAGTAAACAGCTATATTACTCTTTATAGGGTCAAAATATGTAACAATCCAATGAATTTGACTAATTATAAGAGTTCGGGTTGAATTTGGAGTGTTTAGACACTACTTTTACCCATTTTGTCCCAAAATAGGCTAAAACAGAGAAAACTGGCTAAACCGAGAGAAAACATTTACTCGAAGCAGTAAACAGCTATATTACTCTTTATAGGGTCAAAATATGTAACAATCCAATGAATTTGACTAATTATAAGAGTTCGGGTTGAATTTGAAGTGTTTACACACAACTTTTACCCATTTTGTCCCGAAACAGGCTAAAACAGAGAAAACATTTCTTCGAAGCAGTAAACAGCTTTGTTACTGTTTACAGGGTCAGAATGTGTGACAATTTAATGCCTTTGACTAACCGTAAGAGTTCGGGATGAATTTGGAGTGTTTAGACAACACTTAAACCCGTTTTATCCCAAAACAGGCTTAAACATAGAAAACAGGCTAAAACCGAGAGAAAACATTGATTCAAAGGAGTAAACAGCTATGTTACTATTTCTAGGGTCAAAATATGTAATAATCCAATGCATTTGGCTAATTATAAGAGTTCGGGTTGTATTTGGAGTGTTTAGACACCACTTTTACCCATTTTGTCCCGAAACAGGCTAAAACAGAGAAAACGGGCTAAAACCGAGAGAAAACATTTACCCGAAGCAGTAAACAGCTATATTACTCATTATAGGGTCAAAATATGTAACAATCCAATGAATTTGACTAATTATAAGAGTTCGGGTTGAATTTGAAGTGTTTACACACCACTTTTACCCATTTTGTCTCGAAACAGGCTAAAACCGAGAAAACATTGATTCGAAGCACAAACAGCTTTATTACTGTTTCTAGGGTCAGAATGTGTGAGAATACAAATGCATTTGACTAATTGTAAGAGTTCGCGATGAATTTAGAGTGTTTAGACAACACTTAAACCCGTTTTATCCCAAAATAGGCTAAAACAGAGAAAACAGGCTAAACCGAGAGAAAACATTTACTCGAAGCAGTAAACAGCTATATTACTCTTTATAGGGTCAAAATATGTAACAATCCAATGAATTTGACTAATTATAAGAGTTCGGGTTGAATTTGAAGTGTTTACACACCACTTTTACCCATTTTGTCCCGAAACAGGCTAAAACAGAGAAAACATTTCTTCGAAGCAGTAAACAGCTTTGTTACTGTTTACAGGGTCAGAATGTGTGACAATTTAATGCCTTTGACTAACCGTAAGAGTTCGGGATGAAATTGGAGTGTTTAGACAACACTTAAACCCGTTTTATCCCAAAACAGGCTTAAACATAGAAAACAGGCTAAAACCGAGAGAAAACATTGATTCAAAGGAGTAAACAGCTATGTTACTAATTCTAGGGTCAAAATATGTAATAATCCAATACATTTGGCTAATTATAAGAGTTCGGGTTGTATTTGGAGTGTTTAGACACCACTTTTACCCATTTTGTCCCGAAACAGGCTAAAACAGAGAAAACGGGCTAAAACCGAGAGAAAACATTTACCCGAAGCAGTAAACAGCTATATTACTCTTTATAGGGTCAAAATATGTAACAATCCAATGAATTTGACTAATTATAAGAGTTCGGGTTGAATTTGAAGTGTTTACACACCACTTTTACCCATTTTGTCCCGAAACAGGCTAAAACAGAGAAAACATTTCTTCGAAGCAGTAAACAGCTTTTTTACTGTTTACAGGGTCAGAATGTGTGACAATTTAATGCCTTTGACTAACCGTAAGAGTTCGGGATGAAATTGGAGTGTTTAGACAACACTTAAACCCGTTTTATCCCAAAACAGGCTTAAACAGAGAAAACAGGCTAAAACCCAGAGAAAACATTGATTCAAAGGAGTAAACAGCTATGTTACTATTTATAGGGTCAAAATATGTAACAATCCAATGTATTTGACTAATTATAAGAGTTCGGGTCAATTTGGAGTGTTTTGACACCACTTTTACCCATTTTGTCCCAAAATAGGCTAAAACAGAGAAAACAGGCTAAACCGAGAGAAAACATTTACTCGAAGCAGTAAACAGCTATATTACTCTTTATAGGGTCAAAATATGTAACAATCCAATGAATTTGACTAATTATAAGAGTTCGGGTTGAATTTGGAGTGTTTAGACACTACTTTTACCCATTTTGTCCCAAAATAGGCTAAAACAGAGAAAACAGGCTAAACCGAGAGAAAACATTTACTCGAAGCAGTAAACAGCTATATTACTCTTTATAGGGTCAAAATATGTAACAATCCAATGAATTTGACTAATTATAAGAGTTCGGGTTGAATTTGAAGTGTTTACACACCACTTTTACCCATTTTGTCCCGAAACAGGCTAAAACAGAGAAAACATTTCTTCGAAGCAGTAAACAGCTTTGTTACTGTTTACAGGGTCAGAATGTGTGACAATTTAATGCCTTTGACTAACCGTAAGAGTTCGGGATGAATTTGGAGTGTTTAGACAACACTTAAACCCGTTTTATCCCAAAACAGGCTTAAACATAGAAAACAGGCTAAAACCGAGAGAAAACATTGATTCAAAGGAGTAAACAGCTATGTTACTATTTATAGGGTCAAAATATGTAACAATCCAATGCATTTGGCTAATTATAAGAGTTCGGGTTGTATTTGGAGTGTTTAGACACCACTTTTACCCATTTTGTCCCGAAACAGGCTAAAACAGAGAAAACGGGCTAATACCGAGAGAAAACATTTACCCGAAGCAGTAAACAGCTATATTACTCTTTATAGGGTCAAAATATGTAACAATCCAATGAATTTGACTAATTATAAGAGTTCGGGTTGAATTTGAAGTGTTTACACACCACTTTTACCCATTTTGTCCCGAAACAGGCTAAAACAGAGAAAACATTTCTTCGAAGCAGTAAACAGCTTTTTTACTGTTTACAGGGTCAGAATGTGTGACAATTTAATGCCTTTGACTAACCGTAAGAGTTCGGGATGAAATTGGAGTGTTTAGACAACACTTAAACCCGTTTTATCCCAAAACAGGCTTAAACAGAGAAAACAGGCTAAAACCGAGAGAAAACATTGATTCAAAGGAGTAAACAGCTATGTTACTATTTATAGGGTCAAAATATGTAACAATCCAATGCATTTGACTAATTATAAGAGTTCGGGTCAATTTGGAGTGTTTAGACACCACTTTTACCTATTTTGTCCCAAAATAGGCTAAAACAGAGAAAACAGGCTAAACCGAGAGAAAACATTTACTCGAAGCAGTAAACAGCTATATTACTCTTTATAGGGTCAAAATATGTAACAATCCAATGAATTTGACTAATTATAAGAGTTCGGGTTGAATTTGGAGTGTTTAGACACTACTTTTACCCATTTTGTCCCAAAATAGGCTAAAACAGAGAAAACAGGCTAAACCGAGAGAAAACATTTACTCGAAGCAGTAAACAGCTATATTACTCTTTATAGGGTCAAAATATGTAACAATCCAATGAATTTGACTAATTATAAGAGTTCGGGTTGAATTTGAAGGGTTTACACACCACTTTTACCCATTTTGTCCCGAAACAGGCTAAAACAGAGAAAACATTTCTTCGAAGCAGTAAACAGCTTTGTTACTGTTTACAGGGTCAGAATGTGTGACAATTTAATGCCTTTGACTAACCGTAAGAGTTCGGGATGAATTTGGAGTGTTTAGACAACACTTAAACCCGTTTTATCCCAAAACAGGTTTAAACATAGAAAACAGGCTAAAACCGAGAGAAAACATTGATTCAAAGGAGTAAACAGCTATGTTACTATTTCTAGGGTCAAAATATGTAATAATCCAATGCATTTGGCTAATTATAAGAGTTCGGGTTGTATTTGGAGTGTTTAGACACCACTTTTACCCATTTTGTCCCGAAACAGGCTAAAACAGAGAAAACGGGCTAAAACCGAGAGAAAACATTTACCCGAAGCAGTAAACAGCTATATTACTCTTTATAGGGTCAAAATATGTAACAATCCAATGAATTTGACTAATTATAAGAGTTCGGGTTGAATTTGAAGTGTTTACACACCACTTTTACCCATTTTGTCTCGAAACAGGCTAAAACCGAGAAAACATTGATTCGAAGCACAAACAGCTTTATTACTGTTTCTAGGGTCAGAATGTGTGAGAATACAAATGCATTTGACTAATTGTAAGACTTCGCGATGAATTTAGAGTGTTTAGACAACACTTAAACCCGTTTTATCCCAAAACAGGCTTAAATAGAGAAAACAGGCTAAACCGAGAGAAAACATTGATTCAAAGGAGTAAACAGCTATGTTACTATTTATAGGGTAAAAATATGTAACAATCCAATGAATTTGACTAATTATAAGAGTTCGGGTTGAATTTGAAGTGTTTACACACCACTTTTACCCATTTTGTCCCGAAACAGGCTAAAACAGAGAAAACATTTCTTCGAAGCAGTAAACAGCTTTTTTACTGTTTACAGGGTCAGAATGTGTGACAATTTAATGTCTTTGACTAACCGTAAGAGTTCGGGATGAAATTGGAGTGTTTAGACAACACTTAAACCCGTTTTATCCCAAAACAGGCTTAAACAGAGAAAACAGGCTAAAACCGAGAGAAAACATTGATTCAAAGGAGTAAACAGCTATGTTACTATTTATAGGGTCAAAATATGTAACAATCCAATGCATTTGACTAATTATAAGAGTTCGGGTCAATTTGGTGTGTTTAGACACCACTTTTACCCATTTTGTCCCAAAATAGGCTAAAACAGAGAAAACAGGCTAAACCGAGAGAAAATATTTACTCGAAGCAGTAAACAGCTATATTACTCTTTATAGGGTCAAAATATGTAACAATCCAATGAATTTGACTAATTATAAGAGTTCGGATTGAATTTGGAGTGTTTAGACACTACTTTTACCCATTTTGTCCCAAAATAGGCTAAAACAGAGAAAACAGGCTAAACCGAGAGAAAACATTTACTCGAAGCAGTAAGCAGCTATATTACTCTTTATAGGGTCAAAATATGTAACAATCCAATGAATTTGACTAATTATAAGAGTTCGGGTTGAATTTGAAGTGTTTACACACCACTTTTACCCATTTTGTCCCGAAACAGGCTAAAACAGAGAAAACATTTCTTCGAAGCAGTAAACAGCTTTGTTACTGTTTACAGGGTCATAATGTGTGAGAATACAAATGCATTTGACTAACCGTAAGAGTTTGGGATGAATTTGGAGTGTTTAGACAACACTTAAACCCGTTTTATCCCAAAACAGGTTTAAACATAGAAAACAGGCTAAAACCGAGAGAAAACATTGATTCAAAGGAGTAAACAGCTATGTTACTATTTCTAGGGTCAAAATATGTAATAATCCAATGCATTTGGCTAATTATAAGAGTTCGGGTTGTATTTGGAGTGTTTAGACACCACTTTTACCCATTTTGTCCCGAAACAGGCTAAAACAGAGAAAACGGGCTAAAACCGAGAGAAAACATTTACCCGAAGCAGTAAACAGCTATATTACTCTTTATAGGGTCAAAATATGTAACAATCCAATGAATTTGACTAATTATAAGAGTTCGGGTTGAATTTGAAGTGTTTACACACCACTTTTACCCATTTTGTCTCGAAACAGGCTAAAACCGAGAAAACATTGATTCGAAGCACAAACAGCTTTATTACTGTTTCTAGGGTCAGAATGTGTGAGAATACAAATGCATTTGACTAATTGTAAGACTTCACGATGAATTTAGAGTGTTTAGACAACACTTAAACCCGTTTTATCCCAAAACAGGCTTAAACAGAGAAAACAGGCTAAACCGAGAGAAAACATTGATTCAAAGGAGTAAACAGCTATGTTACTATTTATATTGTAAAAATATGTAACAATCCAATGAATTTGACTAATTATAAGAGTTCGGGTTGAATTTGAAGTGTTTACACACCACTTTTACCCATTTTGTCCCGAAACAGGCTAAAACAGAGAAAACATTTCTTCGAAGCAGTAAACAGCTTTTTTACTGTTTACAGGGTCAGAATGTGTGACAATTTAATGCCTTTGACTAACCGTAAGAGTTCGGGATGAAATTGGAGTGTTTAGACAACACTTAAACCCGTTTTATCCCAAAACAGGCTTAAACAGAGAAAACAGGCTAAAACCGAGAGAAAACATTGATTCAAAGGAGTAAACAGCTATGTTACTATTTATAGGGTCAAAATATGTAACAATCCAATGCATTTGACTAATTATATGAGTTCGGGTCAATTTGGTGTGTTTAGACACCACTTTTACCCATTTTGTCCCAAAATAGGCTAAAACAGAGAAAACAGGCTAAACCGAGAGAAAATATTTACTCGAAGCAGTAAACAGCTATATTACTCTTTATAGGGTCAAAATATGTAACAATCCAATGAATTTGACTAATTATAAGAGTTCGGGTTGAATTTGGAGTGTTTAGACACTACTTTTACCCATTTTGTCCCAAAATAGGCTAAAACAGAGAAAACAGGCTAAACCGAGAGAAAACATTTACTCGAAGCAGTAAACAGCTATATTACTCTTTATAGGGTCAAAATATGTAACAATCCAATGAATTTGACTAATTATAAGAGTTCGGGTTGAATTTGAAGTGTTTACACACCACTTTTACCCATTTTGTCCCGAAACAGGCTAAAACAGAGAAAACATTTCTTCGAAGCAGTAAACAGCTTTGTTACTGTTTACAGGGTCAGAATGTGTGACAATTTAATGCCTTTGACTAACCGTAAGAGTTCGGGATGAATTTGGAGTGTTTAGACAACACTTAAACCCGTTTTATCCCAAAACAGGCTTAAACATAGAAAACAGGCTAAAACCGAGAGAAAACATTGATTCAAAGGAGTAAACAGCTATGTTACTATTTCTAGGGTCAAAATATGTAATAATCCAATGCATTTGGCTAATTATAAGAGTTCGGGTTGTATTTGGAGTGTTTAGACACCACTTTTACCCATTTTGTCCCGAAACAGGCTAAAACAGAGAAAACGGGCTAAAACCGAGAGAAAACATTTACTCGAAGCAGTAAACAGCTATATTACTCTTTATAGGGTCAAAATATGTAACAATCCAATGAATTTGACTAATTATAAGAGTTCGGGTTGAATTTGAAGTGTTTACACACCACTTTTACCCAGTTTGTCTCGAAACAGGCTAAAACCGAGAAAACATTGATTCGAAGCACAAACAGCTTTATTACTGTTTCTAGGGTCAGAATGTGTGAGAATACAAATGCATTTGACTAATTGTAAGAGTTCGCGATGAATTTGGAGTGTTTAGACAACACTTAAACCCGTTTTATCCCAAAACAGGCTTAAACAGAGAAAACAGGCTAAACCGAGAGAAAACATTGATTCAAAGGAGTAAACAGCTATGTTACTATTTATAGGGTAAAAATATGTAACAATCCAATGAATTTGACTAATTATAAGAGTTCGGGTTGAATTTGAAGTGTTTACACACCACTTTTACCCATTTTGTCCCGAAACAGGCTAAAACAGAGAAAACATTTCTTCGAAGCAGTAAACAGCTTTTTTACTGTTTACAGGGTCAGAATGTGTGACAATTTAATGCCTTTGACTAACCGTAAGAGTTCGGGATGAAATTGGAGTGTTTAGACAACACTTAAACCCGTTTTATCCCAAAATAGGCTTAAACAGAGAAAACAGGCTAAAACCGAGAGAAAACATTGATTCAAAGGAGTAAACAGCTATGTTACTATTTATAGGGTCAAAATATGTAACAATCCAATGCATTTGACTAATTATAAGAGTTCGGGTCAATTTGGAGTGTTTAGACACCACTTTTACCCATTTTGTCCCAAAATAGGCTAAAACAGAGAAAACAGGCTAAACCGAGAGAAAACATTTACTCGAAGCAGTAAACAGCTATATTACTCTTTATAGGGTCAAAATATGTAACAATCCAATGAATTTGACTAATTATAAGAGTTCGGGTTGAATTTGGAGTGTTTAGACACTACTTTTACCCATTTTGTCCCAAAATAGGCTAAAACAGAGAAAACAGGCTAAACCGAGAGAAAACATTTACTCGAAGCAGTAAACAGCTATATTACTCTTTATAGGGTCAAAATATGTAACAATCCAATGAATTTGACTAATTATAAGAGTTCGGGTTGAATTTGAAGTGTTTACACACCACTTTTACCCATTTTGTCCCGAAACAGGCTAAAACAGAGAAAACATTTCTTCGAAGCAGTAAACAGCTTTGTTACTGTTTACAGGGTCATAATGTGTGAGAATACAAATGCATTTGACTAACCGTAAGAGTTTGGGATGAATTTGGAGTGTTTAGACAACACTTAAACCCGTTTTATCCCAAAACAGGCTTAAACATAGAAAACAGGCTAAAACCGAGAGAAAACATTGATTCAAAGGAGTAAACAGCTATGTTACTATTTCTAGGGTCAAAATATGTAATAATCCAATGCATTTGGCTAATTATAAGAGTTCGGGTTGTATTTGGAGTGTTTAGACACCACTTTTACCCATTTTGTCCCGAAACAGGCTAAAACAGAGAAAACGGGCTAAAACCGAGAGAAAACATTTACTCGAAGCAGTAAACAGCTATATTACTCTTTATAGGGTCAAAATATGTAACAATCCAATGAATTTGACTAATTATAAGAGTTCGGGTTGAATTTGAAGTGTTTACACACCACTTTTACCCAGTTTGTCTCGAAACAGGCTAAAACCGAGAAAACATTGATTCGAAGCACAAACAGCTTTATTACTGTTTCTAGGGTCAGAATGTGTGAGAATACAAATGCATTTGACTAATTGTAAGAGTTCGCGATGAATTTGGAGTGTTTAGACAACACTTAAACCCGTTTTATCCCAAAACAGGCTTAAACAGAGAAAACAGGCTAAACCGAGAGAAAACATTGATTCAAAGGAGTAAACAGCTATGTTACTATTTATAGGGTAAAAATATGTAACAATCCAATGAATTTGACTAATTATAAGAGTTCGGGTTGAATTTGAAGTGTTTACACACCACTTTTACCCATTTTGTCCCGAAACAGGCTAAAACAGAGAAAACATTTCTTCGAAGCAGTAAACAGCTTTTTTACTGTTTACAGGGTCAGAATGTGTGACAATTTAATGCCTTTGACTAACCGTAAGAGTTCGGGATGAAATTGGAGTGTTTAGACAACACTTAAACCCGTTTTATCCCAAAATAGGCTTAAACAGAGAAAACAGGCTAAAACCGAGAGAAAACATTGATTCAAAGGAGTAAACAGCTATGTTACTATTTATAGGGTCAAAATATGTAACAATCCAATGCATTTGACTAATTATAAGAGTTCGGGTCAATTTGGAGTGTTTAGACACCACTTTTACCCATTTTGTCCCAAAATAGGCTAAAACAGAGAAAACAGGCTAAACCGAGAGAAAACATTTACTCGAAGCAGTAAACAGCTATATTACTCTTTATAGGGTCAAAATATGTAACAATCCAATGAATTTGACTAATTATAAGAGTTCGGGTTGAATTTGAAGTGTTTACACACCACTTTTACCCATTTTGTCCCGAAACAGGCTAAAACAGAGAAAACATTTCTTCGAAGCAGTAAACAGCTTTGTTACTGTTTACAGGGTCAGAATGTGTGACAATTTAATGCCTTTGACTAACCGTAAGAGTTCGGGATGAATTTGGAGTGTTTAGACAACACTTAAACCCGTTTTATCCCAAAACAGGCTTAAACATAGAAAACAGGCTAAAACCGAGAGAAAACATTGATTCAAAGGAGTAAACAGCTATGTTACTATTTCTAGGGTCAAAATATGTAATAATCCAATGCATTTGGCTAATTATAAGAGTTCGGGTTGTATTTGGAGTGTTTAGACACCACTTTTACCCATTTTGTCCCGAAACAGGCTAAAACAGAGAAAACGGGCTAAAACCGAGAGAAAACATTTACTCGAAGCAGTAAACAGCTATATTACTCTTTATAGGGTCAAAATATGTAAAAATCCAATGAATTTGACTAATTATAAGAGTTCGGGTTGAATTTGAAGTGTTTACACACCACTTTTACCCAGTTTGTCTCGAAACAGGCTAAAACCGAGAAAACATTGATTCGAAGCACAAACAGCTTTATTACTGTTTCTAGGGTCAGAATGTGTGAGAATACAAATGCATTTGACTAATTGTAAGAGTTCGCGATGAATTTGGAGTGTTTAGACAACACTTAAACCCGTTTTATCCCAAAACAGGCTTAAACAGAGAAAACAGGCTAAACCGAGAGAAAACATTGATTCAAAGGAGTAAACAGCTATGTTACTATTTATAGGGTAAAAATATGTAACAATCCAATGAATTTGACTAATTATAAGAGTTCGGGTTGAATTTGAAGTGTTTACACACCACTTTTACCCATTTTGTCCCGAAACAGGCTAAAACAGAGAAAACATTTCTTCGAAGCAGTAAACAGCTTTTTTACTGTTTACAGGGTCAGAATGTGTGACAATTTAATGCCTTTGACTAACCGTAAGAGTTCGGGATGAAATTGGAGTGTTTAGACAACACTTAAACCCGTTTTATCCCAAAATAGGCTTAAACAGAGAAAACAGGCTAAAACCGAGAGAAAACATTGATTCAAAGGAGTAAACAGCTATGTTACTATTTATAGGGTCAAAATATGTAACAATCCAATGCATTTGACTAATTATAAGAGTTCGGGTCAATTTGGAGTGTTTAGACACCACTTTTACCCATTTTGTCCCAAAATAGGCTAAAACAGAGAAAACAGGCTAAACCGAGAGAAAACATTTACTCGAAGCAGTAAACAGCTATATTACTCTTTATAGGGTCAAAATATGTAACAATCCAATGAATTTGACTAATTATAAGAGTTCGGGTTGAATTTGGAGTGTTTAGACACTACTTTTACCCATTTTGTCCCAAAATAGGCTAAAACAGAGAAAACAGGCTAAACCGAGAGAAAACATTTACTCGAAGCAGTAAACAGCTATATTACTCTTTATAGGGTCAAAATATGTAACAATCCAATGAATTTGACTAATTATAAGAGTTCGGGTTGAATTTGAAGTGTTTACACACCACTTTTACCCATTTTGTCCCGAAACAGGCTAAAACAGAGAAAACATTTCTTCGAAGCAGTAAACAGCTTTGTTACTGTTTACAGGGTCATAATGTGTGAGAATACAAATGCATTTGACTAACCGTAAGAGTTTGGGATGAATTTGGAGTGTTTAGACAACACTTAAACCCGTTTTATCCCAAAACAGGCTTAAACATAGAAAACAGGCTAAAACCGAGAGAAAACATTGATTCAAAGGAGTAAACAGCTATGTTACTATTTCTAGGGTCAAAATATGTAATAATCCAATGCATTTGGCTAATTATAAGAGTTCGGGTTGTATTTGGAGTGTTTAGACACCACTTTTACCCATTTTGTCCCGAAACAGGCTAAAACAGAGAAAACGGGCTAAAACCGAGAGAAAACATTTACTCGAAGCAGTAAACAGCTATATTACTCTTTATAGGGTCAAAATATGTAACAATCCAATGAATTTGACTAATTATAAGAGTTCGGGTTGAATTTGAAGTGTTTACACACCACTTTTACCCAGTTTGTCTCGAAACAGGCTAAAACCGAGAAAACATTGATTCGAAGCACAAACAGCTTTATTACTGTTTCTAGGGTCAGAATGTGTGAGAATACAAATGCATTTGACTAATTGTAAGAGTTCGCGATGAATTTGGAGTGTTTAGACAACACTTAAACCCGTTTTATCCCAAAACAGGCTTAAACAGAGAAAACAGGCTAAACCGAGAGAAAACATTGATTCAAAGGAGTAAACAGCTATGTTACTATTTATAGGGTAAAAATATGTAACAATCCAATGAATTTGACTAATTATAAGAGTTCGGGTTGAATTTGAAGTGTTTACACACCACTTTTACCCATTTTGTCCCGAAACAGGCTAAAACAGAGAAAACATTTCTTCGAAGCAGTAAACAGCTTTTTTACTGTTTACAGGGTCAGAATGTGTGACAATTTAATGCCTTTGACTAACCGTAAGAGTTCGGGATGAAATTGGAGTGTTTAGACAACACTTAAACCCGTTTTATCCCAAAATAGGCTTAAACAGAGAAAACAGGCTAAAACCGAGAGAAAACATTGATTCAAAGGAGTAAACAGCTATGTTACTATTTATAGGGTCAAAATATGTAACAATCCAATGCATTTGACTAATTATAAGAGTTCGGGTCAATTTGGAGTGTTTAGACACCACTTTTACCCATTTTGTCCCAAAATAGGCTAAAACAGAGAAAACAGGCTAAACCGAGAGAAAACATTTACTCGAAGCAGTAAACAGCTATATTACTCTTTATAGGGTCAAAATATGTAACAATCCAATGAATTTGACTAATTATAAGAGTTCGGGTTGAATTTGGAGTGTTTAGACACTACTTTTACCCATTTTGTCCCAAAATAGGCTAAAACAGAGAAAACAGGCTAAACCGAGAGAAAACATTTACTCGAAGCAGTAAACAGCTATATTACTCTTTATAGGGTCAAAATATGTAACAATCCAATGAATTTGACTAATTATAAGAGTTCGGGTTGAATTTGAAGTGTTTACACACCACTTTTACCCATTTTGTCCCGAAACAGGCTAAAACAGAGAAAACATTTCTTCGAAGCAGTAAACAGCTTTTTTACTGTTTACAGGGTCATAATGTGTGACAATTTAATGCCTTTGACTAACCGTAAGAGTTCGGGATGAATTTGGAGTGTTTAGACAACACTTAAACCCGTTTTATCCCAAAACAGGCTTAAACATAGAAAACAGGCTAAAACCGAGAGAAAACATTGATTCAAAGGAGTAAACAGCTATGTTACTATTTATAGGGTCAAAATATGTAACAATCCAATGCATTTGACTAATTATAAGAGTTCGGGTCAATTTGGAGTGTTTAGACACCACTTTTACCCATTTTGTCCCAAAATAGGCTAAAACAGAGAAAACAGGCTAAACCGAGAGAAAACATTTACTCGAAGCAGTAAACAGCTATATTACTCTTTATAGGGTCAAAATATGTAACAATCCAATGAATTTGACTAATTATAAGAGTTCGGGTTGAATTTGGAGTGTTTAGACACTACTTTTACCCATTTTGTCCCAAAATAGGCTAAAACAGAGAAAACAGGCTAAACCGAGAGAAAACATTTACTCGAAGCAGTAAACAGCTATATTACTCTTTATAGGGTCAAAATATGTAACAATCCAATGAATTTTACTAATTATAAGAGTTCCGGTTGAATTTGAAGTGTTTACACACCACTTTTACCCATTTTGTCCCGAAACAGGCTAAAACAGAGAAAACATTTCTTCGAAGCAGTAAACAGCTTTGTTACTGTTTACAGGGTCAGAATGTGTGAGAATACAAATGCATTTGACTAACCGTAAGAGTTCGGGATGAATTTGGAGTGTTTAGACAACACTTAAACCCGTTTTATCCCAAAACAGGCTTAAACATAGAAAACTGGCTAAAACCGAGAGAAAACATTGATTCAAAGGAGTAAACAGCTATGTTACTATTTCTAGGGTCAAAATATGTAACAATCCAATGAATTTGGCTAATTATAAGAGTTCGGGTTGTATTTGGAGTGTTTAGACACCACTTTTACCCATTTTGTCCCGAAACAGGCTAAAACAGAGAAAACGGGCTAAAACCGAGAGAAAACATTTACTCGAAGCAGTAAACAGCTATATTACTCTTTATAGGGTCAAAATATGTAACAATCCAATGAATTTGACTAATTATAAGAGTTCGGGTTGAATTTGAAGTGTTTACACACCACTTTTACCCAGTTTGTCTCGAAACAGGCTAAAACCGAGAAAACATTGATTCGAAGCACAAACAGCTTTATTACTGTTTCTAGGGTCAGAATGTGTGAGAATACAAATGCATTTGACTAATTGTAAGAGTTCGCGATGAATTTGGAGTGTTTAGACAACACTTAAACCCGTTTTATCCCAAAACAGGCTTAAACAGAGAAAACAGGCTAAACCGAGAGAAAACATTGATTCAAAGGAGTAAACAGCTATGTTACTATTTATAGGGTAAAAATATGTAACAATCCAATGAATTTGACTAATTATAAGAGTTCGGGTTGAATTTGAAGTGTTTACACACCACTTTTACCCATTTTGTCCCGAAACAGGCTAAAACAGAGAAAACATTTCTTCGAAGCAGTAAACAGCTTTTTTACTGTTTACAGGGTCAGAATGTGTGACAATTTAATGCCTTTGACTAACCGTAAGAGTTCGGGATGAAATTGGAGTGTTTAGACAACACTTAAACCCGTTTTATCCCAAAATAGGCTTAAACAGAGAAAACAGGCTAAAACCGAGAGAAAACATTGATTCAAAGGAGTAAACAGCTATGTTACTATTTATAGGGTCAAAATATGTAACAATCCAATGCATTTGACTAATTATAAGAGTTCGGGTCAATTTGGAGTGTTTAGACACCACTTTTACCCATTTTGTCCCAAAATAGGCTAAAACAGAGAAAACAGGCTAAACCGAGAGAAAACATTTACTCGAAGCAGTAAACAGCTATATTACTCTTTATAGGGTCAAAATATGTAACAATCCAATGAATTTGACTAATTATAAGAGTTCGGGTTGAATTTGGAGTGTTTAGACACTACTTTTACCCATTTTGTCCCAAAATAGGCTAAAACAGAGAAAACAGGCTAAACCGAGAGAAAACATTTACTCGAAGCAGTAAACAGCTATATTACTCTTTATAGGGTCAAAATATGTAACAATCCAATGAATTTGACTAATTATAAGAGTTCGGGTTGAATTTGAAGTGTTTACACACCACTTTTACCCATTTTGTCCCGAAACAGGCTAAAACAGAGAAAACATTTCTTCGAAGCAGTAAACAGCTTTTTTACTGTTTACAGGGTCATAATGTGTGACAATTTAATGCCTTTGACTAACCGTAAGAGTTCGGGATGAATTTGGAGTGTTTAGACAACACTTAAACCCGTTTTATCCCAAAACAGGCTTAAACATAGAAAACAGGCTAAAACCGAGAGAAAACATTGATTCAAAGGAGTAAACAGCTATGTTACTATTTATAGGGTCAAAATATGTAACAATCCAATGCATTTGACTAATTATAAGAGTTCGGGTCAATTTGGAGTGTTTAGACACCACTTTTACCCATTTTGTCCCAAAATAGGCTAAAACAGAGAAAACAGGCTAAACCGAGAGAAAACATTTACTCGAAGCAGTAAACAGCTATATTACTCTTTATAGGGTCAAAATATGTAACAATCCAATGAATTTGACTAATTATAAGAGTTCGGGTTGAATTTGGAGTGTTTAGACACTACTTTTACCCATTTTGTCCCAAAATAGGCTAAAACAGAGAAAACAGGCTAAACCGAGAGAAAACATTTACTCGAAGCAGTTAACAGCTATATTACTCTTTATAGGGTCAAAATATGTAACAATCCAATGAATTTTACTAATTATAAGAGTTCCGGTTGAATTTGAAGTGTTTACACACCACTTTTACCCATTTTGTCCCGAAACAGGCTAAAACAGAGAAAACATTTCTTCGAAGCAGTAAACAGCTTTGTTACTGTTTACAGGGTCAGAATGTGTGAGAATACAAATGCATTTGACTAACCGTAAGAGTTCGGGATGAATTTGGAGTGTTTAGACAACACTTAAACCCGTTTTATCCCAAAACAGGCTTAAACATAGAAAACTGGCTAAAACCGAGAGAAAACATTGATTCAAAGGAGTAAACAGCTATGTTACTATTTCTAGGGTCAAAATATGTAACAATCCAATGAATTTGGCTAATTATAAGAGTTCGGGTTGTATTTGGAGTGTTTAGACACCACTTTTACCCATTTTGTCCCGAAACAGGCTAAAACAGAGAAAACGGGCTAAAACCGAGAGAAAACATTTACTCGAAGCAGTAAACAGCTATATTACTCTTTATAGGGTCAAAATATGTAACAATCCAATGAATTTGACTAATTATAAGAGTTCGGGTTGAATTTGAAGTGTTTACACACCACTTTTACCCATTTTGTCTCGAAACAGGCTAAAACCGAGAAAACATTGATTCGAAGCACAAACAGCTTTATTACTGTTTCTAGGGTCAGAATGTGTGAGAATACAAATGCATTTGACTAATTGTAAGAGTTCGCGATGAATTTGGAGTGTTTAGACAACACTTAAACCCGTTTTATCCCAAAACAGGCTTAAACAGAGAAAACAGGCTAAACCGAGAGAAAACATTGATTCAAAGGAGTAAACAGCTATGTTACTATTTATTGGGTAAAAATATGTAACAATCCAATGAATTTGACTAATTATAAGAGTTCGGGTTGAATTTGAAGTGTTTACACACCACTTTTACCCATTTTGTCCCGAAACAGGCTAAAACAGAGAAAACATTTCTTCGAAGCAGTAAACAGCTTTTTTACTGTTTACAGGGTCAGAATGTGTGACAATTTAATGCCTTTGACTAACCGTAAGAGTTCGGGATGAAATTGGAGTGTTTAGACAACACTTAAACCCGTTTTATCCCAAAATAGGCTTATCAGAGAAAACAGGCTAAAACCGAGAGAAAACATTGATTCAAAGGAGTAAACAGCTATGTTACTATTTATAGGGTCAAAATATATAACAATCCAATGCATTTGACTAATTATAAGAGTTCGGGTCAATTTGGAGTGTTTAGACACCACTTTTACCCATTTTGTCCCAAAATAGGCTAAAACAGAGAAAACAGGCTAAACCGAGAGAAAACATTTACTCGAAGCAGTAAACAGCTATATTACTCTTTATAGGGTCAAAATATGTAACAATCCAATGAATTTGACTAATTATAAGAGTTCGGGTTGAATTTGGAGTGTTTAGACACTACTTTTACCCATTTTGTCCCAAAATAGGCTAAAACAGAGAAAACAGGCTAAACCGAGAGAAAACATTTACTCGAAGCAGTAAACAGCTATATTACTCTTTATAGGGTCAAAATATGTAACAATCCAATGAATTTGACTAATTATAAGAGTTCGGGTTGAATTTGAAGTGTTTACACACCACTTTTACCCATTTTGTCCCGAAACAGGCTAAAACAGAGAAAACATTTCTTTTTAGCAGTAAACAGCTTTTTTACAGTTTACAGGGTCAGAATGTGTGACAATTTAATGCCTTTGACTAACCGTAAGAGTTCGGGATGAAATTGGAGTGTTTAGACAACACTTAAACCCGTTTTATCCCAAAACAGGCTTAAACAGAGAAAACAGGCTAAAACCGAGAGAAAACATTGATTCAAAGGAGTAAACAGCTATGTTACTATTTATAGGGTCAAAATATGTAACAATCCAATGCATTTGACTAATTATAAGAGTTCGGGTCAATTTGGAGTGTTTAGACACCACTTTTACCCATTTTGTCCCAAAATAGGCTAAAACAGAGAAAACAGGCTAAACCGAGAGAAAACATTTACTCGAAGCAGTAAACAGCTATATTACTCTTTATAGGGTCAAAATATGTAACAATCCAATGAATTTGACTAATTATAAGAGTTCGGGTTGAATTTGGAGTGTTTAGACACTACTTTTACCCATTTTGTCCCAAAATAGGCTAAAACAGAGAAAACAGGCTAAACCGAGAGAAAACATTTACTCGAAGCAGTAAACAGCTATATTACTCTTTATAGGGTCAAAATATGTAACAATCCAATGAATTTGACTAATTATAAGAGTTCGGGTTGAATTTGAAGTGTTTACACACCACTTTTACCCATTTTGTCCCGAAACAGGCTAAAACAGAGAAAACATTTCTTCGAAGCAGTAAACAGCTTTGTTACTGTTTACAGGGTCAGAATGTGTGAGAATACAAATGCATTTGACTAACCGTAAGAGTTCGGGATGAATTTGGAGTGTTTAGACAACACTTAAACCCGTTTTATCCCAAAACAGGCTTAAACATAGAAAACAGGCTAAAACCGAGAGAAAACATTGATTCAAAGGAGTAAACAGCTATGTTACTATTTCTAGGGTCAAAATATGTAATAATACAATGCATTTGGCTAATTATAAGAGTTCGGGTTGTATTTGGAGTGTTTAGACACCACTTTTACCCATTTTGTCCCGAAACAGGCTAAAACAGAGAAAACGGGCTAAAACCGAGAGAAAACATTTACTCGAAGCAGTAAACAGCTATATTACTCTTTATAGGGTCAAAATATGTAACAATCCAATGAATTTGACTAATTATAAGAGTTCGGGTTGAATTTGGAGTGTTTAGACACTACTTTTACCCATTTTGTCCCAAAATAGGCTAAAACAGAGAAAACAGGCTAAACCGAGAGAAAACAATTACTCGAAGCAGTAAACAGCTATATTACTCTTTATAGGGTCAAAATATGTAACAATCCAATGAATTTGACTAATTATAAGAGTTCGGGTTGAATTTGAAGTGTTTACACACCACTTTTACCCATTTTGTCCCGAAACAGGCTAAAACAGAGAAAACATTTCTTCGAAGCAGTAAACAGCTTTTTTACTGTTTACAGGGTCAGAATGTGTGACAATTTAATGCCTTTGACTAACCGTAAGAGTTCGGGATGAATTTGGAGTGTTTAGACAACACTTAAACCCGTTTTATCCCAAAACAGGCTTAAACATAGAAAACAGGCTAAAACCGAGAGAAAACATTGATTCAAAGGAGTAAACAGCTATGTTACTATTTATAGGGTCAAAATATGTAACAATCCAATGCATTTGACTAATTATAAGAGTTCGGGTCAATTTGGAGTGTTTAGACACCACTTTTACCCATTTTGTCCCAAAATAGGCTAAAACAGAGAAAACAGGCTAAACCGAGAGAAAACATTTACTCGAAGCAGTAAACAGCTATATTACTCTTTATAGGGTCAAAATATGTAACAATCCAATGAATTTGGCTAATTATAAGAGTTCGGGTTGTATTTGGAGTGTTTAGACACCACTTTTACCCATTTTGTCCCGAAACAGGCTAAAACAGAGAAAACGGGCTAAAACCGAGAGAAAACATTTACTCGAAGCAGTAAACAGCTATATTACTCTTTATAGGGTCAAAATATGTAACAATCCAATGAATTTGACTAATTATAAGAGTTCGGGTTGAATTTGGAGTGTTTAGACACTACTTTTACCCATTTTGTCCCAAAATAGGCTAAAACAGAGAAAACAGGCTAAACCGAGAGAAAACATTTACTCGAAGCAGTAAACAGCTATATTACTCTTTATAGGGTCAAAATATGTAACAATCCAATGAATTTGACTAATTATAAGAGTTCGGGTTGAATTTGAAGTGTTTACACACCACTTTTACCCATTTTGTCCCGAAACAGGCTAAAACAGAGAAAACATTTCTTCGAAGCAGTAAACAGCTTTTTTACTGTTTACAGGGTCAGAATGTGTGACAATTTAATGCCTTTGACTAACCGTAAGAGTTCGAGATGAATTTGGAGTGTTTAGACAACACTTAAACCCGTTTTATCCCAAAACAGGCTTAAACATAGAAAACAGGCTAAAACCGAGAGAAAACATTGATTCAAAGGAGTAAACAGCTATGTTACTATTTATAGGGTCAAAATATGTAACAATCCAATGCATTTGACTAATTATAAGAGTTCGGGTCAATTTGGAGTGTTTAGACACCACTTTTACCCATTTTGTCCCAAAATAGGCTAAAACAGAGAAAACAGGCTAAACCGAGAGAAAACATTTACTCGAAGCAGTAAACAGCTATATTACTCTTTATAGGGTCAAAATATGTAACAATCCAATGAATTTGACTAATTATAAGAGTTCGGGTTGAATTTGAAGTGTTTACACACCACTTTTACCCATTTTGTCTCGAAACAGGCTAAAACCGAGAAAACAGGCTAAACCGAGAGAAAACATTTACTCGAAGCAGTTAACAGCTATATTACTCTTTATAGGGTCAAAATATGTAACAATCCAATGAATTTTACTAATTATAAGAGTTCCGGTTGAATTTGAAGTGTTTACACACCACTTTTACCCATTTTGTCCCGAAACAGGCTAAAACAGAGAAAACATTTCTTCGAAGCAGTAAACAGCTTTGTTACTGTTTACAGGGTCAGAATGTGTGAGAATACAAATGCATTTGACTAACCGTAAGAGTTCGGGATGAATTTGGAGTGTTTAGACAACACTTAAACCCGTTTTATCCCAAAACAGGCTTAAACATAGAAAACAGGCTAAAACCGAGAGAAAACATTGATTCAAAGGAGTAAACAGCTATGTTACTATTTCTAGGGTCAAAATATGTAATAATCCAATGCATTTGGCTAATTATAAGAGTTCGGGTTGTATTTGGAGTGTTTAGACACCACTTTTACCCATTTTGTCCCGAAACAGGCTAAAACAGAGAAAACGGGCTAAAACCGAGAGAAAACATTTACTCGAAGCAGTAAACAGCTATATTACTCTTTATAGGGTCAAAATATGTAACAATCCAATGAATTTGACTAATTATAAGAGTTCGGGTTGAATTTGAAGTGTTTACACACCACTTTTACCCATTTTGTCTCGAAACAGGCTAAAACCGAGAAAACATTGATTCGAAGCACAAACAGCTTTATTACTGTTTCTAGGGTCAGAATGTGTGAGAATACAAATGCATTTGACTAATTGTAAGAGTTCGCGATGAATTTGGAGTGTTTAGACAACACTTAAACCCGTTTTATCCCAAAACAGGCTTAAACAGAGAAAACAGGCTAAACCGAGAGAAAACATTGATTCAAAGGAGTAAACAGCTATGTTACTATTTATTGGGTAAAAATATGTAACAATCCAATGAATTTGACTAATTATAAGAGTTCGGGTTGAATTTGAAGTGTTTACACACCACTTTTACCCATTTTGTCCCGAAACAGGCTAAAACAGAGAAAACATTTCTTCGAAGCAGTAAACAGCTTTTTTACTGTTTACAGGGTCAGAATGTGTGACAATTTAATGCCTTTGACTAACCGTAAGAGTTCGGGATGAAATTGGAGTGTTTAGACAACACTTAAACCCGTTTTATCCCAAAATAGGCTTAAACAGAGAAAACAGGCTAAAACCGAGAGAAAACATTGATTCAAAGGAGTAAACAGCTATGTTACTATTTATAGGGTCAAAATATATAACAATCCAATGCATTTGACTAATTACAAGAGTTCGGGTCAATTTGGAGTGTTTAGACACCACTTTTACCCATTTTGTCCCAAAATAGGCTAAAACAGAGAAAACAGGCTAAACCGAGAGAAAACATTTACTCGAAGCAGTAAACAGCTATATTACTCTTTATAGGGTCAAAATATGTAACAATCCAATGAATTTGACTAATTATAAGAGTTCGGGTTGAATTTGGAGTGTTTAGACACTACTTTTACCCATTTTGTCCCAAAATAGGCTAAAACAGAGAAAACAGGCTAAACCGAGAGAAAACATTTACTCGAAGCAGTAAACAGCTATATTACTCTTTATAGGGTCAAAATATGTAACAATCCAATGAATTTGACTAATTATAAGAGTTCGGGTTGAATTTGAAGTGTTTACACACCACTTTTACCCATTTTGTCCCGAAACAGGCTAAAACAGAGAAAACATTTCTTTGAAGCAGTAAACAGCTTTTTTACAGTTTACAGGGTCAGAATGTGTGACAATTTAATGCCTTTGACTAACCGTAAGAGTTCGGGATGAAATTGGAGTGTTTAGACAACACTTAAACCCGTTTTATCCCAAAACAGGCTTAAACAGAGAAAACAGGCTAAAACCGAGAGAAAACATTGATTCAAAGGAGTAAACAGCTATGTTACTATTTATAGGGTCAAAATATGTAACAATCCAATGCATTTGACTAATTATAAGAGTTCGGATCAATTTGGAGTGTTTAGACACCACTTTTACCCATTTTGTCCCAAAATAGGCTAAAACAGAGAAAACAGGCTAAACCGAGAGAAAACATTTACTCGAAGCAGTAAACAGCTATATTACTCTTTATAGGGTCAAAATATGTAACAATCCAATGAATTTGACTAATTATAAGAGTTCGGGTTGAATTTGGAGTGTTTAGACACTACTTTTACCCATTTTGTCCCAAAATAGGCTAAAACAGAGAAAACAGGCTAAACCGAGAGAAAACATTTACTCGAAGCAGTAAACAGCTATATTACTCTTTATAGGGTCAAAATATGTAACAATCCAATGAATTTGACTAATTATAAGAGTTCGGGTTGAATTTGAAGTGTTTACACACCACTTTTACCCATTTTGTCCCGAAACAGGCTAAAACAGAGAAAACATTTCTTCGAAGCAGTAAACAGCTTTGTTACTGTTTACAGGGTCAGAATGTGTGAGAATACAAATGCATTTGACTAACCGTAAGAGTTCGGGATGAATTTGGAGTGTTTAGACAACACTTAAACTCGTTTTATCCCAAAACAGGCTTAAACATAGAAAACAGGCTAAAACCGAGAGAAAACCTTGATTCAAAGGAGTAAACAGCTATGTTACTATTTCTAGGGTCAAAATATGTAATAATCCAATGCATTTGGCTAAGTATAAGAGTTCGGGTTGTATTTGGAGTGTTTAGACACCACTTTTACCCATTTTGTCCCGAAACAGGCTAAAACAGAGAAAACGGGCTAAAACCGAGAGAAAACATTTACTCGAAGCAGTAAACAGCTATATTACTCTTTATAGGGTCAAAATATGTAACAATCCAATGAATTTGACTAATTATAAGAGTTCGGGTTGAATTTGAAGTGTTTACACACCACTTTTACCCATTTTGTCTCGAAACAGGCTAAAACCGAGAAAACATTGATTCGAAGCACAAACAGCTTTATTACTGTTTCTAGGGTCAGAATGTGTGAGAATACAAATGCATTTGACTAATTGTAAGAGTTCGCGATGAATTTGGAGTGTTTAGACAACACTTAAACCCGTTTTATCCCAAAACAGGCTTAAACAGAGAAAACAGGCTAAACCGAGAGAAAACATTGATTCAAAGGAGTAAACAGCTATGTTACTATTTATAGGGTAAAAATATGTAACAATCCAATGAATTTGACTAATTATAAGAGTTCGGGTTGAATTTAAAGTGTTTACACACCACTTTTACCCATTTTGTCCCGAAACAGGCTAAAACAGAGAAAACATTTCTTCGAAGCAGTAAACAGCTTTTTTACTGTTTACAGGGTCAGAATGTGTGACAATTTAATGCCTTTGACTAACCGTAAGAGTTCGGGATGAAATTGGAGTGTTTAGACAACACTTAAACCCGTTTTATCCCAAAATAGGCTTAAACAGAGAAAACAGGCTAAAACCGAGAGAAAACATTGATTCAAAGGAGTAAACAGCTATGTTACTATTTATAGGGTCAAAATATGTAACAATCCAATGCATTTGACTAATTATAAGAGTTCGGGTCAATTTGGAGTGTTTAGACACCACTTTTACCCATTTTGTCCCAAAATAGGCTAAAACAGAGAAAACAGGCTAAACCGAGAGAAAACATTTACTCGAAGCAGTAAACAGCTATATTACTCTTTATAGGGTCAAAATATGTAACAATCCAATGAATTTGACTAATTATAAGAGTTCGGGTTGAATTTGGAGTGTTTAGACACTACTTTTACCCATTTTGTCCCAAAATAGGCTAAAACAGAGAAAACAGGCTAAACCGAGAGAAAACATTTACTCGAAGCAGTAAACAGCTATATTACTCTTTATAGGGTCAAAATATGTAACAATCCAATGAATTTGACTAATTATAAGAGTTCGGGTTGAATTTGAAGTGTTTACACACCACTTTTACCCATTTTGTCCCGAAACAGGCTAAAACAGAGAAAACATTTCTTCGAAGCAGTAAACAGCTTTTTTACTGTTTACAGGGTCAGAATGTGTGACAATTTAATGCCTTTGACTAACCGTAAGAGTTCGGGATGAAATTGGAGTGTTTAGACAACACTTAAACCGAGAGAAAACATTGATTCAAAGGAGTAAACAGCTATGTTACTATTTATAGGGTCAAAATATGTAACAATCCAATGCATTTGACTAATTATAAGAGTTCGGGTTGAATTTGGAGTGTTTAGACACTACTTTTACCCATTTTGTCCCAAAATAGGCTAAAACAGAGAAAACAGGCTAAACCGAGAGAAAACATTTACTCGAAGCAGTAAACAGCTATATTACTCTTTATAGGGTCAAAATATGTAACAATCCAATGAATTTGACTAATTATAAGAGTTCGGGTTGAATTTGGAGTGTTTAGACACTACTTTTACCCATTTTGTCCCGAAACAGGCTAAAACAGAGAAAACATTTCTTCGAAGCAGTAAACAGCTTTTTTACTGTTTACAGGGTCAGAATGTGTGACAATTTAATGCCTTTGACTAACCATAAGAGTTCGGGATGAATTTGGAGTGTTTAGACAACACTTAAACCCGTTTTATCCCAAAACAGGCTTAAACATAGAAAACAGGCTAAAACCGAGAGAAAACATTGATTCAAAGGAGTAAACAGCTATGTTACTATTTATAGGGTCAAAATATGTAACAATCCAATGCATTTGACTAATTATAAGAGTTCGGGTCAATTTGGAGTGTTTAGACACCACTTTTACCCATTTTGTCCCAAAATAGGCTAAAACAGAGAAAACAGGCTAAACCGAGAGAAAACATTTACTCGAAGCAGTAAACAGCTATATTACTCTTTATAGGGTCAAAATATGTAACAATCCAATGAATTTGACTAATTATAAGAGTTCGGGTTGAATTTGAAGTGTTTACACACCACTTTTACCCATTTTGTCTCGAAACAGGCTAAAACCGAGAAAACATTGATTCGAAGCACAAACAGCTTTATTACTGTTTCTAGGGTCAGAATGTGTGAGAATACAAATGCATTTGACTAATTGTAAGAGTTCGCGATGAATTTGGAGTGTTTAGACAACACTTAAACCCGTTTTATCCCAAAACAGGCTTAAACAGAGAAAACAGGCTAAACCGAGAGAAAACATTGATTCAAAGGAGTAAACAGCTATGTTACTATTTATTGGGTAAAAATATGTAACAATCCAATGAATTTGACTAATTATAAGAGTTCGGGTTGAATTTGAAGTGTTTACACACCACTTTTACCCATTTTGTCCCGAAACAGGCTAAAACAGAGAAAACATTTCTTCGAAGCAGTAAACAGCTTTTTTACTGTTTACAGGGTCAGAATGTGTGACAATTTAATGCCTTTGACTAACCGTAAGAGTTCGGGATGAAATTGGAGTGTTTAGACAACACTTAAACCCGTTTTATCCCAAAATAGGCTTATCAGAGAAAACAGGCTAAAACCGAGAGAAAACATTGATTCAAAGGAGTAAACAGCTATGTTACTATTTATAGGGTCAAAATATATAACAATCCAATGCATTTGACTAATTATAAGAGTTCGGGTCAATTTGGAGTGTTTAGACACCACTTTTACCCATTTTGTCCCAAAATAGGCTAAAACAGAGAAAACAGGCTAAACCGAGAGAAAACATTTACTCGAAGCAGTAAACAGCTATATTACTCTTTATAGGGTCAAAATATGTAACAATCCAATGAATTTGACTAATTATAAGAGTTCGGGTTGAATTTGGAGTGTTTAGACACTACTTTTACCCATTTTGTCCCAAAATAGGCTAAAACAGAGAAAACAGGCTAAACCGAGAGAAAACATTTACTCAAAGCAGTAAACAGCTATATTACTCTTTATAGGGTCAAAATATGTAACAATCCAATGAATTTGACTAATTATAAGAGTTCGGGTTGAATTTGAAGTGTTTACACACCACTTTTACCCATTTTGTCCCGAAACAGGCTAAAACAGAGAAAACATTTCTTTGAAGCAGTAAACAGCTTTTTTACAGTTTACAGGGTCAGAATGTGTGACAATTTAATGCCTTTGACTAACCGTAAGAGTTCGGGATGAAATTGGAGTGTTTAGACAACACTTAAACCCGTTTTATCCCAAAACAGGCTTAAACAGAGAAAACAGGCTAAAACCGAGAGAAAACATTGATTCAAAGGAGTAAACAGCTATGTTACTATTTATAGGGTCAAAATATGTAACAATCCAATGCATTTGACTAATTATAAGAGTTCGGGTCAATTTGGAGTGTTTAGACACCACTTTTACCCATTTTGTCCCAAAATAGGCTAAAACAGAGAAAACAGGCTAAACCGAGAGAAAACATTTACTCGAAGCAGTAAACAGCTATATTACTCTTTATAGGGTCAAAATATGTAACAATCCAATGAATTTGACTAATTATAAGAGTTCGGGTTGAATTTGGAGTGTTTAGACACTACTTTTACCCATTTTGTCCCAAAATAGGCTAAAACAGAGAAAACAGGCTAAACCGAGAGAAAACATTTACTCGAAGCAGTAAACAGCTATATTACTCTTTATAGGGTCAAAATATGTAACAATCCAATGAATTTGACTAATTATAAGAGTTCGGGTTGAATTTGAAGTGTTTACACACCACTTTTACCCATTTTGTCCCGAAACAGGCTAAAACAGAGAAAACATTTCTTCGAAGCAGTAAACAGCTTTGTTACTGTTTACAGGGTCAGAATGTGTGAGAATACAAATGCATTTGACTAACCGTAAGAGTTCGGGATGAATTTGGAGTGTTTAGACAACACTTAAACCCGTTTTATCCCAAAACAGGCTTAAACATAGAAAACAGGCTAAAACCGAGAGAAAACATTGATTCAAAGGAGTAAACAGCTATGTTACTATTTCTAGGGTCAAAATATGTAATAATCCAATGCATTTGGCTAACTATAAGAGTTCGGGTTGTATTTGGAGTGTTTAGACACCACTTTTACCCATTTTGTCCCGAAACAGGCTAAAACAGAGAAAACGGGCTAAAACCGAGAGAAAACATTTACTCGAAGCAGTAAACAGCTATATTACTCTTTATAGGGTCAAAATATGTAACAATCCAATGAATTTGACTAATTATAAGAGTTCGGGTTGAATTTGAAGTGTTTACACACCACTTTTACCCATTTTGTCTCGAAACAGGCTAAAACCGAGAAAACATTGATTCGAAGCACAAACAGCTTTATTACTGTTTCTAGGGTCAGAATGTGTGAGAATACAAATGCATTTGACTAATTGTAAGAGTTCGCGATGAATTTGGAGTGTTTAGACAACACTTAAACCCGTTTTATCCCAAAACAGGCTTAAACAGAGAAAACAGGCTAAACCGAGAGAAAACATTGATTCAAAGGAGTAAACAGCTATGTTACTATTTATAGGGTAAAAATATGTAACAATCCAATGAATTTGACTAATTATAAGAGTTCGGGTTGAATTTGAAGTGTTTACACACCACTTTTACCCATTTTGTCCCGAAACAGGCTAAAACAGAGAAAACATTTCTTCGAAGCAGTAAACAGCTTTTTTACTGTTTACAGGGTCAGAATGTGTGACAATTTAATGCCTTTGACTAACCGTAAGAGTTCGGGATGAAATTGGAGCGTTTAGACAACACTTAAACCCGTTTTATCCCAAAATAGGCTTAAACAGAGAAAACAGGCTAAAACCGAGAGAAAACATTGATTCAAAGGAGTAAACAGCTATGTTACTATTTATAGGGTCAAAATATGTAACAATCCAATGCATTTGACTAATTATAAGAGTTCGGGTCAATTTGGAGTGTTTAGACACCACTTTTACCCATTTTGTCCCAAAATAGGCTAAAACAGAGAAAACAGGCTAAACCGAGAGAAAACATTTACTCGAAGCAGTAAACAGCTATATTACTCTTTATAGGGTCAAAATATGTAACAATCCAATGAATTTGACTAATTATAAGAGTTCGGGTTGAATTTGGAGTGTTTAGACACTACTTTTACCCATTTTGTCCCAAAATAGGCTAAAACAGAGAAAACAGGCTAAACCGAGAGAAAACATTTACTCGAAGCAGTAAACAGCTATATTACTCTTTATAGGGTCAAAATATGTAACAATCCAATGAATTTGACTAATTATAAGAGTTCGGGTTGAATTTGAAGTGTTTACACACCACTTTTACCCATTTTGTCCCGAAACAGGCTAAAACAGTGAAAACATTTCTTCGAAGCAGTAAACAGCTTTTTTACTGTTTACAGGGTCAGAATGTGTGACAATTTAATGCCTTTGACTAACCGTAAGAGTTTGGGATGAAATTGGAGTGTTTAGACAACACTTAAACCCGTTTTATCCCAAAACAGGCTTAAACAGAGAAAACAGGCTAAAACCGAGAGAAAACATTGATTCAAAGGAGTAAACAGCTATGTTACTATTTATAGGGTCAAAATATGTAACAATCCAATGCATTTGACTAATTATAAGAGTTCGGGTCAATTTGGAGTGTTTAGACACCACTTTTACCCATTTTGTCCCAAAATAGGCTAATACAGAGAAAACAGGCTAAACCGAGAGAAAACATTTACTCGAAGCAGTAAACAGCTATATTACTCTTTATAGGGTCAAAATATGTAACAATCCAATGAATTTGACTAATTATAAGAGTTCGGGTTGAATTTGGAGTGTTTAGACACTACTTTTACCCATTTTGTCCCAAAATAGGCTAAAACAGAGAAAACAGGCTAAACCGAGAGAAAACATTTACTCGAAGCAGTAAACAGCTATATTACTCTTTATAGGGTCAAAATATGTAACAATCCAATGAATTTGACTAATTATAAGAGTTCGGGTTGAATTTGAAGTGTTTACACACCACTTTTACCCATTTTGTTTAGAAACAGGCTAAAACAGAGAAAACATTTCTTCGAAGCAGTAAACAGCTTTGTTACTGTTTACAGGGTTAGAATGTGTGAGAATACAAATGCATTTGACTAACCGTAAGAGTTCGGGATGAATTTGGAGTGTTTAGACAACACTTAAACCCGTTTTATCCCAAAACAGGCTTAAACATAGAAAACAGGCTAAAACCGAGAGAAAACATTGATTCAAAGGAGTAAACAGCTATGTTACTATTTCTAGGGTCAAAATATGTAATAATCCAATGCATTTGGCTAATTATAAGAGTTCGGGTACTATTTGGAGTGTTTAGACACCACTTTTACCCATTTTGTCCCGAAACAGGCTAAAACAGAGAAAACGGGCTAAAACCGAGAGAAAACATTTACTCGAAGCAGTAAACAGCTATATTACTCTTTATAGGGTCAAAATATGTAACAATCCAATGAATTTGACTAATTATAAGAGTTCGGGTTGAATTTGAAGTGTTTACACACCACTTTTACCCATTTTGTCTCGAAACAAGCAAAAACCGAGAAAACATTGATTCGAAGCACAAACAGCTTTATTACTGTTTCCAGAGTCAGAATGTGTGAGAATACAAATGCATTTGACTAATTGTAAGAGTTCGCGATGAATTTGGAGTGTTTAGACAACACTTAAACCCGTTTTATCCCAAAACAGGCTTAAACAGAGAAAACAGGCTAAAACAGAGAAAACATTGATTCGAAGCAGTAAACAGCTTTTTTACTGTTTACAGGGTCAGAATGTGTGACAATTTAATGCCTTTGACTAACTGTAAGAGTTCGGGATGAAATTGGAGTGTTTAGACAACACTTAAACCCGTTTTATCCCAAAACAGGCTTAAACAGAGAAAACAGGCTAAAACCGAGAGAAAACATTGATTCAAAGGAGTAAACAGCTATGTTACTATTTATAGGGTCAAAATATGTAACAATCCAATACATTTGACTAATTATAAGAGTTCGGGTCAATTTGGAGTGTTTAGACACCACTTTTACCCATTTTGTCCCAAAATAGGCTAAAACAGAGAAAACAGGCTAAACCGAGAGAAAACATTTACTCGAAGCAGTAAACAGCTATATTACTCTTTATAGGGTCAAAATATGTAACAATCCTGTTAGAATTAGCGAAAGACTTGAGAGTTTAGATGAGTTGAGATAGAGAGATTAGGTGAACAAATAGAATAAGAAGAAGAAGAATCGGTTCCACTAGAATAGAATCATACAATTGTGGTTTTACAACCTTTAAATAGACACTAGAAGTAGGGCAACCTTCCTAAGACAAGAATAGAAACAAGTGATAGTGACATTAGGAGAGAGGTGTATGCGACCAAGGTGATAGTGACCCATCCGTTGGCTTAAGAGAACATGTGACTTCTTCCTCTTCTCACTCCAACGGCTAGAATAGATGATTCTAGACCTCTTGTATGGGCCGAGCACACACACACTCCTCTTGTCTCGTTATTTTGGCCCATGTGACATTGAGTGTGGTCCGGTGTCCGTACGGTACGGTCCTATGTCCGTACGGTCACCTTGTCCGTACGGTCACCTTGATCAATACTCCCCCTCAAGCTTAGCCAAATGCACTGGCTAAGCTTGGAACCCGTGAAGCAGCACCTCATTAAAAACCTTGACTTAGAAAACCTCATGGGACAAAACTAAGTCAAGGGAAAAAGAGTGTGCTGTCCACGGATTAGAGAAGATGATCAAGGTCTTGTGATGTCTACAAGTCCTAGTTTGTTATGAATATAGTCCCAAACTTTAGGACTCGCAGACTTGGTGAATATATCAGCCAATTGATCTTGACTCCGAGTATGACACGGTAATACCACACCTTCCTCAATCTTCTCCCGAACCTTGTGGCAATCGCTTTCAATGTGTTTAGTTCTCTCATGGAAAACAGAATTGGTGGCTATGTGGATTGCAGCCTCATTATCACAATGCATAATGATCGGTTGCTTTGAGTCAATACCAAGATCCTTGAGCAGCCCCTTTAACCAAGTCAACTCGTTTGTTAGCTTCCGCATTGCTCTATACTCGGCCTCCGCGCTTGAACAAGATACCACCTTTTGCTTCTTAGACTTCCATGTAACTAGATTTCCACCAATGAAGGTACAATATCCAGTGGTTGACCTCCTATCCAAGGTATCTCCATTGTAGTCCGCATCACAGTAGCCCACTATCTCAGTGTTATCGTTCTTGCCCATCCAGATGCCTTGACCCGGACTCCCCTTGAGATAGCTGAGAATCCGCTCGACCATGCTCCATTGATACTTGGTTGGAGCTTGCATGTGTTGACTGACCTGGTTCACAGCATAACATATGTCAGGGCGCGTAATGGTAAGATATATCAACTTACCTACAAGCCGGCGGTAGCGTGTGACATCCGGGAACGGCTCATCCATGGGTGCCCGTGGTTGGCCTTCTTGTGCCCGAATGCTCTCCCCCTTTCGCTTGAGCTGGTAGTCCTCATCAAGTGGTGTAGGAGCCGGAGACGCGCCAAGCTTGCCCGTTTCAGCCAACAAATCAAGGGTATATTTGCGTTGAGAGAGGAAGAGCCCCTCCGGAGATCGACAGATTTCAATGCCAAGGAAGTATTTGAGTTCCCCTAGGTCCTTAATATCAAAGGCAGATTTGAGGTGCTGTTTGGTGTCCTTAATGCCAGCCTTATCGTCGCCAGTCACAATGATGTCGTCGACATAGATAAGCACCACCACACGGCCAAGAGATGTTTGAAGTGTAAACAGAGTGTGATCGGCCTCCGATCGGCGAAAACCTTGAGTCTTGAGGGTAGAGCTCAGTTTGTGATACCAGGCACGCGGGGACTGTTTGAGGCCATAGATGGCCTTACGGAGCCTCAAGACTTTCCCGGGAGCGACCAGGTCTTCAAGGCCCGGAGGAGGCGTCATATAAACTTCTTCGTCTAATTCTCCTTGAAGAAACGCGTTCTTGACATCCATCTGCCATAAATCCCATGAGAGGTTGACGGCAATGGAAAGGACGACCCGAACCGTGTGGAGTTTGGCTACCGGTGCAAACGTCTCCGTGTAGTCAGCACCATACGTTTGGGTGAAGCCTTGTGCAACCAGCCGGGCTTTGTGACGTTCAATGGCACCGGTGCTGAGGAACTTGATGGTGAAAACCCATTTGGAGCTCATGGCCTTTTTGCCTTTGGGAAGGTCGGCTTCGTCCCACGTGTGGTTCCGGATCATGGCACCAGTTTCGTCATGGACAGCCGCTAACCATTCCTTGTGGTTCTTAGCCTCGTCATAGGTTTGAGGGACCCAGTGAGCATCAACTTGGCCAAAGAATGCTTGGTGATCTCTTGGGAGCAGCTCAAGTGAACAGACCGCCTGGATAGGATGGGCAACGGCTTGGCTGTTGTAGTAGACGCGCTTATCTCTCCAAGTGGACGGATGAGATTTAACACGGTCACTCCTTCGTAGGACCGGTTGCATAGGCAGAACGACACTAGAGGATTCAATACTGCCTTCGTCCATAGTGGCCCCATCCGAGTGACCTCCGGTACCGGCCAAGGGTGCTGCGGTAGGTGGCATGGGGGCAGGGTCACCATGGCCGCCGGCTACGGGTGGGCTTGGCTCAGGAATAGTGTGATCTGAGGAGAAGTCACCCTCAGGGACAGTATCATGATCCTGCCTTCCTGCTGTAGATGGCGGACGAGGCGCGGACCGGATAGGACCTGTTGGTGGAGACGGTTGACCAAGATGATCGAGAAGAAACTTTAAGCTGGAGGCCCGGTCATTTGGTGAGTGGGAGAGGTCCTTAAGGCTGTCCCAATCCTTATTATCAAAGTAGCCAATATTCTCCATGAACCGAACATCTCTAGAGACATATAACCGGCTTGTGGTTGGGTCATAGCACTTGTACCCCTTTTGAGTCGTTGAATAACCGATGAACATACACTTTGTGCTTTTCGCATCCAGTTTGCTACGCTGCTCTCCAGGCACTAACACAAAGCAAACACAACCAAAGACGCGTAAGTGATCAAGAGATGGTTTAAATTTGTTTAATACCTCAAATGGTGACAGATCATTTAGAACTTTGGTTGGTATCCGGTTGATCAAGTAACATGCAGTCATCACAGCATCCCCCCAATATCTCTTTGTAACATGTGAGTGAAACATCATTGATCGCGCAACTTCCATGAGGTGTCGGTTCTTCCTTTCGGCCACACCATTTTGTTGGGGTGTATAGGGACAACTAGTTTGTTGGAGAATACCATGCCTAGAGAGATGTTCTTTGAACTTGTGACTTGTGTATTCCCCACCATTATCCGACCTTAGCACCTTAATTTTAGCATTGAAGTGATTAGTAACATAATTTTGAAAATTAACAAAGAAATCAAACACCCTATCTTTAGATGGTAATAATGTGACCCAAGTGTATTTCGATTTCTCATCAATAAATATCACAAAATACTTGTTATTATCCCTAGATAGGCATGGTGATGTCCAGACATCCGAATGAACTAAATCAAAGCAATGTTCATAAATAGTAGTTGACTTTGGAAAAATAGACTTGCAATGTTTTCCAAGGAGACAAGACTCACAACTTGAGTTATCAAAAGAAACACTAGGAAACATTAAACCAAGTGCACGAGAATGTGGATGACCTAGCCTAGCATGCCACACCATATTCGAATTAACAACAAAACAAGATTTAATAGATGTATCTAAGTTTGGTGAAGTTTTCTCTAGGACATAGAGATCTCCACTCCCTTGTCCTTCTCCAAGAACTTTCCCAGTCTCAATATCCTGAAAATGAACACTATTAGGACCGAAGATAGCATAGCAATTCAAATCATTAGTGGCCCTCTTAACCGATAAAAGATTAGAAGTGAAGGTAGGCATAAAGAAAACTTTTGAGTATTTATCAAACAATTTCAAGTCCCCTACTCCTTTCACAGGTATGTGTTCTCCATTAGCAATAATAACACTCCCTAAAGCCGGTTTTATGTTGTTAATTAGACTAGGGTTACTGATCATGTGGTGAGAAGCACCCGAGTCAACAACAAGAGACCTACTTGGTTTAGAAGCAAGAAACGAGTTACCGGATTCTTTGAGTGAGGCAATGGAACGAATAAGGGCCTCTATATCAGACTTCCTCACCACCTCTCCATAGGACGCAGTCATGGCCGTTTCTTCTCCTTGCCTTGATGACCCGGCCCCTTTTTCACCTACCGCTTCTTTGGAGAGATTTGCTTTGAACTTTGCTGGTCTAAGATGGGGGTGAAGAATCCAGCATTTGTCCTTCATGTGACCCTTCTTCTTGCAGTGGTCACACACCCACACCTTCCTATCTTCCTGCCTGTACACGCCCTTATTTGCCGTGACTAGCTCCCCCTTACCACTAAATAGATCGAGTGAGCCTTGTTCCTTTTGAACTTGGGAACACACTTCTTCAAAGCTAGGAAGCTTGTCTCCTCTTAGAATGTGCTTCATGAGGTCGTTAAAGGCTGGGTTGAGTGTGAGTAGGAGACCAAAGATCTTGTCTTGCTCTTTCCTCTCATTAAGAACCGTCGGATCTAGGGAACTTGGCCGTAAGGCCTCAAGCTCCGACCAAAGGGCCCTGAACTTACCAAGGTGCTTAGTGAACTCCAAGTCATCTTGGCTCAGACTGTTGATGGCTCTCTTAACTTCAAAGACTCGAGTCAAGTTAGAGACATTACCATACACGCTTTTAAGCGTTTCCCAAAGCTCCTTGGCCGTCTCGCAGTAGGAGTAGGCTTCAAGGATTGGCGTATCTAGGGAGTTCTGGAGAACAGACAGGACAACTTGGTCTTCTTGAAACCACTTGGCCTTTCTCTCGTTCTCTTCCTCTACTTCCCCTTCAGAAGCGCCTTCATCTTCTCCTTTGAGGTTTTGCTTTGAAACATAGTCGGTTGTGACATGACTCCAAAGGCCACGACCTCCAAGGGTGGTTCTTGTGGTTCTTGTCCACAGCAAGTAGTTTGTTCCCTTAAGAACAACCGGTGTAACAATAGGTTTAGCGTTTTCCATGGCTTGGATGCTATGGACCGTTGGATAAAGCGTTTACCCGGAGAATAAGAACGGTAAGGATGAGAGGTAGAGTAAGACGAGTTAGAGAATAAGAGAATAGTGGAACTGGATTGTCAAGAACAACAACCTTGCTCTGATACCATGTTAGAATTAGCGAAAGACTTGAGAGTTTAGAAGAGTTGAGATAGAGAGATTAGGTGAACAAATAGAATAAGAAGAAGAAGAATCGGTTCCACTAGAATAGAATCATACAATTGTGGTTTTACAACCTTTAAATAGACACTAGAAGTAGGGCAACCTTCCTAAGACAAGAATAGAAACAAGTGATAGTGACATTAGGAGAGAGGTGTATGCGACCAAGGTGATAGTGACCCATCCGTTGGCTTAAGAGAACATGTGACTTCTTCCTCTTCTCACTCCAACGGCTAGAATAGATGATTCTAGACCTCTTGTATGGGCCGAGCACACACACACTCCTCTTGTCTCGTTATTTTGGCCCATGTGACATTGAGTGTGGTCCGGTGTCCGTACGGTACGGTCCTATGTCCGTACGGTCACCTTGTCCATACGGTCACCTTGATCAATGAATTTGACTAATTATAAGATTTCGGGTTGAATTTGGAGTGTTTAGACACTACTTTTACCCATTTTGTCCCAAAAAAGGCTAAAACAGAGAAAACAGGCTAAACCGAGAGAAAACATTTACTCGAAGCAGTAAACAGCTATATTACTCTTTATAGGGTCAAAATATGTAACAATCCAATGAATTTGACTAATTATAAGAGTTCGGGTTGAATTTGAAGTGTTTACACACCACTTTTACCCATTTTGTCCCGAAACAGGCTAAAACAGAGAAAAGATTTCTTCGAAGCAGTAAACAGCTTTGTTACTGTTTACAGGGTCAGAATGTGTGACAATTTAATGCCTTTGACTAACCGTAAGAGTTCGGGATGAATTTGGAGTGTTTAGACAACACTTAAACCCGTTTTATCCCAAAACAGGCTTAAACATAGAAAACAGGCTAAAACCGAGAGAAAACATTGATTCAAAGGAGTAAACAGCTATGTTACTATTTCTAGGGTCAAAATATGTAATAATCCAATGCATTTGGCTAATTATAAGAGTTCGGGTTGTATTTGGAGTGTTTAGACACCACTTTTACCCATTTTGTCCCGAAACAGGCTAAAACAGAGAAAACGGGCTAAAACCGAGAGAAAACATTTACTCGAAGCAGTAAACAGCTATATTACTCTTTATAGGGTCAAAATATGTAACAATCCAATGAATTTGACTAATTATAAGAGTTCGGGTTGAATTTGAAGTGTTTACACACACCACTTTTACCCATTTTGTCTCGAAACAGGCTAAAACCGAGAAAACATTGATTCGAAGCACAAACAGCTTTATTACTGTTTCTAGGGTCAGAATGTGTGAGAATACAAATGCATTTGACTAATTGTAAGAGTTCGCGATGAATTTGGAGTGTTTAGACAACATTTAAATCCGTTTTATCCCAAAACAGGCTTAAACAGAGAAAACAGGCTAAACCGAGAGAAAACATTGATTCAAAGGAGTAAACAGCTATGTTACTATTTATAGGGTAAAAATATGTAACAATCCAATGCATTTGACTAATTATAAGAGTTTAGGTTGAATTTGGAGTGTTTAGAAACCACTTTTACCCATTTTATCCCAAAATAGGCTAAAACAGAGAAAACAGGCTAAAACCGAGAGAAAACATTTACTCGAAGCAGTAAACAGCTATATTACTCTTTATAGGGTCAAAATATGTAACAATCCAATGAATTTGACTAATTATAAGAGTTCAGGTTGAATTTGAAGTGTTTACACACCTCTTTTACCCATTTTGTCCCGAAACAGGCTAAAACAGAGAAAACATTGATTCGAAGCACTAAACAGCTTTGTTACTGTTTATAGGGTCTGAATGTGTGACAATCTAATGCCTTTGACTAACCGTAAGAGTTCGGCATGAATTTGGAGTGTTTAGACAACACTTAAACCCGTTTTATCCCAAAACAGGCTTAAACATAGAAAACAGGCTAAAACCGAGAGAAAACATTGATTCAAAGGAGTAAACAGCTATGTTACTATTTCTAGGGTCAAAATATGTAACAATCCAATGCATTTGACTAATTATAAGAGTTCGGGTTGAATTTGGAGTGTTTAGACACCACTTTTACCCATTTTGTCCCAAAATAGGCTAAAACAGAGAAAATAGACTAAACCGAGAGAAAACATTTACTCGAAGCATTAAACAGCTATATTACTCTTTATAGGGTCAAAATATGTAACAATCCAATGAATTTGACTAATTATAAGAGTTCGGGTTGAATTTGAAGTGTTTACACACCACTTTTACCCATTTTGTCCCGAAACAGGCTAAAACAGAGAAAACATTTCTTCGAAGCAGTAAACAGCTTTGTTACTGTTTATAGGGTCAGAATGTGTGACAATCTAATGCCTTTGACTTACCGTAAGAGTTCGGGATGAATTTGGAGTGTTTAGACAACACTTAAACCCGTTTTATCCCAAAACATGCTTAAACAGAGAAAACAGGCTAAAACCGAGAGAAAACATTGATTCAAAGGAGTAAACAACTATGTTACTATTTATAGGGTCAAAATATGTAACAATCCAATGCATTTGGCTAATTATAAGAGTTCGGGTTGAATTTGGAGTGTTTAGACACCACTTTTACCCATTTTGTCCCAAAATAGGCTAAAACAGAGAAAACAGGCTAAAACCGAGAGAAAACATTGATTTGAAGCAGTAAACAGCTATTTACTATTTCTAGGGTCAAAATATGTAACAATCCAATGCATTTGGCTAATTATAAGAGTTCGGGTTGAATTTGGAGTGTTTAGACACTACTTTTACCCATTTTGTCCCAAAATAGGCTAAAACAGAGAAAACAGGCTAAACCGAGAGAAAACATTTACTCGAAGCAGTAAACAGCTATATTACTCTTTATAGCGTCAAAATATGTAACAATCCAATGAATTTGTCTAATTATAAGAGTTCGGGTTGAATTTGAAATGTTTACACACCACTTTTACCCATTTTGTCCCGAAACAGGCTAAAACAGAGAAAACATTTCTTCGAAGCAGTAAACAGCTTTTTTACTGTTTACAGGGTCAGAATGTGTGACAATTTAATGCTTTTGACTAACCGTAAGAGTTCGGGATGAAATTGGAGTGTTTAGACAACACTTAAACCCGTTTTATCCCAAAACAGGCTTAAACAAAGAAAACAGGCTAAAACCGAGAGAAAACATTGATTCAAAGGAGTAAACAGCTATGTTACTATTTATAGGGTCAAAATATGTAACAATCCAATGTATTTGGCTAATTATAAGAGTTCGGGTTGAATTTGGAGAGTTTAGACACCACTTTTACCCATTTTGTCCCAAAATAGGCTAAAACAGAGAGAACAGGCTAAAACCGAGAGAAAACATTGATTTGAAGCAGTAAACAGCTATTTACTATTTCTAGGGTCAAAATACGTAACAATCCAATGCATTTGGCTAATTATAAGAGTTCGGGTTGCATTTGGAGTGTTTAGACACCACTTTTACCCATTTTATCCCGAAACAGGCTAAAACAGGGAAAACGGGCTAAAACCGAGAGAAAACATTTACTCGAAGCAGTAAACAGCTATATTACTCTTTATAGGGTCAAAATATGTGACAATTCAATGAATTTGACTAATTATAGGAGTTCAGGTTGAATTTGAAGTGTTTACACACCACTTTTACCCATTTTGTCTCGAAACAGGCTAAAACCGACAAAAACATTGATTCAAAGCACAAACAGCTTTATTACTGTTTCTAGGGTCAGAATGTGTGAGAATACAAATGCATTTGACTAATTGTAAGAGTTCGCGATGAATTTGGAGTGTTTAGACAACACTTAAACCCGTTTTATCCCAAAACAGGCTTAAACAGAGAAAACAGACTAAAACCGAGAGAAAACAATGATTCAAAGGAGTAAACAGCTATGTTACTATTTATAGGGTCAAAATATGTAACAATCCAATGCATTTGGCTAATTATAAGAGTTCGGGTTGAATTTGGAGTGTTTAGACACCACTTTTACCCATTTTGTCCCAAAATAGGCTAAAACAGAGAAAACAGGCTAAAACCGAGAGAAAACATTGATTTGAAGCAGTAAACAGCTATTTACTATTTCTAGGGTCAAAATATGTAACAATCCAATGCATTTGGTTAATTATAAGAGTTCGGGTTGAATTTGGAGTGTTTAGGCACTACTTTTACCCATTTTGTCCCAAAATAGGCTAAAACAGAGAAAACAGGCTAAACCGAGAGAAAACATTTACTCGAAGCAGTAAACAGCTATATTACTCTTTATAGGGTCAAAATATGTAACAATCCAATGAATTTGACTAATTATAAGAGTTCGGGTTGAATTTGAAGTGTTTACACACCACTTTTACCCATTTTGTCCCGAAACAGGCTAAAACAGAGAAAATATTTCTTTGAAGCAGTAAACAGCTTTGTTACTGTTTATAGGGTCAGAATGTGTGACAATCTAATGCCTTTGACTTACCGTAAGAGTTCGGGATGAATTTGGAGTGTTTAGACAACACTTAAACCCGTTTTATCCCAAAACAGGCTTAAACATAGAAAACAGGCTAAAACCGAGAGAAAACATTGATTCAAAGGAGTAAACAGCTACGTTACTATTTCTAGGGTCAAAATATGTAATAATCCAATGCATTTGGCTAATTATAAGAGTTCGGGTTGTATTTGGAGTGTTTAGACACCACTTTTACCCATATTGTCCCGAAACAGGCTAAAACAGAGAAAACGGGCTAAAACCGAGAGAAAACATTTACTCGAAGCAGTAAACAGCTATATTACTCTTTATAGGGTCAAAATATGTAGCAATCCAATGAATTTGACTAATTATAAGAGTTCGGGTTGAATTTGAAGCGTTTACATACCACTTTTACCCATTTTGTCTCGAAACAGGCTAAAACCGAGAAAACATTGATTCGAAGCACAAACAGCTTGATTACTGTTTCTAGGGTCAGAATGTGTGAGAATACAAATGCATTTGACTAATTGTAAGAGTTCGCGATGAATTTGGAGTGTTTAGACAACACTTAAACCCGTTTTATACCAAAACAGGCTTAAACAGAGAAAACAGGCTAAACCGAGAGAAAACAGGCTAAACCGAGAGAAAACATTGATTCAAAGGAGTAAACAGCTATGTTACTATTTATAGGGTAAAAATATGTAACAATCCAATGAATTTGACTAACAATAAGAGTTCGGGTTGAATTTGAAGTGTTTACACACCACTTTTACCCATTTTGTCCCGAAACAGGCTAAAACAGAGAAAACATTTCTTCGAAGCAGTAAACAGCTTTTTTACTGTTTACAGGGTCAGAATGTGTGACAATTTAATGCCTTTGACTAACCGTAAGAGTTCGGGATGAAATTGGAGTGTTTAGACAACACTTAAACCCGTTTTATCCCAAAACAGGCTTAAACAGAGAAAACAGGCTAAAACCGAGAGAAAACATTGATTCAAAGGAGTAAACAGCTATGTTACTATTTATAGGGTCAAAATATGTAACAATCCAATGCATTTGACTAATTATAAGAGTTCGGGTCAATTTGGAGTGTTTAGACACCACTTTTACCCATTTTGTCCCAAATAGGCTAAAACAGAGAAAACAGGCTAAACCGAGAGAAAACATTTACTTGAAGCAGTAAACAGCTATATTACTCTTTATAGGGTCAAAATATGAAACAATCCAATGAATTTGACTAATTATAAGAGTTCGGGTTGAATTTGGAGTGTTTAGACACTACTTTTACCCATTTTGTCCCAAAATAGGCTAAAACAGAGAAAACAGGCTAAACCGAGAGAAAACATTTACTCGAAGCAGTAAACAGCTATATTACTCTTTATAGGGTCAAAATATGTAACAATCCAATGAATTTGACTAATTATAAGAGTTCGGGTTGAATTTGAAGTGTTTACACACCACTTTTACCCATTTTGTCCTGAAACAGGCTAAAACAGAGAAAACATTTCTTCGAAGCAGTAAACAGCTTTGTTACTGTTTACAGGGTCAGAATGTGTGACAATTTAATGCCTTTGACTAACCGTAAGAGTTCGGGATGAATTTGGAGTGTTTAGACAACACTTAAACCCGTTTTATCCCAAAACAGGCTTAAACATAGAAAACAGGCTAAAACCGAGAGAAAACATTGATTCAAAGGAGTAAACAGCTATGTTACTATTTCTAGGGTCAAAATATGTAATAATCCAATGCATTTGGCTAATTATAAGAGTTCGGGTTGTATTTGGAGTGTTTAGACACCACTTTTACCCATTTTGTCCCGAAACAGGCTAAAACAGAGAAAACAGGCTAAAACCGAGAGAAAACATTTACTCGAAGCAGTAAACAGCTATATTACTCTTTATAGGGTCAAAATATGTAACAATCCAATGAATTTGACTAATTATAAGAGTTCGGGTTGAATTTGAAGTGTTTACACACACCACTTTTACCCATTTTGTCTCGAAACAGGCTAAAACCGAGAAAACATTGATTCGAAGCACAAACAGCTTTATTACTATTTCTAGGGTCAGAATGTGTGAGAATACAAATGCATTTGACTAATTGTAAGAGTTCGCGATGAATTTGGAGTGTTTAGACAACATTTAAATCCGTTTTATCCCAAAACAGGCTTAAACAGAGAAAACAGGCTAAACCGAGAGAAAACATTGATTCAAAGGAGTAAACAGCTATGTTACTATTTATAGGGTAAAAATATGTAACAATCCAATGCATTTGACTAATTATAAGAGTTTGGGTTGAATTTGGAGTGTTTAGAAACCACTTTTACCCATTTTATCCCAAAATAGGCTAAAACAGAGAAAACATTTACTCGAAGCAGTAAACAGCTATATTATTCTTTATAGGGTCAAAATATGTAACAATCCAATGAATTTGACTAATTATAAGAGTTCGGGTTGAATTTGAAGTGTTTACACACCTCTTTTACCCATTTTGTCCCGAAACAGGCTAAAACAGAGAAAACATTGATTCGAAGCACTAAACAGCTTTGTTACTGTTTATAGGGTCTGAATGTGTGACAATCTAATGCCTTTGACTAACCGTAAGAGTTCGGGATGAATTTGGATTGTTTAGACAACACTTAAACCCGTTTTATCCCAAAACAGGCTTAAACATAGAAAACAGGCTAAAACCGAGAGAAAACATTGATTCAAAGGAGTAAACAGCTATGTTACTATTTCTAGGGTCAAAATATGTAACAATCCAATGCATTTGACTAATTATAAGAGTTCGGGTTGAATTTGGAGTGTTTAGACACCACATTTACCCATTTTGTCCCAAAATAGGCTAAAACAGAGAAAACAGACTAAACCGAGAGAAAACATTTACTCGAAGCAGTAAACAGCTATATTACTCTTTATAGGGTCAAAATATGTAACAATCCAATGAATTTGACTAATTATAAGAGTTCGGGTTGAATTTGAGTGTTTACACACCACTTTTACCCATTTTGTCCCGAAACAGGCTAAAACAGAGAAAACATTTCTTCGAAGCAGTAAACAGCTTTGTTACTGTTTATAGGGTCAGAATGTGTGACAATCTAATGCATTTGACTTACCGTAAGAGTTCGGGATGAATTTGGAGTGTTTAGACAACACTTAAACCCGTTTTATCCCAAAACATGCTTAAACAGAGAAAACAGGCTAAAACCGAGAGAAAACATTGATTCAAAGGAGTAAACAGCTATGTTACTATTTATAGGGTCAAAATATGTAACAATCCAATGCATTTGGCTAATTATAAGAGTTCGGGTTGAATTTGGAGTGTTTAGACACCACTTTTACCCATTTTGTCCCAAAATAGGCTAAAACAGAGAAAACAGGCTAAAACCGAGAGAAAACATTGATTTGAAGCAGTAAACAGCTATTTACTATTTCTAGGGTCAAAATATGTAACAATCCAATGCATTTGGCTAATTATAAGAGTTCGGGTTGAATTTGGAGTGTTTAGACACTACTTTTACCCATTTTGTCCCAAAATAGGCTAAAACAGAGAAAACAGGCTAAACCGAGAGAAAACATTTACTCGAAGCAGTAAACAGCTATATTACTCTTTATAGGGTCAAAATATGTAACAATCCAATGAATTTGACTAATTATAAGAGTTCGGGTTGAATTTGAAGTGTTTACACACCACTTTTACCCATTTTGTCCTGAAACAGGCTAAAACAGAGAAAACATTTCTTCGAAGCAGTAAACAGCTTTTTTACTGTTTACAGGGTCAGAATGTGTGACAATTTAATGCTTTTGACTAACCGTAAGAGTTCGGGATGAAATTGGAGTGTTTAGACAACACTTAAACCCGTTTTATCCCAAAACAGGCTTAAACAGAGAAAACAGGCTAAAACCGAGAGAAAACATTGATTCAAAGGAGTAAACAGCTATGTCACTATTTATAGGGTCAAAATATGTAACAATCCAATGTATTTGGCTAATTATAAGAGTTCGGGTTGAGTTTGGAGAGTTTAGACACCACTTTTACCCATTTTGTCCCAAAATAGGCTAAAACAGAGAGAACAGGCTAAAACCGAGAGAAAACATTGATTTGAAGCAGTAAACAGCTATTTACTATTTCTAGGGTCAAAATATGTAACAATCCAATGCATTTGGCTAATTATAAGAGTTCGGGTTGCATTTGGAGTGTTTAGACACCACTTTTACCCATTTTATCCCGAAACAGGCTAAAACAGGGAAAACGGGCTAAAACCGAGAGAAAACCTTTACTCGAAGCAGTAAACAGCTATATTACTCTTTATAGGGTCAAAATATGTGACAATCCAATGAATTTGACTAATTATAGGAGTTCAGGTTGAATTTGAAGTGTTTACACACCACTTTTACCCATTTTGTCTCGAAACAGGCTAAAACCGAGAAAACATTGATTCAAAGCACAAACAGCTTTATTACTGTTTCTAGGGTCAGAATGTGTGAGAATACAAATGCATTTGACTAATTGTAAGAGTTCGCGATGAATTTGGAGTGTTTAGACAACACTTAAACCCGTTTTATCCCAAAACAGGCTTAAACAGAGAAAACAGACTAAAACCGAGAGAAAACAATGATTCAAAGGAGTAAACAGCTATGTTACTATTTATAGGGTCAAAATATGTAACAATCCAATGCATTTGGCTAATTATAAGAGTTCGGGTTGAATTTGGAGTGTTTAGACACCACTTTTACCCATTTTGTCCCAAAATAGGCTAAAACAGAGAAAACAGGCTAAAACCGAGAGAAAACATTGATTTGAAGCAGTAAACAGCTATTTACTATTTCTAGGGTCAAAATATGTAACAATCCAATGCATTTGGCTAATTATAAGAGTTCGGGTTGAATTTGGAGTGTTTAGACACTACTTTTACCCATTTTGTCCCAAAATAGGCTAAAACAGAGAAAACAGGCTAAACCGAGAGAAAACATTTACTCGAAGCAGTAAACAGCTATATTACTCTTTATAGGGTCAAAATATGTAACAATCCAATGAATTTGACTAATTATAAGAGTTTGGGTTGAATTTGAAGTGTTTACACACCACTTTTACCCATTTTGTCCCGAAACAGGCTAAAACAGAGAAAACATTTCTTCGAAGCAGTAAACAGCTTTTTTACTGTTTACAGGGTCAGAATGTGTGACAATTTAATGCCTTTGACTAACCGTAAGAGTTCGGGATGAAATTGGAGTGTTTAGACAACACTTAAACCCGTTTTATCCCAAAACAGGCTTAAACAGAGAAAACAGGCTAAAACCGAGAGAAAACATTGATTCAAAGGAGTAAACAGCTATGTTACTATTTATAGGGTCAAAATATGTAACAATCCAATGTATTTGGCTAATTATAAGAGTTCGGGTTGAATTTGGAGAGTTTAGACACCACTTTTACCCATTTTGTCCCAAAATAGGCTAAAACAGAGAGAACAGGCTAAAACCGAGAGAAAACATTGATTTGAAGCAGTAAACAGCTATTTACTATTTCTAGGGTCAAAATATGTAACAATCCAATGCATTTGGCTAATTATAAGAGTTCGGGTTGCATTTGGAGTGTTTAGACACCACTTTTACCCATTTTATCCCGAAACAGGCTAAAACAGGGAAAACGGGCTAAAACCGAGAGAAAACATTTACTCGAAGCAGTAAACAGCTATATTACTCTTTATAGGGTCAAAATATGTGACAATCCAATGAATTTGACTAATTATAGGAGTTCAGGTTGAATTTGAAGTGTTTACACACCACTTTTACCCATTTTGTCTCGAAACAGGCTAAAACCGAGAAAACATTGATTCAAAGCACAAACAGCTTTATTACTGTTTCTAGGGTCAGAATGTGTGAGAATACAAATGCATTTGACTAATTGTAAGAGTTCGCGATGAATTTGGAGTGTTTAGACAACACTTAAACCCGTTTTATCCCAAAACAGGCTTAAACAGAGAAAACAGACTAAAACCGAGAGAAAACAATGATTCAAAGGAGTAAACAGCTATGTTACTATTTATAGGGTTAAATATGTAACAATCCAATGCATTTGGCTAATTATAAGAGTTCGGATTGAATTTGGAGTGTTTAGACACCACTTTTACCCATTTTGTCCCAAAATAGGCTAAAACAGAGAAAACGGGCTAAAACCGAGAGAAAACATTGATTTGAAGCAGTAAACAGCTATTTACTATTTCTAGGGTCAAAATATGTAACAATCCAATGCATTTGGCTAATTATAAGAGTTCGGGTTGAATTTGGAGTGTTTAGACACCACTTTTACCCATTTTGTCCCAAAATAGGCTAAAACAGAGAAAACAGGCTAAAACCGAGAGAAAACATTGATTTGAAGCAGTAAACAGCTATTTACTATTTCTAGGGTCAAAATATGTAACAATCCAATGCATTTGGCTAATTATAAGAGTTCGGGTTGAATTTGGAGTGTTTAGACACTACTTTTACCCATTTTGTCCCAAAATAGGCTAAAACAGAGAAAACAGGCTAAACCGAGAGAAAACATTTACTCGAAGCAGTAAACAGCTATATTACTCTTTATAGGGTCAAAATATGTAACAATCCAATGAATTTGACTAATTATAAGAGTTTGGGTTGAATTTGAAGTGTTTACACACCACTTTTACCCATTTTGTCCCGAAACAGGCTAAAACAGAGAAAACATTTCTTCGAAGCAGTAAACAGCTTTTTTACTGTTTACAGGGTCAGAATGTGTGACAATTTAATGCCTTTGACTAACCGTAAGAGTTCGGGATGAAATTGGAGTGTTTAGACAACACTTAAACCCGTTTTATCCCAAAACAGGCTTAAACAGAGAAAGTAGGCTAAAACCGAGAGAAAACATTGATTCAAAGGAGTAAAAAGCTATGTTACTATTTATAGGGTCAAAATATGTAACAATCCAATGTATTTGGCTAATTATAAGAGTTCGGGTTGAATTTCGAGAGTTTAGACACCACTTTTACCCATTTTGTCCCAAAATAGGCTAAAACAGAGAGAACAGGCTAAAACCGAGAGAAAACATTGATTTGAAGCAGTAAACAGCTATTTACTATTTCTAGGGTCAAAATATGTAACAATCCAATGCATTTGGCTAATTATAAGAGTTCGGGTTGCATTTGGAGTGTTTAGACACCACTTTTACCCATTTTATCCCGAAACAGGCTAAAACAGGGAAAACGGGCTAAAACCGAGAGAAAACATTTACTCGAAGCAGTAAACAGCTATATTACTCTTTATAGGGTCAAAATATGTGACAATCCAATGAATTTGACTAATTATAGGAGTTCAGGTTGAATTTGAAGTGTTTACACACCACTTTTACCCATTTTGTCTCGAAACAGGCTAAAACCGAGAAAACATTGATTCAAAGCACAAACAGCTTTATTACTGTTTCTAGGGTCAGAATGTGTGAGAATACAAATGCATTTGACTAATTGTAAGAGTTCGCGATGAATTTGGAGTGTTTAGACAACACTTAAACCCGTTTTATCCCAAAACAGGCTTAAACAGAGAAAACAGACTAAAACCGAGAGAAAACAATGATTCAAAGGAGTAAACAGCTATGTTACTATTTATAGGGTTAAATATGTAACAATCCAATGCATTTGGCTAATTATAAGAGTTCGGATTGAATTTGGAGTGTTTAGACACCACTTTTACCCATTTTGTCCCAAAATAGGCTAAAACAGAGAAAACGGGCTAAAACCGAGAGAAAACATTGATTTGAAGCAGTAAACAGCTATTTACTATTTCTAGGGTCAAAATATGTAACAATCCTATGCATTTGGCTAATTATAAGAGTTCGGGTTGAATTTGGAGTGTTTAGACACCACTTTTACCCATTTTGTCCCAAAATAGGCTAAAACAGGGAAAACGGGCTAAAACCGAGAGAAAACCTTTACTCGAAGCAGTAAACAGCTATATTACTCTTTATAGGGTCAAAATATGTGACAATCCAATGAATTTGACTAATTATAGGAGTTCAGGTTGAATTTGAAGTGTTTACACACCAGTTTTACCCATTTTGTCTCGAAACAGGCTAAAACCGAGAAAACATTGATTCAAAGCACAAACAGCTTTATTACTGTTTCTAGGGTCAGAATGTGTGAGAATACAAATGCATTTGACTAATTGTAAGAGTTCGCGATGAATTTGGAGTGTTTAGACAACACTTAAACCCGTTTTATCCCAAAACAGGCTTAAACAGAGAAAACAGACTAAAACCGAGAGAAAACAATGATTCAAAGGAGTAAACAGCTATGTTACTATTTATAGGGTCAAAATATGTAACAATCCAATGCATTTGGCTAATTATAAGAGTTCGGGTTGAATTTGGAGTGTTTAGACACCACTTTTACCCATTTTGTCCCAAAATAGGCTAAAACAGAGAAAACAGGCTAAAACCGAGAGAAAACATTGGTTTGAAGCAGTAAACAGCTATTTACTATTTCTAGGGTCAAAATATGTAACAATCCAATGCATTTGGCTAATTATAAGAGTTCGGGTTGAATTTGGAGAGTTTAGACACTACTTTTACCCATTTTGTCCCAAAATAGGCTAAAACAGAGAAAACAGGCTAAACCGAGAGAAAACATTTACTCGAAGCAGTAAACAGCTATATTACTCTTTATAGGGTCAAAATATGTAACAATCCAATGAATTTGACTAATTATAAGAGTTTGGGTTGAATTTGAAGTGTTTACACACCACTTTTACCCATTTTGTCCCGAAACAGGCTAAAACAGAGAAAACATTTCTTCGAAGCAGTAAACAGCTTTTTTACTGTTTACAGGGTCAGAATGTGTGACAATTTAATGCCTTTGACTAACCGTAAGAGTTCGGGATGAAATTGGAGTGTTTAGACAACACTTAAACCCGTTTTATCCCAAAACAGGCTTAAACAGAGAAAACAGGCTAAAACCGAGAGAAAACATTGATTCAAAGGAGTAAACAGCTATGTTACTATTTATAGGGTCAAAATATGTAACAATCCAATGTATTTGGCTAATTATAAGAGTTCGGGTTGAATTTCGAGAGTTTAGACACCACTTTTACCCATTTTGTCCCAAAATAGGCTAAAACAGAGAGAACAGGCTAAAACCGAGAGAAAACATTGATTTGAAGCAGTAAACAGCTATTTACTATTTCTAGGGTCAAAATATGTAACAATCCAATGCATTTGGCTAATTATAAGAGTTCGGGTTGCATTTGGAGTGTTTAGACACCACTTTTACCCATTTTATCCCGAAACAGGCTAAAACAGGGAAAACGGGCTAAAACCGAGAGAAAACATTTACTCGAAGCAGTAAACAGCTATATTACTCTTTATAGGGTCAAAATATGTGACAATCCAATGAATTTGACTAATTATAGGAGTTCAGGTTGAATTTGAAGTGTTTACACACCACTTTTACCCATTTTGTCTCGAAACAGGCTAAAACCGAGAAAACATTGATTCAAAGCACAAACAGCTTTATTACTGTTTCTAGGGTCAGAATGTGTGAGAATACAAATGCATTTGACTAATTGTAAGAGTTCGCGATGAATTTGGAGTGTTTAGACAACACTTAAACCCGTTTTATCCCAAAACAGGCTTAAACAGAGAAAACAGACTAAAACCGAGAGAAAACAATGATTCAAAGGAGTAAACAGCTATGTTACTATTTATAGGGTCAAATATGTAACAATCCAATGCATTTGGCTAATTATAAGAGTTCGGATTGAATTTGGAGTGTTTAGACACCACTTTTACCCATTTTGTCCCAAAATAGGCTAAAACAGAGAAAACGGGCTAAAACCGAGAGAAAACATTGATTTGAAGCAGTAAACAGCTATTTACTATTTCTAGGGTCAAAATATGTAACAATCCAATGCATTTGGCTAATTATAAGAGTTCGGGTTGAATTTGGAGTGTTTAGACACCACTTTTACCCATTTTGTCCCAAAATAGGCTAAAATAGAGAAAACAGGCTAAACCGAGAGAAAACATTTACTCGAAGCAGTAAACAGCTATATTACTCTTTATAGGGTCAAAATATGTAACAATCCAATGAATTTGACTAATTATAAGAGTTCGGGTTGAATTTGGAGTGTTTAGACACTACTTTTACCCATTTTGTCCCAAAATAGGCTAAAACAGAGAAAACAGGCTAAACCGAGAGAAAACATTTACTCGAAGCAGTAAACAGCTATATTACTCTTTATAGGGTCAAAATATGTAACAATCCAATGAATTTGACTAATTATAAGAGTTCGGGTTGAATTTGAAGTGTTTACACACCACTTTTACCCATTTTGTCCCGAAACAGGCTAAAACAGAGAAAACATTTCTTCAAAGCAGTAAACAGCTTTTTTACTGTTTACAGGGTTAGAATGTGTGACAATTTAATGCCTTTGACTAACCGTAAGAGTTCGGGATGAAATTGGAGTGTTTAGACAACACTTAAACCCGTTTTATCCTAAAACAGGCTTAAACAGAGAAAACAGGCTAAAACCGAGAGAAAACATTGATTCAAAGGAGTAAACAGCTATGTTACTATTTATAGGGTCAAAATATGTAACAATCCAATGTATTTGGCTAATTATAAGAGTTCGGGTTGAATTTGGAGAGTTTAGACACCACTTTTACCCATTTTGTCCCAAAATAGGCTAAAACAGAGAGAACAGGCTAAAACCGAGAGAAAACATTGATTTGAAGCAGTAAACAGCTATTTACTATTTCTAGGGTCAAAATATGTAACAATCCAATGCATTTGGCTAATTATAAGAGTTCGGGTTGAATTTGGAGTGTTTAGACACTACTTTTACCCATTTTGTCCCAAAATAGGCTAAAACAGAGAAAACAGGCTAAACCGAGAGAAAACATTTACTCGAAGCAGTAAACAGCTATATTACTCTTTATAGGGTCAAAATATGTAACAATCCAATGAATTTGACTAATTATAAGAGTTTGGGTTGAATTTGAAGTGTTTACACACCACTTTACCCATTTTGTCCCGAAACAGGCTAAAACAGAGAAAACATTTCTTCGAAGCAGTAAACAGCTTTTTTACTGTTTACAGGGTCAGAATGTGTGACAATTTAATGCCTTTGACTAACCGTAAGAGTTCGGGATGAAATTGGAGTGTTTAGACAACACTTAAACCCGTTTTATCCCAAAACAGGCTTAAACAGAGAAAACAGGCTAAAACCGAGAGAAAACATTGATTCAAAGGAGTAAACAGCTATGTTACTATTTATAGGGCCAAAATATGTAACAATCCAATGTATTTGGCTAATTATAAGAGTTCGGGTTGAATTTGGAGAGTTTAGACACCACTTTTAACCATTTTGTCCCAAAATAGGCTAAAACAGAGAGAACAGGCTAAAACCGAGAGAAAACATTGTTTTGAAGCAGTAAACAGCTATTTACTATTTCTAGGGTCAAAATATGTAACAATCCAATGCATTTGGCTAATTATAAGAGTTCGGGTTGCATTTGGAGTGTTTAGACACCACTTTTACCCATTTTATCCCGAAAGAGGCTAAAACAGAGAAAACGGGCTAAAACCGAGAGAAAACATTTACTCGAAGCAGTAAACAGCTATATTACTCTTTATAGGGTCAAAATATGTAACAATCCAATGAATTTGACTAATTATAAGAGTTCGGGTTGAATTTGAAGTGTTTACACACCACTTTTACCCATTTTGTCCCGAAACAGGCTAAAACAGAGAAAACATTTCTTCGAAGCAGTAAACAGCATTGTTACTGTTTATAGGGTCAGAATGTGTGACAATCTAATGCCTTTGACTAACCGTAAGAGTTCGGGATGAATTTGGAGTGTTTAGACAACACTTCAACCCGTTTTATCCCAAAACAGGCTTAAACAGAGAAAACAGGCTAAAACCGAGAGAAAACATTGATTCAAAGGAGGTAAACAGCTATGTTACTATTTATAGGGTCAAAATATATAACAATCCAATGCATTTGGCTAATTATAAGAGTTCGGTTTGAATTTGGAGTGTTTAGACACCACTTTTACCCATTTTATCCCGAAAGAGGCTAAAACAGAGAAAACGGGCTAAAACCGAGAGAAACCATTTACTCGAAGCAGTAAACAGCTATATTACTCTTTATAGGGTCAAAATATGTAACAATCCAATGAATTTGACTAATTATAAGAGTTCGGGTTGAATTTGAAGTGTTTACACACCACTTTTACCCATTTTGTCTCGAAACAGGCTAAAACCGAGAAAACATTGATTCGAAGCACAAACAGCTTTTTTACTGTTTACAGGGTCAGAATGTGTGACAATTTAATGCCTTTGACTAACCGTAAGAGTTCGGGATGAAATTGGAGTGTTTAGACAACACTTAAACCCGTTTTATCCCAAAACAGGCTTAAACAGAGAAAACAGGCTAAAACCGAGAGAAAACATTGATTCAAAGGAGTAAACAGCTATGTTACTATTTATAGGGTCAAAATATATAACAATCCAATGCATTTGGCTAATTATAAGAGTTCGGGTTGAATTTGGAGTGTTTAGACACCACTTTTACCCATTTTGTCCCAAAATAGGCTAAAACAGAGAAAACAGGCTAAAACCGAGAGAAACCATTTACTCGAAGCAGTAAACAGCCATATTACTCTTTATAGGGTCAAAATATGTAACAATCCAATGAATTTGACTAATTATAAGAGTTCGGGTTGAATTTGAAGTGTTTACACACCACTTTTACCCATTTTGTCCCGAAACAGGCTAAAACAGAGAAAACATTTCTTCGAAGCAGTAAACAGCTTTGTTACTGTTTACAGGGTCAGAATGTGTGACAATCTAATGCCTTTGACTAACCGTAAGAGTTCGGGATGAATTTGGAGTGTTTAGACAACACTTAAACCCGTTTTATCCCAAAACAGGCTTAAACAGAGAAAACAGGCTAAAACCGAGAGAAAACATTGATTCAAAGGAGTAAACAGCTATGTTACTGTTTACAGGGTCAGAATGTGTGACAATCTAATGCCTTTGACTAACCGTAAGAGTTCGGGATGAAATTGGAGTGTTTAGACAACACTTAAACCCGTTTTATCCCAAAACAGGCTTAAACAGAGAAAACAGGCTAAAACCGAGAGAAAACATTGATTCAAAGGAGTAAACAGCTATGTTACTATTTATAGGGTCAAAATATGTAACAATCCAATGTATTTGGCTAATTATAAGAGTTCGGGTTGAATTTGGAGAGTTTAGACACCACTTTTACCCATTTTGTCCCAAAATAGGCTAAAACAGAGAGAACAGGCTAAAACCGAGAGAAAACATTTACTCGAAGCAGTAAACAGCTATTTACTATTTCTAGGGTCAAAATATGTAACAATCCAATGCATTTGGCTAATTATAAGAGTTCGGGTTGCATTTGGAGTGTTTAGACACCACTTTTACCCATTTTATCCCGAAACAGGCTAAAACAGAGAAAACATTGATTCGAAGCACAAACAGCTTTATTACTGTTTCTAGGGTCAGAATATGTGAGTATACAAATGCATTTGACAAATTTTAAGAGTTCGGGATGAATTTGGAGTGTTTAGACAACACTTAAACCTGTTTTATCCCAAAACAGGCTTAAACGGAGAAAACATGCTAAAACTGAGAGAAAACATTGATTCAAAGGAGTAAACAGCTATGTTACTATTTCTAGGGTCAAAATATGTAACAATCCAATGCATTTGACTAATTATAAGAGTTTGGGTTGAATTTAGAGTGTTTAGACACTACTTTTACTCATTTTGTCCCAAAATAGGTTAAAACAGAGAAAACAGGCTAAACCGAGAGAAAACATTTACTCGAAGCAGTAAACAGCTATATTACTCTTTATAGGGTCAAAATATGTAACAATCCAATGAATTTGACTAATTATAGGAGTTCGGGTTGAATTTGAAGTGTTTACACACCACTTTTACCCATTTTGTCCCGAAACAGGCTAAAACAGAGAAAACATTTCTTCGAAGCAGTAAACAGCATTGTTACTGTTTATAGGGTCAGAATGTGTGACAATCTAATGCCTTTGACTAACCGTAAGAGTTCGGGATGAATTTGGAGTGTTTAGACAACACTTCAACCCGTTTTATCCCAAAACAGGCTTAAACAGAGAAAACAGGCTAAAACCGAGAGAAAACATTGATTCAAAGGAGTAAACAGCTATGTTACTATTTATAGGGTCAAAATATATAAAAATCCAATGCATTTGGCTAATTATAAGAGTTCGGGTTGAATTTGGAGTGTTTAGACACCACTTTTACCCATTTTGTCCCAAAATAGGCTAAAACAGAGAAAACAGGCTAAAACCGAGAGAAACCATTTACTCGAAGCAGTAAACAGCCATATTACTCTTTATAGGGTCAAAATATGTAACAATCCAATGAATTTGACTAATTATAAGAGTTCGGGTTGAATTTGAAGTGTTTACACACCACTTTTACCCATTTTGTCCCGAAACAGGCTAAAACAGAGAAAACATTTCTTCGAAGCAGTAAACAGCATTGTTACTGTTTATAGGGTCAGAATGTGTGACAATCTAATGCCTTTGACTAACCGTAAGAGTTCGGGATGAATTTGGAGTGTTTAGACAACACTTCAACCCGTTTTATCCCAAAACAGGCTTAAACAGAGAAAACAGGCTAAAACCGAGAGAAAACATTGATTCAAAGGAGTAAACAGCTATGTTACTATTTATAGGGTCAAAATATATAACAATCCAATGCATTTGGCTAATTATAAGAGTTCGGGTTGAATTTGGAGTGTTTAGACACCACTTTTACCCATTTTGTCCCAAAATAGGCTAAAACAGAGAAAACAGGCTAAAACCGAGAGAAACCATTTACTCGAAGCAGTAAACAGCCATATTACTCTTTATAGGGTCAAAATATGTAACAATCCAATGAATTTGACTAATTATAAGAGTTCGGGTTGAATTTAAAGTGTTTACACACCAATTTTACCCATTTTGTCCCGAAACAGACTAAAACAGAGAAAACATTTCTTCGAAGCAGTAAACAGCTTTGTTACTGTTTACAGGGTCAGAATGTGTGACAATCTAATGCCTTTGACTAACCGTAAGAGTTCGGGATGAATTTGGAGTGTTTAGACAACACTTAAACCCGTTTTATCCCAAAACAGGCTTAAACAGAGAAAACAGGCTAAACCGAGAGAAAACATTGATTCAAAGGAGTAAACAGCTATGTTACTGTTTACAGGGTCAGAATGTGTGACAATCTAATGCCTTTGACTAACCGTAAGAGTTCGGGATGAAATTGGAGTGTTTAGACAACACTTAAACCCGTTTTATCCCAAAACAGGCTTAAACAGAGAAAACAGGCTAAAACCGAGAGAAAACATTGATTCAAAGGAGTAAACAGCTATGTTACTATTTATAGGGTCAAAATATGTAACAATCCAATGTATTTGGCTAATTATAAGAGTTCGGGTTGAATTTGGAGAGTTTAGACACCACTTTTACCCATTTTGTCCCAAAATAGGCTAAAACAGAGAGAACAGGCTAAAACCGAGAGAAAACATTTACTCGAAGCAGTAAACAGCTATTTACTATTTCTAGGGTCAAAATATGTAACAATCCAATGCATTTGGCTAATTATAAGAGTTCGGGTTGCATTTGGAGTGTTTAGACACCACTTTTACCCATTTTATCCCGAAACAGGCTAAAACAGAGAAAACATTGATTCGAAGCACAAACAGCTTTATTACTGTTTCTAGGGTCAGAATATGTGAGTATACAAATGCATTTGACAAATTTTAAGAGTTCGGGATGAATTTGGAGTGTTTAGACAACACTTAAACCTGTTTTATCCCAAAACAGGCTTAAACGGAGAAAACATGCTAAAACTGAGAGAAAACATTGATTCAAAGGAGTAAACAGCTATGTTACTATTTCTAGGGTCAAAATATGTAACAATCCAATGCATTTGACTAATTATAAGAGTTTGGGTTGAATTTAGAGTGTTTAGACACTACTTTTACTCATTTTGTCCCAAAATAGGTTAAAACAGAGAAAACAGGCTAAACCGAGAGAAAACATTTACTCGAAGCAGTAAACAGCTATATTACTCTTTATAGGGTCAAAATATGTAACAATCCAATGAATTTGACTAATTATAGGAGTTCGGGTTGAATTTGAAGTGTTTACACACCACTTTTACCCATTTTGTCCCGAAACAGGCTAAAACAGAGAAAACATTTCTTCGAAGCAGTAAACAGCATTGTTACTGTTTATAGGGTCAGAATGTGTGACAATCTAATGCCTTTGACTAACCGTAAGAGTTCGGGATGAATTTGGAGTGTTTAGACAACACTTCAACCCGTTTTATCCCAAAACAGGCTTAAACAGAGAAAACAGGCTAAAACCGAGAGAAAACATTGATTCAAAGGAGTAAACAGCTATGTTACTATTTATAGGGTCAAAATATATAAAAATCCAATGCATTTGGCTAATTATAAGAGTTCGGGTTGAATTTGGAGTGTTTAGACACCACTTTTACCCATTTTGTCCCAAAATAGGCTAAAACAGAGAAAACAGGCTAAAACCGAGAGAAACCATTTACTCGAAGCAGTAAACAGCCATATTACTCTTTATAGGGTCAAAATATGTAACAATCCAATGAATTTGACTAATTATAAGAGTTCGGGTTGAATTTGAAGTGTTTACACACCACTTTTACCCATTTTGTCCCGAAACAGGCTAAAACAGAGAAAACATTTCTTCGAAGCAGTAAACAGCATTGTTACTGTTTATAGGGTCAGAATGTGTGACAATCTAATGCCTTTGACTAACCGTAAGAGTTCGGGATGAATTTGGAGTGTTTAGACAACACTTCAACCCGTTTTATCCCAAAACAGGCTTAAACAGAGAAAACAGGCTAAAACCGAGAGAAAACATTGATTCAAAGGAGTAAACAGCTATGTTACTATTTATAGGGTCAAAATATATAACAATCCAATGCATTTGGCTAATTATAAGAGTTCGGGTTGAATTTGGAGTGTTTAGACACCACTTTTACCCATTTTGTCCCAAAATAGGCTAAAACAGAGAAAACAGGCTAAAACCGAGAGAAACCATTTACTCGAAGCAGTAAACAGCCATATTACTCTTTATAGGGTCAAAATATGTAACAATCCAATGAATTTGACTAATTATAAGAGTTCGGGTTGAATTTAAAGTGTTTACACACCAATTTTACCCATTTTGTCCCGAAACAGACTAAAACAGAGAAAACATTTCTTCGAAGCAGTAAACAGCTTTGTTACTGTTTACAGGGTCAGAATGTGTGACAATCTAATGCCTTTGACTAACCGTAAGAGTTCGGGATGAATTTGGAGTGTTTAGACAACACTTAAACCCGTTTTATCCCAAAACAGGCTTAAACAGAGAAAACAGGCTAAAACCGAGAGAAAACATTGATTCAAAGGAGTAAACAGCTATGTTACTATTTATAGGGTCAAAATATGTAACAATCCAATGCATTTGGCTAATAATAAGAGTTCGGGTTGAATTTGGAGTGTTTAGACACCACTTTTACCCATTTTGTCCCAAAATAGGCTAAAACAGAGAAAACAGGCTAAAACCGAGAGAAAACATTGATTTGAAGCAGTAAACAGCTATTTACTATTTCTAATCCAATGCATTTGGCTAATTATAAGAGTTCGGGTTGTATTTGGAGTCTTTAGACACCACTTTTACCCATTTTGTCCCGAAACATGCTAAAACAGAGAAAACGGGCTAAAACCGAGAGAAAACATTTACTCGAAGCAGTAAACAGCTATATTACTCTTTATAGGGTCAAAATATGTAACAATCCAATGAATTTGACTAATTATAAGAGTTCGGGTTGAATTTGAAGTGTTTACACACCACTTTTACCCATTTTGTCTCGAAACAGGCTAAAACCGAGAAAACATTGATTCGAAGCACAAACAGCTTTATTACTGTTTCTAGGGTCAGAATGTGTGAGAATACAAATTCATTTGACTAATTGTAAGAGTTCGCGATGAATTTGGAGTGTTTAGACAACACTTAAACCCGTTTTATCCCAAAACAGGCTTAAACAGAGAAAACAGGCTAAACCGAGAGAAAACATTAATTCAAAGGAGTAAACAGCTATGTTACTATTTATAGGGTAAAAATATGTAACAATCCAATGCATTTGACTAATTATAAGAGTTTGGGTTGAATTTGGAGTGTTTAGACACCACTTTTACCCATTTTGTCCCAAAATAGGCTAAAACAGAGAAAACAGGCTAAAACCGAGAGAAAACATTGATTTGAAGCAGTAAACAGCTATTTACTATTTCTAGGGTCAAAATATGTAACAATCCAATGCATTTGGCTAATTATAAGAGTTTGGGTTGAATTTGGAGTGTTTAGACACTACTTTTACCCATTTTGTCCCAAAATAGGCTAAAACAGAGAAAACAGGCTAAACCGAGAGAAAACATTTACTCGAAGCAGTAAACAGCTATATTACTCTTTATAGGGTCAAAATATGTAACAATCCAATGAATTTGACTAATTATAAGAGTTTGGGTTGAATTTGAAGTGTTTACACACCACTTTTACCCATTTTGTCCCGAAACAGGCTAAAACAGAGAAAACATTTCTTCGAAGCAGTAAACAGCTTTTTTACTGTTTACAGGGTCAGAATGTGTGACAATTTAATGCCTTTGACTAACCGTAAGAGTTCGGGATGAAATTGGAGTGTTTAGACAACACTTAAACCCGTTTTATCCCAAAACAGGCTTAAACAGAGAAAACAGGCTAAAACCGAGAGAAAACATTGATTCAAAGGAGTAAACAGCTATTTTACTATTTATAGGGCCAAAATATGTAACAATCCAATGTATTTGGCTAATTATAAGAGTTCGGGTTGAATTTGGAGAGTTTAGACACCACTTTTAACCATTTTATCCCAAAACAGGCTAAAACAGAGAGAACAGGCTAAAACCGAGAGAAAACATTGATTTGAAGCAGTAAACAGCTATTTACTATTTCTAGGGTCAAAATATGTAACAATCCAATGCATTTGGCTAATTATAAGAGTTCGGGTTGCATTTGGAGTGTTTAGACACCACTTTTACCCATTTTATCCCGAAAGAGGCTAAAACAGAGAAAACGGGCTAAAACCGAGAGAAAACATTTACTCGAAGCAGTAAACAGCTATATTACTCTTTATAGGGTCAAATTATGTAACAATCCAATGAATTTGACTAATTATAGGAGTTCAGGTTGAATTTGAAGTGTTTACACACCACTTTTACCCATTTTGTCCCGAAACAGGCTAAAAGAGAGAAAACATTTCTTCGAAGCAGTAAACAGCATTGTTACTGTTTATAGGGTCAGAATGTGTGACAATCTAATGCCTTTGACTAACCGTAAGAGTTCGGGATGAAATTGGAGTGTTTAGACAACACTTAAACCCGTTTTATCCCAAAACAGGCTTAAACAGAGAAAACAGGCTAAAACCGAGAGAAAACATTGATTCAAAGGAGTAAACAGCTATGTTACTATTTATAGGGTCAAAATATATAACAATCCAATGCATTTGGCTAATTATAAGAGTTCGGGTTGAATTTGGAGTGTTTAGACACCACTTTTACCCATTTTGTCCCAAAATTGGCTAAAACAGAGAAAACAGGCTAAAACCGAGAGAAACCATTTACTCGAAGCAGTAAACAGCCATATTACTCTTTATAGGGTCAAAATATGTAACAATCCAATGAATTTGACTAATTATAAGAGTTCGGGTTGAATTTGAAGTGTTTACACACCAATTTTACCCATTTTGTCCCGAAATAGACTAAAACAGAGAAAACATTTCTTCGAAGCAGTAAACAGCTTTGTTACTGTTTACAGGGTCAGAATGTGTGACAATCTAATGCCTTTGACTAACCGTAAGAGTTCGGGATGAATTTGGAGTGTTTAGACAACACTTAAACCCGTTTTATCCCAAAACAGGCTTAAACAGAGAAAACAGGCTAAAACCGAGAGAAAACATTGATTCAAAGGAGTAAACAGCTATGTTACTATTTATAGGGTCAAAATATGTAACAATCCAATGCATTTGGCTAATAATAAGAGTTCGGGTTGAATTTGGAGTGTTTAGACACCACTTTTACCCATTTTGTCCCAAAATAGGCTAAAACAGAGAAAACAGGCTAAAACCGAGAGAAAACATTGATTTGAAGCAGTAAACAGCTATTTACTATTTCTAATCCAATGCATTTGGCTAATTATAAGAGTTCGGGTTGTATTTGGAGTCTTTAGACACCACTTTTACCCATTTTGTCCCGAAACATGCTAAAACAGAGAAAACGGGCTAAAACCGAGAGAAAACATTTACTCGAAGCAGTAAACAGCTATATTACTCTTTATAGGGTCAAAATATGTAACAATCCAATGAATTTGACTAATTATAAGAGTTCGGGTTGAATTTGAAGTGTTTACACACCACTTTTACCCATTTTGTCTCGAAACAGGCTAAAACCGAGAAAACATTGATTCGAAGCACAAACAGCTTTATTACTGTTTCTAGGGTCAGAATGTGTGAGAATACAAATTCATTTGACTAATTGTAAGAGTTCGCGATGAATTTGGAGTGTTTAGACAACACTTAAACCCGTTTTATCCCAAAACAGGCTTAAACAGAGAAAACAGGCTAAACCGAGAGAAAACATTAATTCAAAGGAGTAAACAGCTATGTTACTATTTATAGGGTAAAAATATGTAACAATCCAATGCATTTGACTAATTATAAGAGTTTGGGTTGAATTTGGAGTGTTTAGACACCACTTTTACCCATTTTGTCCCAAAATAGGCTAAAACAGAGAAAACAGGCTAAAACCGAGAGAAAACATTGATTTGAAGCAGTAAACAGCTATTTACTATTTCTAGGGTCAAAATATGTAACAATCCAATGCATTTGGCTAATTATAAGAGTTCGGGTTGAATTTGGAGTGTTTAGACACTACTTTTACCCATTTTGTCCCAAAATAGGCTAAAACAGAGAAAACAGGCTAAACCGAGAGAAAACATTTACTCGAAGCAGTAAACAGCTATATTACTCTTTATAGGGTCAAAATATGTAACAATCCAATGAATTTGACTAATTATAAGAGTTTGGGTTGAATTTGAAGTGTTTACACACCACTTTTACCCATTTTGTCCCGAAACAGGCTAAAACAGAGAAAACATTTCTTCGAAGCAGTAAACAGCTTTTTTACTGTTTACAGGGTCAGAATGTGTGACAATTTAATGCCTTTGACTAACCGTAAGAGTTCGGGATGAAATTGGAGTGTTTAGACAACACTTAAACCCGTTTTATCCCAAAACAGGCTTAAACAGAGAAAACAGGCTAAAACCGAGAGAAAACATTGATTCAAAGGAGTAAACAGCTATGTTACTATTTATAGGGCCAAAATATGTAACAATCCAATGTATTTGGCTAATTATAAGAGTTCGGGTTGAATTTGGAGAGTTTAGACACCACTTTTAACCATTTTGTCCCAAAATAGGCTAAAACAGAGAGAACAGGCTAAAACCGAGAGAAAACATTGATTTGAAGCAGTAAACAGCTATTTACTATTTCTAGGGTCAAAATATGTAACAATCCAATGCATTTGGCTAATTATAAGAGTTCGGGTTGCATTTGGAGTGTTTAGACACCACTTTTACCCATTTTATCCCGAAAGAGGCTAAAACAGAGAAAACGGGCTAAAACCGAGAGAAAACATTTACTCGAAGCAGTAAACAGCTATATTACTCTTTATAGGGTCAAATTATGTAACAATCCAATGAATTTGACTAATTATAGGAGTTCAGGTTGAATTTGAAGTGTTTACACACCACTTTTACCCATTTTGTCCCGAAACAGGCTAAAAGAGAGAAAACATTTCTTCGAAGCAGTAAACAGCTTTTTTACTGTTTACAGGGTCAGAATGTGTGACAATTTAATGCCTTTGACTAACCGTAAGAGTTCGGGATGAAATTGGAGTGTTTAGACAACACTTAAACCCGTTTTATCCCAAAACAGGCTTAAACAGAGAAAACAGGCTAAAACCGAGAGAAAACATTGATTCAAAGGAGTAAACAGCTATGTTACTATTTATAGGGTCAAAATATATAACAATCCAATGCATTTGGCTAATTATAAGAGTTCGGGTTGAATTTGGAGTGTTTAGACACCACTTTTACCCATTTTGTCCCAAAATTGGCTAAAACAGAGAAAACAGGCTAAAACCGAGAGAAACCATTTACTCGAAGCAGTAAACAGCCATATTACTCTTTATAGGGTCAAAATATGTAACAATCCAATGAATTTGACTAATTATAAGAGTTCGGGTTGAATTTGAAGTGTTTACACACCAATTTTACCCATTTTGTCCCGAAACAGACTAAAACAGAGAAAACATTTCTTCGAAGCAGTAAACAGCTTTGTTACTGTTTACAGGGTCAGAATGTGTGACAATCTAATGCCTTTGACTAACCGTAAGAGTTCGGGATGAATTTGGAGTGTTTAGACAACACTTAAACCCGTTTTATCCCAAAACAAGCTTAAACAGAGAAAACAGGCTAAAACCGAGAGAAAACATTGATTCAAAGGAGTAAACAGCTATGTTACTATTTATAGGGTCAAAATATGTAACAATCCAATGCATTTGGCTAATAATAAGAGTTCGGGTTGAATTTGGAGTGTTTAGACACCACTTTTACCCATTTTGTCCCAAAATAGGCTAAAACAGAGAAAACAGGCTAAAACCGAGAGAAAACATTGATTTGAAGCAGTAAACAGCTATTTACTATTTCTAATCCAATGCATTTGGCTAATTATAAGAGTTCGGGTTGTATTTGGAGTCTTTAGACACCACTTTTACCCATTTTGTCCCGAAACATGCTAAAACAGAGAAAACGGGCTAAAACCGAGAGAAAACATTTACTCGAAGCAGTAAACAGCTATATTACTCTTTATAGGGTCAAAATATGTAACAATCCAATGAATTTGACTAATTATAAGAGTTCGGGTTGAATTTGAAGTGTTTACACACCACTTTTACCCATTTTGTCTCGAAACAGGCTAAAACCGAGAAAACATTGATTCGAAGCACAAACAGCTTTATTACTGTTTCTAGGGTCAGAATGTGTGAGAATACAAATTCATTTGACTAATTGTAAGAGTTCGCGATGAATTTGGAGTGTTTAGACAACACTTAAACCCGCTTTATCCCAAAACAGGCTTAAACAGAGAAAACAGGCTAAACCGAGAGAAAACATTAATTCAAAGGAGTAAACAGCTATGTTACTATTTATAGGGTAAAAATATGTAACAATCCAATGCATTTGACTAATTATAAGAGTTTGGGTTGAATTTGGAGTGTTTAGACACCACTTTTACCCATTTTGTCCCAAAATAGGCTAAAACAGAGAAAACAGGCTAAAACCGAGAGAAAACATTGATTTGAAGCAGTAAACAGCTATTTACTATTTCTAGGGTCAAAATATGTAACAATCCAATGCATTTGGCTAATTATAAGAGTTCGGGTTGAATTTGGAGTGTTTAGACACTACTTTTACCCATTTTGTCCCAAAATAGGCTAAAACAGAGAAAACAGGCTAAACCGAGAGAAAACATTTACTCGAAGCAGTAAACAGCTATATTACTCTTTATAGGGTCAAAATATGTAACAATCCAATGAATTTGACTAATTATAAGAGTTTGGGTTGAATTTGAAGTGTTTACACACCACTTTTACCCATTTTGTCCCGAAACAGGCTAAAACAGAGAAAACATTTCTTCGAAGCAGTAAACAGCTTTTTTACTGTTTACAGGGTCAGAATGTGTGACAATTTAATGCCTTTGACTAACCGTAAGAGTTCGGGATGAAATTGGAGTGTTTAGACAACACTTAAACCCGTTTTATCCCAAAACAGGCTTAAACAGAGAAAACAGGCTAAAACCGAGAGAAAACATTGATTCAAAGGAGTAAACAGCTATGTTACTATTTATAGGGCCAAAATATGTAACAATCCAATGTATTTGGCTAATTATAAGAGTTCGGGTTGAATTTGGAGAGTTTAGACACCACTTTTAACCATTTTGTCCCAAAATAGGCTAAAACAGAGAGAACAGGCTAAAACCGAGAGAAAACATTGATTTGAAGCAGTAAACAGCTATTTACTATTTCTAGGGTCAAAATATGTAACAATCCAATGCATTTGGCTAATTATAAGAGTTCGGGTTGCATTTGGAGTGTTTAGACACCACTTTTACCCATTTTATCCCGAAAGAGGCTAAAACAGAGAAAACGGGCTAAAACCGAGAGAAAACATTTACTCGAAGCAGTAAACAGCTATATTACTCTTTATAGGGTCAAATTATGTAACAATCCAATGAATTTGACTAATTATAGGAGTTCAGGTTGAATTTGAAGTGTTTACACACCACTTTTACCCATTTTGTCCCGAAACAGGCTAAAACAGAGAAAACATTTCTTCGAAGCAGTAAACAGCTTTTTTACTGTTTACAGGGTAAGAATGTGTGACAATTTAATGCCTTTGACTAACCGTAAGAGTTCGGGATGAAATTGGAGTGTTTAGACAACACTTAAACCCGTTTTATCCCAAAACAGGCTTAAACAGAGAAAACAGGCTAAAACCGAGAGAAAACATTGATTCAAAGGAGTAAACAGCTATGTTACTATTTATAGGGTCAAAATATATAACAATCCAATGCATTTGGCTAATTATAAGAGGTCGGGTTGAATTTGGAGTGTTTAGACACCACTTTTACCCATTTTGTCCCAAAATAGGCTAAAACAGAGAAAACAGGCTAAAACCGAGAGAAACCATTTACTCGAAGCAGTAAACAGCCATATTACTCTTTATAGGGTCAAAATATGTAACAATCCAATGAATTTGACTAATTATAAGAGTTCGGGTTGAATTTGAAGTGTTTACACACCACTTTTACCCATTTTGTCCCGAAACAGGCTAAAACAGAGAAAACATTTCTTCGAAGCAGTAAACAGCTTTGTTACTGTTTACAGGGTCAGAATGTGTGACAATCTAATGCCTTTGACTAACCGTAAGAGTTCGGGATGAATTTGGAGTGTTTAGACAACACTTAAACCCGTTTTATCCCAAAACAGGCTTAAACAGAGAAAACAGGCTAAAACCGAGAGAAAACAGCTATGTTACTATTTATAGGGCCAAAATAGGTAACAATCCAATGTATTTGGCTAATTATAAGAGTTCGGGTTGAATTTGGAGAGTTTAGACACCACTTTTAACCATTTTGTCCCAAAATAGGCTAAAACAGAGAGAACAGGCTAAAACCGAGAGAAAACATTGATTTGAAGCAGTAAACAGCTATTTACTATTTCTAGGGTCAAAATATGTAACAATCCAATGCATTTGGCTAATTATAAGAGTTCGGGTTGCATTTGGAGTGTTTAGACACCACTTTTACCCATTTTATCCCGAAAGAGGCTAAAACAGAGAAAACGGGCTAAAACCGAGAGAAAACATTTACTCGAAGCAGTAAACAGCTATATTACTCTTTATAGGGTCAAATTATGTAACAATCCAATGAATTTGACTAATTATAGGAGTTCAGGTTGAATTTGAAGTGTTTACACACCACTTTTACCCATTTTGTCCCGAAACAGGCTAAAAGAGAGAAAACATTTCTTCGAAGCAGTAAACAGCTTTTTTACTGTTTACAGGGTCAGAATGTGTGACAATTTAATGCCTTTGACTAACCGTAAGAGTTCGGGATGAAATTGGAGTGTTTAGACAACACTTAAACCCGTTTTATCCCAAAACAGGCTTAAACAGAGAAAACAGGCTAAAACCGAGAGAAAACATTGATTCAAAGGAGTAAACAGCTATGTTACTATTTATAGGGTCAAAATATATAACAATCCAATGCATTTGGCTAATTATAAGAGTTCGGGTTGAATTTGGAGTGTTTAGACACCACTTTTACCCATTTTGTCCCAAAATAGGCTAAAACAGAGAAAACAGGCTAAAACCGAGAGAAACCATTTACTCGAAGCAGTAAACAGCCATATTACTCGTTATAGGGTCAAAATATGTAACAATCCAATGAATTTGACTAATTATAAGAGTTCGGGTTGAATTTGAAGTGTTTACACACCACTTTTACCCATTTTGTCCCGAAACAGGCTAAAACAGAGAAAACATTTCTTCGAAGCAGTAAACAGCTTTGTTACTGTTTACAGGGTCAGAATGTGTGACAATCTAATGCCTTTGACTAACCGTAAGAGTTCGGGATGAATTTGGAGTGTTTAGACAACACTTAAACCCGTTTTATCCCAAAATAGGCTTAAACAGAGAAAACAGGCTAAAACCGAGAGAAAACATTGATTCAAAGGAGTAAACAGCTATGTTACTGTTTACAGGGTCAGAATGTGTGACAATCTAATGCCTTTGACTAACCGTAAGAGTTCGGGATGAAATTGGAGTGTTTAGACAACACTTAAACCCGTTTTATCCCAAAACAGGCTTAAACAGAGAAAACAGGCTAAAACCGAGAGAAAACATTGATTCAAAGGAGTAAACAGCTATGTTACTATTTATAGGGTCAAAATATGTAACAATCCAATGTATTTGGCTAATTATAAGAGTTCGGGTTGAATTTGGAGAGTTTAGACACCACTTTTACCCATTTTGTCCCAAAATAGGCTAAAACAGAGAGAACAGGCTAAAACCGAGAGAAAACATTTACTTGAAGCAGTAAACAGCTATTTACTATTTCTAGGGTCAAAATATGTAACAATCCAATGCATTTGGCTAATTATAAGAGTTCGGGTTGCATTTGGAGTGTTTAGACACCACTTTTACCCATTTTATCCCGAAACAGGCTAAAACAGAGAAAACATTGATTCGAAGCACAAACAGCTTTATTACTGTTTCTAGGGTCAGAATATGTGAGTATACAAATGCATTTGACAAATTTTAAGAGTTCGGGATGAATTTGGAGTGTTTAGACAACACTTAAACCTGTTTTATCCCAAAACAGGCTTAAACGGAGAAAACATGCTAAAACTGAGAGAAAACATTGATTCAAAGGAGTAAACAGCTATGTTACTATTTCTAGGGTCAAAATATGTAACAATCCAATGCATTTGACTAATTATAAGAGTTTGGGTTGAATTTAGAGTGTTTAGACACTACTTTTACTCATTTTGTCCCAAAATAGGCTAAAACAGAGAAAACAGGCTAAACCGAGAGAAAACATTTACTCGAAGCAGTAAACAGCTATATTACTCTTTATAGGGTCAAAATATGTAACAATCCAATGAATTTGACTAATTATAGGAGTTCGGGTTGAATTTGAAGTGTTTACACACCACTTTTAACCATTTTGTCCCGAAACAGGCTAAAACAGAGAAAACATTTCTTCGAAGCAGTAAACAGCATTGTTACTGTTTATAGGGTCAGAATGTGTGACAATCTAATGCCTTTGACTAACCGTAAGAGTTCGGGATGAATTTGGAGTGTTTAGACAACACTTCAACCCGTTTTATCCCAAAACAGGCTTAAACAGAGAAAACAGGCTAAAACCGAGAGAAAACATTGATTCAAAGGAGTAAACAGCTATGTTACTATTTATAGGGTCAAAATATATAAAAATCCAATGCATTTGGCTAATTATAAGAGTTCGGGTTGAATTTGGAGTGTTTAGACACCACTTTTACCCATTTTGTCCCAAAATAGGCTAAAACAGAGAAAACAGGCTAAAACCGAGAGAAACCATTTACTCGAAGCAGTAAACAGCCATATTACTCTTTATAGGGTCAAAATATGTAACAATCCAATGAATTTGACTAATTATAAGAGTTCGGGTTGAATTTGAAGTGTTTACACACCACTTTTACCCATTTTGTCCCGAAACAGGCTAAAACAGAGAAAACATTTCTTCGAAGCAGTAAACAGCTTTGTTACTGTTTACAGGGTCAGAATGTGTGACAATCTAATGCCTTTGACTAACCGTAAGAGTTCGGGATGAATTTGGAGTGTTTAGACAACACTTAAACCCGTTTTATCCCAAAATAGGCTTAAACAGAGAAAACAGGCTAAAACCGAGAGAAAACATTGATTCAAAGGAGTAAACAGCTATGTTACTGTTTACAGGGTCAGAATGTGTGACAATCTAATGCCTTTGACTAACCGTAAGAGTTCGGGATGAAATTGGAGTGTTTAGACAACACTTAAACCCGTTTTATCCCAAAACAGGCTTAAACAGAGAAAACAGGCTAAAACCGAGAGAAAACATTGATTCAAAGGAGTAAACAGCTATGTTACTATTTATAGGGTCAAAATATGTAACAATCCAATGTATTTGGCTAATTATAAGAGTTCGGGTTGAATTTGGAGAGTTTAGACACCACTTTTACCCATTTTGTCCCAAAATAGGCTAAAACAGAGAGAACAGGCTAAAACCGAGAGAAAACATTTACTTGAAGCAGTAAACAGCTATTTACTATTTCTAGGGTCAAAATATGTAACAATCCAATGCATTTGGCTAATTATAAGAGTTCGGGTTGCATTTGGAGTGTTTAGACACCACTTTTACCCATTTTATCCCGAAACAGGCTAAAACAGAGAAAACATTGATTCGAAGCACAAACAGCTTTATTACTGTTTCTAGGGTCAGAATATGTGAGTATACAAATGCATTTGACAAATTTTAAGAGTTCGGGATGAATTTGGAGTGTTTAGACAACACTTAAACCTGTTTTATCCCAAAACAGGCTTAAACGGAGAAAACATGCTAAAACTGAGAGAAAACATTGATTCAAAGGAGTAAACAGCTATGTTACTATTTCTAGGGTCAAAATATGTAACAATCCAATGCATTTGACTAATTATAAGAGTTTGGGTTGAATTTAGAGTGTTTAGACACTACTTTTACTCATTTTGTCCCAAAATAGGCTAAAACAGAGAAAACAGGCTAAACCGAGAGAAAACATTTACTCGAAGCAGTAAACAGCTATATTACTCTTTATAGGGTCAAAATATGTAACAATCCAATGAATTTGACTAATTATAGGAGTTCGGGTTGAATTTGAAGTGTTTACACACCACTTTTACCCATTTTGTCCCGAAACAGGCTAAAACAGAGAAAACATTTCTTCGAAGCAGTAAACAGCATTGTTACTGTTTATAGGGTCAGAATGTGTGACAATCTAATGCCTTTGACTAACCGTAAGAGTTCGGGATGAATTTGGAGTGTTTAGACAACACTTCAACCCGTTTTATCCCAAAACAGGCTTAAACAGAGAAAACAGGCTAAAACCGAGAGAAAACATTGATTCAAAGGAGTAAACAGCTATGTTACTATTTATAGGGTCAAAATATATAAAAATCCAATGCATTTGGCTAATTATAAGAGTTCGGGTTGAATTTGGAGTGTTTAGACACCACTTTTACCCATTTTGTCCCAAAATAGGCTAAAACAGAGAAAACAGGCTAAAACCGAGAGAAACCATTTACTCGAAGCAGTAAACAGCCATATTACTCTTTATAGGGTCAAAATATGTAACAATCCAATGAATTTGACTAATTATAAGAGTTCGGGTTGAATTTGAAGTGTTTACACACCACTTTTACCCATTTTGTCCCGAAACAGGCTAAAACAGAGAAAACATTTCTTCGAAGCAGTAAACAGCATTGTTACTGTTTATAGGGTCAGAATGTGTGACAATCTAATGCCTTTGACTAACCGTAAGAGTTCAGGATGAATTTGGAGTGTTTAGACAACACTTCAACCCGTTTTATCCCAAAACAGGCTTAAACAGAGAAAACAGGCTAAAACCGAGAGAAAACATTGATTCAAAGGAGTAAACAGCTATGTTACTATTTATAGGGTCAAAATATATAACAATCCAATGCATTTGGCTAATTATAAGAGTTCGGGTTGAATTTGGAGTGTTTAGACACCACTTTTACCCATTTTGTCCCAAAATAGGCTAAAACAGAGAAAACAGGCTAAAACCGAGAGAAACCATTTACTCGAAGCAGTAAACAGCCATATTACTCTTTATAGGGTCAAAATATCTAACAATCCAATGAATTTGACTAATTATAAGAGTTCGGGTTGAATTTGAAGTGTTTACACACCACTTTTACCCATTTTGCCTCGAAACAGGCTAAAACCGAGAAAACATTGATTCGAAGCACAAACAGCTTTATTACTGTTTCTAGGGTCAGAATGTGTGAGTATACAAATGCATTTGACAAATTTTAAGAGTTCGGGATGAATTTGGAGTGTTTAGACAACACTTAAACCTGTTTTATCCCAAAACAGGCTTAAACGGAGAAAACATGCTAAAACTGAGAGAAAACATTGATTCAAAGGAGTAAACAGCTATGTTACTATTTCTAGGGTCAAAATATGTAACAATCCAATGCATTTGACTAATTATAAGAGTTTGGGTTGAATTTAGAGTGTTTAGACACTACTTTTACTCATTTTGTCCCAAAATAGGCTAAAACAGAGAAAACAGGCTAAACCGAGAGAAAACATTTACTCGAAGCAGTAAACAGCTATATTACTCTTTATAGGGTCAAAATATGTAACAATCCAATGAATTTGACTAATTATAGGAGTTCGGGTTGAATTTGAAGTGTTTACACACCACTTTTACCCATTTTGTTCCGAAACAGGCTAAAACAGAGAAAACATTTCTTCGAAGCAGTAAACAGCATTGTTACTGTTTATAGGGTCAGAATGTGTGACAATCTAATGCCTTTGACTAACCGTAAGAGTTCGGGATGAATTTGGAGTGTTTAGACAACACTTCAACCCGTTTTATCCCAAAACAGGCTTAAACAGAGAAAACAGGCTAAAACCGAGAGAAAACATTGATTCAAAGGAGTAAACAGCTATGTTACTATTTATAGGGTCAAAATATATAAAAATCCAATGCATTTGGCTAATTATAAGAGTTCGGGTTGAATTTGGAGTGTTTAGACACCACTTTTACCCATTTTGTCCCAAAATAGGCTAAAACAGAGAAAACAGGCTAAAACCGAGAGAAACCATTTACTCGAAGCAGTAAACAGCCATATTACTCTTTATAGGGTCAAAATATGTAACAATCCAATGAATTTGACTAATTATAAGAGTTCGGGTTGAATTTGAAGTGTTTACACACCACTTTTACCCATTTTGTCCCGAAACAGGCTAAAACAGAGAAAACATTTCTTCGAAGCAGTAAACAGCATTGTTACTGTTTATAGGGTCAGAATGTGTGACAATCTAATGCCTTTGACTAACCGTAAGAGTTCGGGATGAATTTGGAGTGTTTAGACAACACTTCAACCCGTTTTATCCCAAAACAGGCTTAAACAGAGAAAACAGGCTAAAACAGAGAGAAAACATTGATTCAAAGGAGTAAACAGCTATGTTACTATTTATAGGGTCAAAATATATAACAATCCAATGCATTTGGCTAATTACAAGAGTTCGGGTTGAATTTGGAGTGTTTAGACACCACTTTTACCCATTTTGTCCCAAAATAGGCTAAAACAGAGAAAACAGGCTAAAACCGAGAGAAACCATTTACTCGAAGCAGTAAACAGCCATATTACTCTTTATAGGGTCAAAATATGTAACAATCCAATGAATTTGACTAATTATAAGAGTTCGGGTTGAATTTGAAGTGTTTACACACCACTTTTACCCATTTTGTCCCGAAACAGGCTAAAACAGAGAAAACATTTCTTCGAAGCAGTAAACAGCTTTGTTACTGTTTACAGGGTCAGAATGTGTGACAATCTAATGCCTTTGACTAACCATAAGAGTTCGGGATGAATTTGGAGTGTTTAGACAACACTTAAACCCGTTTTATCCCAAAACAGGCTTAAACAGAGAAAACAGGCTAAAACCGAGAGAAAACATTGATTCAAAGGAGTAAACAGCTATGTTACTATTTATAGGGTCAAAATATGTAACAATCCAATGCATTTGGGTAATAATAAGAGTTCGGGTTGAATTTGGAGTGTTTAGACACCACTTTTACCCATTTTGTCCCAAAATAGGCTAAAACAGAGAAAACAGGCTAAAACCGAGAGAAAACATTGATTTGAAGCAGTAAACAGCTATTTACTATTTCTATTGTCAAAATATGTAATAATCCAATGCATTTGGCTAATTATAAGAGTTCGGGTTGTATTTGGAGTCTTTAGACACCACTTTTACCCATTTTGTCCCGAAACAGGCTAAAACAGAGAAAACGGGCTAAAACCGAGAGAAAACATTTACTCGAAGCAGTAAACAGCTATATTACTCTTTATAGGGTCAAAATATGTAACAATCCAATGAATTTGACTAATTATAAGAGTTCGGGTTGAATTTGAAGTGTTTACACACCACTTTTACCCATTTTGTCTCGAAACAGGCTAAAACCCAGAAAACATTGATTCGAAGCACAAACAGCGTTATTACTGTTTCTAGGGTCAGAATGTGTGAGAATACAAATGCATTTGACTAATTGTAAGATTTCGCGATGAATTTGGAGTGTTTAGACAACAATTAAACCCGTTTTATCCCAAAACAGGCTTAAACAGAGAAAACAGGCTAAACCGAAAGAAAACATTAATTCAAAGGAGTAAACAGCTATGTTACTATTTACAGGGTAAAAATATGTAACAATCCAATGCATTTGACTAATTATAAGAGTTTGGGTTGAATTTGGAGTGTTTAGAAACCACTTTTACCCATTTTATCCCAAAATAGGCTAAAACAGAGAAAACAGGCTAAAACCGAGAGAAAACATTTACTCGAAGCAGTAAACAGCTATATTACTCTTTATAGGGTCAAAATATGTAACAATCCAATGAATTTGACTAATTATAAGAGTTCGGGTTGAATCTGAAGTGTTTACACACCTCTTTTACCCATTTTGTCCCGAAACAGGCTAAAACAGAGAAAACATTGATTCGAAGCACTAAACAGCTTTGTTACTGTTTATAGGGTCTGAATGTGTGACAATCTAATGCCTTTGACTAACCGTAAGAGTTCGGGATGAATTTGGAGTGTTTAGACAACACTTAAACCCGTTTTATCCCAAAACAAGCTTAAACAGAGAAAACAGGCTAAAACCGAGAGAAAACATTGATTCAAAGGAGTAAACAGCTATGTTACTATTTCTAGGGTCAAAATATGTAACAATCCAATGCATTTGACTAATTAGAAGAGTTCGGGTTGAATTTGGAGTGTTTAGACACCACTTTTACCCATTTTGTCTTAAAATAGGCTAAAACAGAGAAAACAGACTAAAACCGCGAGAAAATATTGATTCGAAGAATTAAACAGCTATATTACTCTTTCTAGGGTCAAAATATGTAACAATCCAATGCATTTGATTAATTATAAGAGTTCGGGTTGAATTTGAAGTGTTTACACACCACTTTTACCCATTTTGTCCCGAAACAGGCTAAAACAGAGAAAACATTTCTTCGAAGCAGTAAACAGCATTGTTACTGTTTATAGGGTCAGAATGTGTGACAATCTAATGCCCTTGACTAACCGTAAGAGTTCAGGATGAATTTGGAGTGTTTAGACAACACTTCAACCCGTTTTATCCCAAAACAGGCTTAAACAGAGAAAACAGGCTAAAACCGAGAGAAAACATTGATTCAAAGGAGTAAACAGCTATGTTACTATTTATAGGGTCAAAATATATAACAATCCAATGCATTTGGCTAATTATAAGAGTTCGGGTTGAATTTGGAGTGTTTAGACACCACTTTTACCCATTTTGTCCCAAAATAGGCTAAAACAGAGAAAACAGGCTAAAACCGAGAGAAACCATTTACTCGAAGCAGTAAACCGCCATATTACTCTTTATAGGTTCAAAATATGTAACAATCCAATGAATTTGACTAATTATAAGAGTTCGGGTTGAATTTGAAGTGTTTACACACCACTTTTACCCATTTTGTCCCGAAACAGGCTAAAACAGAGAAAACATTTCCTCGAAGCAGTAAACAGCTTTGTTACTGTTTACAGGGTCAGAATGTGTGACAATCTAATGCCTTTGACTAACCGTAAGAATTCGGGATGAATTTGGAGTGTTTAGACAACACTTAAACCCGTTTTATCCCAAAACAGGCTTAAACAGAGAAAACAGGCTAAAACCGAGAGAAAACATTGATTCAAAGGAGTAAACAACTATGTTACTATTTCTAGGGTCAAAATATGTAACAACCCAATGCATTTGACTAATTAGAAGAGTTCGGGTTGAATTTGGAGTGTTTAGACACCACTTTTACCCATTTTGTCTTAAAATAGGCTAAAACAGAGAAAACAGACTAAAACCGCGAGAAAATATTGATTCGAAGAATTAAACAGCTATATTACTCTTTCTAGGGTCAAAATATGTAACAATCCAATGCATTTGATTAATTATAAGAGTTCGGGTTGAATTTGAAGTGTTTACACACCACTTTTACCCATTTTGTCCCGAAACAGGCTAAAACAGAGAAAACATTTCTTCGAAGCAGTAAACAGCATTGTTACTGTTTATAGGGTCAGAATGTGTGACAATCTAATGCCCTTGACTAACCGTAAGAGTTCAGGATGAATTTGGAGTGTTTAGACAACACTTCAACCCGTTTTATCCCAAAACAGGCTTAAACAGAGAAAACAGGCTAAAACCGAGAGAAAACATTGATTCAAAGGAGTAAACAGCTATGTTACTATTTATAGGGTCAAAATATATAACAATCCAATGCATTTGGCTAATTATAAGAGTTCGGGTTGAATTTGGAGTGTTTAGACACCACTTTTACCCATTTTGTCCCAAAATAGGCTAAAACAGAGAAAACAGGCTAAAACCGAGAGAAACCATTTACTCGAAGCAGTAAACCGCCATATTACTCTTTATAGGTTCAAAATATGTAACAATCCAATGAATTTGACTAATTATAAGAGTTCGGGTTGAATTTGAAGTGTTTACACACCACTTTTACCCATTTTGTCCCGAAACAGGCTAAAACAGAGAAAACATTTCCTCGAAGCAGTAAACAGCTTTGTTACTGTTTACAGGGTCAGAATGTGTGACAATCTAATGCCTTTGACTAACCGTAAGAATTCGGGATGAATTTGGAGTGTTTAGACAACACTTAAACCCGTTTTATCCCAAAACAGGCTTAAACAGAGAAAACAGGCTAAAACCGAGAGAAAACATTGATTCAAAGGAGTAAACAGCTATGTTACTATTTATAGGGTCAAAATATGTAATAATCCAATGCATTTGGCTAATTATAAGAGTTCGGGTTGAATTTGGAGTGTTTAGACACCACTTTTACCCATTTTGTCCCAAAATAGGCTAAAACAGAGAAAACAAGCTAAAACCGAGAGAAAACATTGATTTGAAGCAGTAAACAGCTATTTACTATTTCTAGGGTCAAAATATGTAATAATCCAATGTATTTGGCTAATTATAAGAGTTCGGGTTGTATTTGGAGTGTTTAGACACCACTTTTACCCATTTTGTCCCGAAATAGGCTAAAACAGAGAAAACGGGCTAAAACCGAGAGAAAACATTTACTCGAAGCAGTAAACAGCTATATTACTCTTTATAGGGTCAAAATATGTAACAATCCAATGAATTTGACTAATTATAAGAGTTCGGGTTGAATTTGAAGTGTTTACACACCACTTTTACCCATTTTGCCTCGAAACAGGCTAAAACCGAGAAAACATTGATTCGAAGCACAAACAGCTTTATTACTGTTTCTAGGGTCAGAATGTGTGAGAATACAAATGCATTTGACTAATTGTAAAAGTTCGCGATGAATTTGGAGTGTTTAGACAACACTTAAACCCGTTTTATCCCAAAACAGGCGTAAACAGAGAAAACAGGCTAAACCGAGAGAAAATATTGATTCAAAGGAGTAAACAGCTATGTTACTATTTATAGGGTCAAAATATGTAACAATCCAATGCATTTGACTAATTATAAGAGTTTGGGTTGAATTTGGAGTGTTTAGAAACCACTTTTACCCATTTTATCCCAAAATAGGCTAAAACAGAGAAAACAGGCTAAAACCGAGAGAAAAAATTTACTCGAAGCAGTAAACAGCTATATTACTCTTTATAGGGTCAAAATATGTAACAATCCAATGAATTTGACTAATTATAAGAGTTTGGGTTGAATTTGAACTGTTTACACACCTCTTTTACCCATTTTGTCCCGAAACAGGCTAAAACAGAGAAAACATTGATTCGAAGCACTAAACAGCTTTGTTACTATTTCTAGGGTTAGAATGTGTGAGAATACAAATCCATTTGACTAATTGTAAGAGTTGACGATGAATTTGGAGTGTTTAGACAACACTTAAACCCGTTTTATCCCAAAACAGGCGTAAACAGAGAAAACAGGCTAAAACCGAGAGAAAACATTGATTCAAAGGAGCAAACAGATATGTTACTATTTCTAGGGTCAAAATATGTAACAATCCAATGCATTTGACTAATTAGAAGAGTTCGGGTTGAATTTGGAGTGTTTAGACACCACTTTTACCCATTTTGTCTTAAAATAGGCTAAAACAGAGAAAACAGACTAAAACCGCGAGAAAATATTGATTCGAAGAATTAAACAGCTATATTACTCTTTCTAGGGTCAAAATATGTAACAATCCAATGATTTTGATTAATTATAAGAGTTCGGGTTGAATTTGAAGTGTTTACACACCACTTTTACCCATTTTGTCTCGAAACAGGCTAAAACCGAGAAAACATTGATTCGAAGCACAAACAGCTTTATTACTGTTTCTAGGGTCACAATGTGTGAGAATACAAATGCATTTGACTAATTGTAAGAGTTCGCGATGAATTTGGAATGTTTAGACAACACTTAAACCCGTTTTATCCCAAAACAGGCTTAAACAGAGAAAACAGGCTAAAACCAAGAGAAAACATTGATTCAAAGGAGTAAACAACTATGTTACTATTTCTAGGGTCAAAATATGTAACAATCCAATGCATTTGACTAATTATAAGAGTTCGGGTTGAATTTGGAGTGTTTAGACACCACTTTTACCCATTTTGTCCCAAAATAGGCTAAAACAGAGAAAACAGGCTAAAACCGAGAGAAAACATTTACTCGAAGCAGTAAACAGCTATACTACTATTTATAGGTGCAAAATATGTAACAATCCATTGAATTTGACTAATTATAAGAGTTTGGGTTGAATTTGAACTGTTTACACACCTCTTTTACCCATTTTGTCTCGAAACAGGCTAAAACAGAGAAAACATTGATTTGAAGCACTAAACAGCTTTGTTACTATTTCTAGGGTTAGAATGTGTGAGAATACAAATCCATTTGACTAATTGTAAGAGTTGACGATGAATTTGGAGTGTTTAGACAACACTTAAACCCGTTTTATCCCAAAACAGGCTTAAACAGAGAAAACAGGCTAAAACCGAGAGAAAACATTGATTCAAAGGAGTAAACAGATATGTTACTATTTATAGGGTCAAAATATGTAACAATCCAATGCATTTGGCTAATTATAAGAGTTCGGGGTTGAATTTGGAGTGTTTAGACACCACTTTTACCCATTTTGTCCCAAAATTGGCTAAAACAGAGAAAACAAGCTAAAACCGAGAGAAAACATTGATTTGAAGCAGTAAACAGCTATTTACTATTTCTAGGGTCAAAATATGTAACAATCCAATGCATTTGGCTAATTATAAGAGTTCGTTTTGCATTTGGAGTGTTTAGACACCACTTTTACCCATTTTGTCCCGAAACAGGCTAAAACAGAGAAAACGGGCTAAAACCGAGAGAAAACATTTACTCGAAGCAGTAAACAGCGCTATTACTCTTTATAGGGTCAAAATATGTAACAATCCAATGCATTTGGCTAATTATAAGAGTTCGGGTTGAATTTGGAGTGTTTAGACACCACTTTTACCCATTTTGTCCCAAAATAGGCTAAAACAGAGAAAACATTTACTCGAAGCAGTAAACAGCTATACTACTCTTTATAGGGGCAAAATATGTAACAATCCAATGAATTTGACTAATTATAAGAGTTTGGGTTGAATTTGAACTGTTTACACACCTCTTTTACCCATTTTGTCCCGAAACAGGCTAAAACAGAGAAAACATTGATTTGAAGCACTAAACAGCTTTGTTACTATTTCTAGGGTTAGAATGTGTGAGAATACAAATCCATTTGACTAATTGTAAGAGTTGACGATGAATTTGGAGTGTTTAGACAACACTTAAACCCGTTTTATCCCAAAACAGGCGTAAACAGAGAAAACAGGCTAAAACCGAGAGAAAACATTGATTCAAAGGAGTAAACAGATATGTTACTATTTCTAGGGTCAAAATATGTAACAATCCAATGCATTTGACTAATTAGAAGAGTTCGGGTTGAATTTGGAGTGTTTAGACACCACTTTTCCCCATTTTGTCTTAAAATAGGCTAAAACAGAGAAAACAGACTAAAACCGCGAGAAAATATTGATTCGAAGAATTAAACAGCTATATTACTCTTTCTAGGGTCAAAATATGTAACAATCCAATGATTTTGATTAATTATAAGAGTTCGGGTTAAATTTGAAGTGTTTACACACCACTTTTACCCATTTTGTCTCGAAACAGGCTAAAACCGAGAAAACATTGATTCGAAGCACAAACAGCTTTATTACTGTTTCTAGGGTCACAATGTGTGAGAATACAAATGCATTTGACTAATTGTAAGAGTTCGCGATGAATTTGGAATGTTTAGACAACACTTAAACCCGTTTTATCCCAAAACAGGCTTAAACAGAGAAAACAGGCTAAAACCAAGAGAAAACATTGATTCAAAGGAGTAAACAACTATGTTACTATTTCTAGGGTCAAAATATGTAACAATCCAATGCATTTGACTAATTATAAGAGTTCGGGTTGAATTTGGAGTGTTTAGACACCACTTTTACCCATTTTGTCCCAAAATAGGCTAAAACAGAGAAAACAGGCTAAAACCGAGAGAAAACATTTACTCGAAGCAGTAAACAGCTATACTACTCTTTATAGGGGCAAAATATGTAACAATCCATTGAATTTGACTAATTATAAGAGTTTGGGTTGAATTTGAACTGTTTACACACCTCTTTTACCCATTTTGTCCCGAAACAGGCTAAAACAGAGAAAACATTGATTTGAAGCACTAAACAGCTTTGTTACTATTTCTAGGGTTAGAATGTGTGAGAATACAAATCCATTTGACTAATTGTAAGAGTTGACGATGAATTTGGAGTGTTTAGACAACACTTAAACCCGTTTTATCCCAAAACAGGCGTAAACAGAGAAAACAGGCTAAAACCGAGAGAAAACATTGATTCAAAGGAGTAAACAGATATGTTACTATTTATAGGGTCAAAATATGTAACAATCCAATGCATTTGGCTAATTATAAGAGTTCGGGGTTGAATTTGGAGTGTTTAGACACCACTTTTACCCATTTTGTCCCAAAATTGGCTAAAACAGAGAAAACAAGCTAAAACCGAGAGAAAACATTGATTTGAAGCAGTAAACAGCTATTTACTATTTCTAGGGTCAAAATATGTAACAATCCAATGCATTTGGCTAATTATAAGAGTTCGTTTTGCATTTGGAGTGTTTAGACACCACTTTTACCCATTTTGTCCCGAAACAGGCTAAAACAGAGAAAACGGGCTAAAACCGAGAGAAAACATTTACTCGAAGCAGTAAACAGCGCTATTACTCTTTATAGGGTCAAAATATGTAACAATCCAATGCATTTGGCTAATTATAAGAGTTCGGGTTGAATTTGGAGTGTTTAGACACCACTTTTACCCATTTTGTCCCAAAATAGGCTAAAACAGAGAAAACATTTACTCGAAGCAGTAAACAGCTATACTACTCTTTATAGGGGCAAAATATGTAACAATCCAATGAATTTGACTAATTATAAGAGTTTGGGTTGAATTTGAACTGTTTACACACCTCTTTTACCCATTTTGTCCCGAAACAGGCTAAAACAGAGAAAACATTGATTTGAAGCACTAAACAGCTTTGTTACTATTTCTAGGGTTAGAATGTGTGAGAATACAAATCCATTTGACTAATTGTAAGAGTTGACGATGAATTTGGAGTGTTTAGACAACACTTAAACCCGTTTTATCCCAAAACAGGCGTAAACAGAGAAAACAGGCTAAAACCGAGAGAAAACATTGATTCAAAGGAGTAAACAGATATGTTACTATTTCTAGGGTCAAAATATGTAACAATCCAATGCATTTGACTAATTAGAAGAGTTCGGGTTGAATTTGGAGTGTTTAGACACCACTTTTCCCCATTTTGTCTTAAAATAGGCTAAAACAGAGAAAACAGACTAAAACCGCGAGAAAATATTGATTCGAAGAATTAAACAGCTATATTACTCTTTCTAGGGTCAAAATATGTAACAATCCAATGATTTTGATTAATTATAAGAGTTCGGGTTGAATTTGAAGTGTTTACACACCACTTTTACCCATTTTGTCTCGAAACAGGCTAAAACCGAGAAAACATTGATTCGAAGCACAAACAGCTTTATTACTGTTTCTAGGGTCACAATGTGTGAGAATACAAATGCATTTGACTAATTGTAAGAGTTCGCGATGAATTTGGAATGTTTAGACAACACTTAAACCCGTTTTATCCCAAAACAGGCTTAAACAGAGAAAACAGGCTAAAACCAAGAGAAAACATTGATTCAAAGGAGTAAACAACTATGTTACTATTTCTAGGGTCAAAATATGTAACAATCCAATGCATTTGACTAATTATAAGAGTTCGGGTTGAATTTGGAGTGTTTAGACACCACTTTTACCCATTTTGTCCCAAAATAGGCTAAAACAGAGAAAACAGGCTAAAACCGAGAGAAAACATTTACTCGAAGCAGTAAACAGCTATACTACTCTTTATAGGGGCAAAATATGTAACAATCCATTGAATTTGACTAATTATAAGAGTTTGGGTTGAATTTGAACTGTTTACACACCTCTTTTACCCATTTTGTCCCGAAACAGGCTAAAACAGAGAAAATATTGATTTGAAGCACTAAACAGCTTTGTTACTATTTCTAGGGTTAGAATGTGTGAGAATACAAATCCATTTGACTAATTGTAAGAGTTGACGATGAATTTGGAGTGTTTAGACAACACTTAAACCCGTTTTATCCCAAAACAGGCGTAAACAGAGAAAACAGGCTAAAACCGAGAGAAAACATTGATTCAAAGGAGTAAACAGATATGTTACTATTTATAGGGTCAAAATATGTAACAATCCAATGCATTTGGCTAATTATAAGAGTTCGGGGTTGAATTTGGAGTGTTTAGACACCACTTTTACCCATTTTGTCCCAAAATTGGCTAAAACAGAGAAAACAAGCTAAAACCGAGAGAAAACATGGATTTGAAGCAGTAAACAGCTATTTACTATTTCTAGGGTCAAAATATGTAACAATCCAATGCATTTGGCTAATTATAAGAGTTCGTTTTGCATTTGGAGTGTTTAGACACCACTTTTACCCATTTTGTCCCGAAACAGGCTAAAACAGAGAAAACAGGCTAAAACCGAGAGAAAACATTTACTCGAAGCAGTAAACAGCTATACTACTCTTTATAGGGGCAAAATATGTAACAATCCAATGAATTTGACTAATTATAAGAGTTTGGGTTGAATTTGAACTGTTTACACACCTCTTTTACCCAGTTTGTCCCGAAACAGGCTAAAACAGAGAAAACATTGATTCGAAGCACTAAACAGCTTTGTTACTATTTCTAGGGTTAGAATGTGTGAGAATACAAATCCATTTGACTAATTGTAAGAGTTGACGATGAATTTGGAGTGTTTAGACAACACTTAAACCCGTTTTATCCCAAAACAGGCGTAAACAGAGAAAACAGGCTAAAACCGAGAGAAAACATTGATTCAAAGGAGTAAACAGATATGTTACTATTTCTAGGGTCAAAATATGTAACAATCCAATGCATTTGACTAATTAGAAGAGTTCGGGTTGAATTTGGAGTGTTTAGACACCACTTTTACCCATTTTGTCTTAAAATCGGCTAAAACAGAGAAAACACACTAAAACCGCGAGAAAATATTGATTCGAAGAATTAAACAGCTATATTACTCTTTCTAGGGTCAAAATATGTAACAATCCAATGATTTTGATTAATTATAAGAGTTCGGGTTGAATTTGAAGTGTTTACACACCACTTTTACCCATTTTGTCTCGAAACAGGCTAAAACCGAGAAAACATTGATTCGAAGCACAAACAGCTTTATTACTGTTTCTAGGGTCACAATGTGTGAGAATACAAATGCATTTGACTAATTGTAAGAGTTCGCGATGAATTTGGAATGTTTAGACAACACTTAAACCCGTTTTATCCCAAAACAGGCTTAAACAGAGAAAACAGGCTAAAACCAAGAGAAAACATTGATTCAAAGGAGTAAAAAACTATGTTACTATTTCTAGGGTCAAAATATGTAACAATCCAATGCATTTGATTAATTATAAGAGTTCGGGTTGAATTTGGAGTGTTTAGACACCACTTTTACCCATTTTGTCCCAAAATAGGCTAAAACAGAGAAAACAGGCTAAAACCGAGAGAAAACATTTACTCGAAGCAGTAAACAGCTATACTACTCTTTATAGGGGCAAAATATGTAACAATCCATTGAATTTGACTAATTATAAGAGTTTGGGTTGAATTTGAACTGTTTACACACCTCTTTTACCCATTTTGTCCCGAAACAGGCTAAAACAGAGAAAACATTTATTTGAAGCACTAAACAGCTTTGTTACTATTTCTAGGGTTAGAATGTGTGAGAATACAAATCCATTTGACTAATTGTAAGAGTTAACGATGAATTTGGAGTGTTTAGACAACACTTAAACCCGTTTTATCCCAAAACAGGCTTAAACAGAGAAAACAGGCTAAACCGAGAGAAAACATTGATTCAAAGGAGTAAACAGCTATGTTACTATTTATAGGGTAAAAATATGTAACAATCCAATGCATTTGACTAATTATAAGAGTTCGGGTTGAATTTGGAGTGTTTAGACACCACTTTTACCCATTTTGTCTTAAAATAGGCTAAAACAGAGAAAACAGACTAAAACCGCGAGAAAATATTAATTCGAAGAATTAAACAGCTATATTACTCTTTCTAGGGTCAAAATATGTAACAATCCAATGCATTTGATTAATTATAAGAGTTCGGGCTGAATTTGAAGTGTTTACACACCACTTTTACCCATTTTGTCTCGAAACAGGCTAAAACCGAGAAAACATTGATTCCAAGCACAAACAGCTTTATTACTGTTTCTAGGGTCAGAATGTGTGAGAATACAAATGCATTTGACTAATTGTAAGAGTTCGCAATGAATTTGGAATGGTTAGACAACACTTAAACCCGTTTTATCCCAAAACAGGCTTAAACAGAGAAAACAGGCTAAAACCGAGAGAAAAAATTGATTCAAAGGAGTAAACAGCTATGTTACGATTTCTAGGGTCAAAATATATAACAATCCAATGCATTTGACTAATTATAAGAGTTCCGGTTGAATTTGGAGTGTTTAGACACCACTTTTACCCATTTTGTCCCAAAATAGGCTAAAACAGAGAAAACAGGCTAAAACCGAGAGAAAACATTTACTCGAAGCAGTAAACAGCTATACTACTATTTATAGGGGCAAAATATGTAACAATCCAATGAATTTGACTAATTATAAGAGTTTGGGTTGAATTTGAACTGTTTACACACCTCTTTTACCCATTTTGTCCCGAAACAGGCTAAAACAGAGAAAACATTGATTCGAAGCACTAAACAGCTTTGTTACTATTTCTAGGGTTAGAATGTGTGAGAATACAAATCCATTTGACTAATTGTCAGAGTTGACGATGAATTTGGAGTGTTTAGACAACACTTAAACCCGTTTTATCCCAAAACAGGCGTAAACAGAGAAAACAGGCTAAAACCGAGAGAAAACATTGATTCAAAGGGGTAAACAGATATGTTACTATTTATAGGGTCAAAATATGTAACAATCCAATGCATTTGGCTAATTATAAGAGTTCGGGGTTGAATTTGGAGTGTTTAGACACCACTTTTACCCATTTTGTCCCAAAATTGGCTAAAACAGAGAAAACAAGCTAAAACCGAGAGAAAACATTGATTTGAAGCAGTAAACAGCTATTTACTATTTCTAGGGTCAAAATATGTAACAATCCAATGCATTTGGCTAATTATAAGAGTTCGTTTTGCATTTGGAGTGTTTAGACACCACTTTTACCCATTTTGTCCCGAAACAGACTAAAACAGAGAAAACGGGCTAAAACCGAGAGAAAACATTTACTCGAAGCAGTAAACAGCGCTATTACTCTTTATAGGGTCAAAATATGTAACAATCCAATGAATTTGACTAATTATAAGAGTTCGGGTTGAATTTGAAGTGTTTACACACCACTTTTACCCATTTTGTCTCGAAACAGGCTAAAACCGAGAAAACATTGATTCGAAGCACAAAAAGCTTTATTACTGTTTCTAGGGTCAGAATGTGTGAGAATACAAATGCATTTGACTAATTGTAAGAGTTTGCAATGAATTTGGAGTGTTTAGACAACACTTAAACCCGTTTTATCCCAAAACAGGCTTAAACAGAGAAAACAGGCTAAACCGAGAGAAAACATTGATTCAAAGGAGTAAACAGCTATGTTACTATTTATAGGGTAAAAATATGTAACAATCCAGTGCATTTGACTAATTATAAGAGTTTGGGTTGAATTTGGAGTGTTTAGAAACCACTTTTACCCATTTTATCCCAAAATAGGCTAAAACAGAGAAAACAGGCTAAAACCGAGAGAAAACATTTACTCGAAGCAGTAAACAGCTATATTACTCTTAATAGGGTCAAAATATGTAACAATCCAATGAATTTGACTAATTATAAGAGTTCGGGTTGAATTTGAAGTGTTTACACACCTCTTTTACCCATTTTGTCCCGAAACAGGCTAAAACAGAGAAAACATTGATTCAAAGCACTAAACAGCTTTGTTACTGTTTATAGGGTCTGAATGTGTGACAATCTAATGCCTTTGACTAACCGTAAGAGTTCGGGATGAATTTGGAGTGTTTAGACAACACTTAAACCCGTTTTATCCCAAAACAAGCTTAAACAGAGAAAACAGGCTAAAACCGAGAGAAAACATTGATTTAAAGGAGTAAACAACTATGTTACTATTTCTAGGGTCAAAATATGTAACAATCCAATGCATTTGACTAATTATAAGAGTTCGGGTTGAATTTAGAGTGTTTAGACACCACTTTTACCCATTTTGTCCCAAAATAGGCTAAAACAGAGAAAACAGACTAAAACTGCGAGAAAATATTGATTCGAAGAATTAAACAGCTATATTACTCTTTCTAGGGTCAAAATATGTAACAATCCAATGCATTTGATTAATTATAAGAGTTCGGGTTGAATTTGAAGTGTTTACACACCACTTTTACCCATTTTGTCTCGAAACAGGCTAAAACCGAGAAAACATTGATTCCAAGCACAAACAGCTTTATTACTGTTTCTAGGGTCAGAATGTGTGAGAATACAAATGCATTTGACTAATTGTAAGAGTTCGCAATGAATTTGGAATGGTTAGACAACACTTAAACCCGTTTTATCCCAAAACAGGCTTAAACAGAGAAAATAGGCTAAAACCGAGAGAAAAAATTGATTCAAAGGAGTAAACAGCTATGTTACGATTTCTAGGGTCAAAATATATAACAATTCAATGCATTTGACTAATTATAAGAGTTCGGGTTGAATTTGGAGTGTTTAGACACCACTTTTACCCATTTTGTCCCAAAATAGGCTAAAACAGAGAAAACAGGCTAAAACCGAGAGAAAACATTTACTCGAAGCAGTAAACAGCTATACTACTATTTATAGGGGCAAAATATGTAACAATCCAATGAATTTGACTAATTATAAGAGTTTGGGTTGAATTTGAACTGTTTACACACCTCTTTTACCCATTTTGTCCCGAAACAGGCTAAAACAGAGAAAACATTGATTCGAAGCACTAAACAGCTTTGTTACTATTTCTAGGGTTAGAATGTGTGAGAATACAAATCCATTTGACTAATTGTCAGAGTTGACGATGAATTTGGAGTGTTTAGACAACACTTAAACCCGTTTTATCCCAAAACAGGCGTAAACAGAGAAAACAGGCTAAAACCGAGAGAAAACATTGATTCAAAGGAGTAAACAGATATGTTACTATTTATAGGGTCAAAATATGTCACAATCCAATGCATTTGGCTAATTATAAGAGTTCGGGGTTGAATTTGGAGTGTTTAGACACCACTTTTACCCATTTTGTCCCAAAATTGGCTAAAACAGAGAAAACAAGCTAAAACCGAGATAAAACATTGATTTGAAGCAGTAAACAGCTATTTACTATTTCTAGGGTCAAAATATGTAACAATCCAATGCATTTGGCTAATTATAAGAGTTCGGGTTGCATTTGGAGTGTTTAGACACCACTTTTACCCATTTTGTCCCGAAACAGGCTAAAACAGAGAAAACGGGCTAAAACCGAGAGAAAACATTTACTCGAAGCAGTAAACAGCTCTATTACTCTTTATAGGGTCAAAATATGTAACAATCCAATGAATTTGACTAATTATAAGAGTTCGGGTTGAATTTGAAGTGTTTACACACCTCTTTTACCCATTTTGTCTCGAAACAGGCTAAAACCGAGAAAACATTGATTAGAAGCACAAACAGCTTTATTACTGTTTCTAGGGTCAGAATGTGTGAGAATACAAATGCATTTGACTAATTGTAAGAGTTCGCGATGAATTTGGAGTGTTTAGACAACACTTAAACCCGTTTTATCCCAAAACAGGCTTAAACAGAGAAAACAGGCTAAACCGAGAGAAAACATTGATTCAAAGGAGTAAACAGCTATGTTACTATTTATAGGGTAAAAATATGTAACAATCCAATGCATTTGACTAATTATAAGAGTTCGGGTTGAATTTGGAGTGTTTAGACACCACTTTTACCCATTTTGTCTTAAAATAGGCTAAAACAGAGAAAACAGACTAAAACCGCGAGAAAATATTAATTCGAAGAATTAAACAGCTATATTACTCTTTCTAGGGTCAAAATATGTAACAATCCAATGCATTTGATTAATTATAAGAGTTCGGGCTGAATTTGAAGTGTTTACACACCACTTTTACCCATTTTGTCTCGAAACAGGCTAAAACCAAGAAAACATTGATTCGAAGCACAAACAGCTTTATTACTGTTTCTAGGGTCAGAATGTGTGAGAATACAAATGCATTTGACTAATTGTAAGAGTTCGCGACTAATTTGGAGTGTTTAGACAACACTTAAACCCGTTTTATCCCAAAACAGGCTTAAACAGAGAAAACAGGCTAAAACCAAGAGAAAACATTGATTCAAAGGAGTAAACAACTATGTTATTATTTCTAGGGTCAAAATATGTAATAATCCAATGCATTTGACTAATTATAAGAGTTCGGGTTGAATTTGGAGTGTTTAGACACCACTTTTACCCATTTTGTCCCAAAATAGGCTAAAACAGAGAAAACAGGCTAAAACCGAGAGAAAACATTTACTCGAAGCAGTAAACAGCTATACTACTCTTTATAGGGGCAAAATATGTAACAATCCAATGAATTTGACTAATTATAAGAGTTTGGGTTGAATTTCAACTGTTTACACACCTCTTTTACCCATTTTGTCCCGAAACAGGCTAAAACAGAGAAAACATTGATTCGAAGCACTAAACAGCCTTGTTACTATTTCTAGGGTTAGAATGTGTGAAAATACAAATCCATTTGACTAATTGTAAGAGTTCACGATGAATTTGGAGTGTTTAGACAACACTTAAACCCGTTTTATCCCAAAACAGGCTTAAACAGAGAAAACAGGCTAAAACCGAGAGAAAACATTTATTCAAAGGAGTAAACAGCTATGTTACTATTTATAGGATAAAAATATGTAACAATCCAATGCATTTGGCTAATTATAAGAGTTCGGGTTGCATTTGGAGTGTTTAGACACCACTTTTACCCATTTCGTCCCGAAACAGGCTAAAACAGAGAAAACGGGCTAAAACCGAGAGAAAACATTTACTCGAAGCAGTAAACAGCTCTATTACTCTTTATAGGGTCAAAATATGTAACAATCCAATGAATTTGACTAATTATAAGAGTTCGGGTTGAATTTGAAGTGTTTACACACCTCTTTTACCCATTTTGTCTCGAAACAGGCTAAAACCGAGAAAACATTGATTCGAAGCAGAAACAGCTTTATTACTGTTTCTAGGGTCAGAATGTTTGAGAATACAAATGCATTTGACTAATTGTAAGAGTTCGCGATGAATTTGGAGTGTTTAGACAACACTTAAACCCGTTTTATCCCAAAACAAGCTTAAACAGAGAAAACAGGCTAAAACCGACAGAAAACATTGATTCAAAGGAGTAAACAGCTATGTTACTATTTATAGGATAAAAATATGTAACAATCCAATGCATTTGACTAATTATAAGAGTTCGGGTTGAATTTGGAGTGTTTAGACAGCACTTTTACCCATTTTGTCTTAAAATAGGCTAAAACAGAGAAAACAGACTAAAACCGCGAGAAAATATTGATTCGAAGAATTAAACAGCTATATTACTCTTTCTAGGGTCAAAATATGTAACAATCCAATGCATTTGATTAATTATAAGAGTTCGGGCTGAATTTGAAGTGTTTACACACCACTTTTACCCATTTTGTCTCGAAACAGGCTAAAACCAAGAAAACATTGATTCGAAGCACAAACAGCTTTATTACTGTTTCTAGGGTCAGAATGTGTGAGAATACAAATGCATTTGACTAATTGTAAGAGTTCGCGACTAATTTGGAGTGTTTAGACAACACTTAAACCCGTTTTATCCCAAAACAGGCTTAAACAGAGAAAACAGGCTAAAACCAAGAGAAAACATTGATTCAAAGGAGTAAACAACTATGTTATTATTTCTAGGGTCAAAATATGTAATAATCCAATGCATTTGACTAATTATAAGAGTTCGGGTTGAATTTGGAGTGTTTAGACACCACTTTTACCCATTTTGTCCCAAAATAGGCTAAAACAGAGAAAACAGGCTAAAACCGAGAGAAAACATTTACTCGAAGCAGTAAACAGCTATACTACTCTTTATAGGGGCAAAATATGTAACAATCCAATGAATTTGACTAATTATAAGAGTTTGGGTTGAATTTCAACTGTTTACACACCTCTTTTACCCATTTTGTCCCGAAACAGGCTAAAACAGAGAAAACATTGATTCGAAGCACTAAACAGCCTTGTTACTATTTCTAGGGTTAGAATGTGTGAAAATACAAATCCATTTGACTAATTGTAAGAGTTCACGATGAATTTGGAGTGTTTAGACAACACTTAAACCCGTTTTATCCCAAAACAGGCTTAAACAGAGAAAACAGGCTAAAACCGAGAGAAAACATTTATTCAAAGGAGTAAACAGCTATGTTACTATTTATAGGATAAAAATATGTAACAATCCAATGCATTTGGCTAATTATAAGAGTTCGGGTTGCATTTGGAGTGTTTAGACACCACTTTTACCCATTTCGTCCCGAAACAGGCTAAAACAGAGAAAACGGGCTAAAACCGAGAGAAAACATTTACTCGAAGCAGTAAACAGCTCTATTACTCTTTATAGGGTCAAAATATGTAACAATCCAATGAATTTGACTAATTATAAGAGTTCGGGTTGAATTTGAAGTGTTTACACACCTCTTTTACCCATTTTGTCTCGAAACAGGCTAAAACCGAGAAAACATTGATTCGAAGCAGAAACAGCATTATTACTGTTTCTAGGGTCAGAATGTTTGAGAATACAAATGCATTTGACTAATTGTAAGAGTTCGCGATGAATTTGGAGTGTTTAGACAACACTTAAACCCGTTTTATCCCAAAACAAGCTTAAACAGAGAAAACAGGCTAAAACCGACAGAAAACATTGATTCAAAGGAGTAAACAGCTATGTTACTATTTATAGGATAAAAATATGTAACAATCCAATGCATTTGACTAATTATAAGAGTTCGGGTTGAATTTGGAGTGTTTAGACAGCACTTTTACCCATTTTGTCTTAAAATAGGCTAAAACAGAGAAAACAGACTAAAACCGCGAGAAAATATTGATTCGAAGAATTAAACAGCTATATTACTCTTTCTAGGGTCAAAATATGTAACAATCCAATGCATTTGATTAATTATCAGAGTTCGGGTTGAATTTGAAGTGTTTACACACCACTTTTACCCATTTTGTCTCGAAACAGGCTAAAACCAAGAAAACATTGATTCGAAGCACAAACAGCTTTATTACTGTTTCTAGGGTCAGAATGTGTGAGAATACAAATGCATTTGACTAATTGTAAGAGTTCGCGACTAATTTGGAGTGTTTAGACAACACTTAAACCCGTTTTATCCCAAAACAGGCTTAAACAGAGAAAACAGGCTAAAACCAAGAGAAAACATTGATTCAAAGGAGTAAACAACTATGTTATTATTTATAGGGTCAAAATATGTAACAATCCAATGCATTTGACTAATTATAAGAGTTCGGGTTGAATTTGGAGTGTTTAGACACCACTTTTACCCATTTTGTCCCAAAATAGGCTAAAACAGAGAAAACAGGCTAAAACCGAGAGAAAACATTTACTCGGAGCAGTAAACAGCTATACTACTCTTTATAGGGGCAAAATATGTAACAATCCAATGAATTTGACTAATTATAAGAGTTTGGGTTGAATTTGAACTGTTTACACACCTCTTTTACCCATTTTGTCCCGAAACAGGCTAAAACAGAGAAAACATTGATTCGAAGCACTAAACAGCCTTGTTACTATTTCTAGGGTTAGAATGTGTGAAAATACAAATCCATTTGACTAATTGTAAGAGTTCACGATGAATTTGGAGTGTTTAGACAACACTTAAACCCGTTTTATCCCAAAACAGGCTTAAACAGAGAAAACAGGCTAAAACCGAGAGAAAACATTGATTCAAAGGAGTAAACAGCTATGTTACTATTTATAGGATAAAAATATGTAACAATCCAATGCATTTGGCTAATTATAAGAGTTCGGGTTGCATTTGGAGTGTTTAGACACCACTTTTACCCATTTCGTCCCGAAACAGGCTAAAACAGAGAAAACGGGCTAAAACCGAGAGAAAACATTTACTCGAAGCAGTAAACAGCTCTATTACTCTTTATAGGGTCAAAATATGTAACAATCCAATGAATTTGACTAATTATAAGAGTTCGGGTTGAATTTGAAGTGTTTACACACCTCTTTTACCCATTTTGTCTCGAAACAGGCTAAAACCGAGAAAACATTGATTCGAAGCAGAAACAGCTTTATTACTGTTTCTAGGGTCAGAATGTTTGAGAATACAAATGCATTTGACTAATTGTAAGAGTTCGCGATGAATTTGGAGTGTTTAGACAACACTTAAACCCGTTTTATCCTAAAACAGGCTTAAACAGAGAAAACAGGCTAAAACCGAGAGAAAACATTGATTCAAAGGAGTAAACAGCTATGTTACTATTTATAGGATAAAAATATGTAACAATCCAATGCATTTGACTAATTATAAGAGTTCGGGTTGAATTTGGAGTGTTTAGACAGCACTTTTACCCATTTTGTCTTAAAATAGGCTAAAACAGAGAAAACAGACTAAAACCGCGAGAAAATATTGATTCGAAGAATTAAACAGCTATATTACTCTTTCTAGGGTCAAAATATGTAACAATCCAATGCATTTGATTAATTATCAGAGTTCGGGTTGAATTTGAAGTGTTTACACACCACTTTTACCCATTTTGTCTCGAAACAGGCTAAAACCAAGAAAACATTGATTCGAAGCACAAACAGCTTTATTACTGTTTCTAGGGTCAGAATGTGTGAGAATACAAATGCATTTGACTAATTGTAAGAGTTCGCGACTAATTTGGAGTGTTTAGACAACACTTAAACCCGTTTTATCCCAAAACAGGCTTAAACAGAGAAAACAGGCTAAAACCAAGAGAAAACATTGATTCAAAGGAGTAAACAACTATGTTATTATTTATAGGGTCAAAATATGTAACAATCCAATGCATTTGACTAATTATAAGAGTTCGGGTTGAATTTGGAGTGTTTAGACACCACTTTTACCCATTTTGTCCCAAAATAGGCTAAAACAGAGAAAACAGGCTAAAACCGAGAGAAAACATTTACTCGGAGCAGTAAACAGCTATACTACTCTTTATAGGGGCAAAATATGTAACAATCCAATGAATTTGACTAATTATAAGAGTTTGGGTTGAATTTGAACTGTTTACACACCTCTTTTACCCATTTTGTCCCGAAACAGGCTAAAACAGAGAAAACATTGATTCGAAGCACTAAACAGCCTTGTTACTATTTCTAGGGTTAGAATGTGTGAAAATACAAATCCATTTGACTAATTGTAAGAGTTCACGATGAATTTGGAGTGTTTAGACAACACTTAAACCCGTTTTATCCCAAAACAGGCTTAAACAGAGAAAACAGGCTAAAACCGAGAGAAAACATTGATTCAAAGGAGTAAACAGCTATGTTACTATTTATAGGATAAAAATATGTAACAATCCAATGCATTTGGCTAATTATAAGAGTTCGGGTTGCATTTGGAGTGTTTAGACACCACTTTTACCCATTTCGTCCCGAAACAGGCTAAAACAGAGAAAACGGGCTAAAACCGAGAGAAAACATTTACTCGAAGCAGTAAACAGCTCTATTACTCTTTATAGGGTCAAAATATGTAACAATCCAATGAATTTGACTAATTATAAGAGTTCGGGTTGAATTTGAAGTGTTTACACACCTCTTTTACCCATTTTGTCTCGAAACAGGCTAAAACCGAGAAAACATTGATTCGAAGCAGAAACAGCTTTATTACTGTTTCTAGGGTCAGAATGTTTGAGAATACAAATGCATTTGACTAATTGTAAGAGTTCGCGATGAATTTGGAGTGTTTAGACAACACTTAAACCCGTTTTATCCTAAAACAGGCTTAAACAGAGAAAACAGGCTAAAACCGAGAGAAAACATTGATTCAAAGGAGTAAACAGCTATGTTACTATTTATAGGATAAAAATATGTAACAATCCAATGCATTTGACTAATTATAAGAGTTCGGGTTGAATTTGGAGTGTTTAGACACCACTTTTACCCATTTTGTCTTAAAATAGGCTAAAACAGAGAAAACAGACTAAAACCGCGAGAAAATATTGATTCGAAGAATTAAACAGCTATATTACTCTTTCTAGGGTCAAAATATGTAACAATCCAATGCATTTGATTAATTATCAGAGTTCGGGTTGAATTTGAAGTGTTTACACACCACTTTTACCCATTTTGTCTCGAAACAGGCTAAAACCAAGAAAACATTGATTCGAAGCACAAACAGCTTTATTACTGTTTCTAGGGTCAGAATGTGTGAGAATACAAATGCATTTGACTAATTGTAAGAGTTCGCGACTAATTTGGAGTGTTTAGACAACACTTAAACCCGTTTTATCCCAAAACAGGCTTAAACAGAGAAAACAGGCTAAAACCAAGAGAAAACATTGATTCAAAGGAGTAAACAACTATGTTATTATTTATAGGGTCAAAATATGTAACAATCCAATGCATTTGACTAATTATAAGAGTTCGGGTTGAATTTGGAGTGTTTAGACACCACTTTTACCCATTTTGTCCCAAAATAGGCTAAAACAGAGAAAACAGGCTAAAACCGAGAGAAAACATTTACTCGGAGCAGTAAACAGCTATACTACTCTTTATAGGGGCAAAATATGTAACAATCCAATGAATTTGACTAATTATAAGAGTTTGGGTTGAATTTGAACTGTTTACACACCTCTTTTACCCATTTTGTCCCGAAACAGGCTAAAACAGAGAAAACATTGATTCGAAGCACTAAACAGCCTTGTTACTATTTCTAGGGTTAGAATGTGTGAAAATACAAATCCATTTGACTAATTGTAAGAGTTCACGATGAATTTGGAGTGTTTAGACAACACTTAAACCCGTTTTATCCCAAAACAGGCTTAAACAGAGAAAACAGGCTAAAACCGAGAGAAAACATTGATTCAAAGGAGTAAACAGCTATGTTACTATTTATAGGATAAAAATATGTAACAATCCAATGCATTTGGCTAATTATAAGAGTTCGGGTTGCATTTGGAGTGTTTAGACACCACTTTTACCCATTTCGTCCCGAAACAGGCTAAAACAGAGAAAACGGGCTAAAACCGAGAGAAAACATTTACTTGAAGCAGTAAACCGCTCTATTACTCTTTATAGGGTCAAAATATGTAACAATCCAATGAATTTGACTAATTATAAGAGTTCGGGTTGAATTTGAAGTGTTTACACACCTCTTTTACCCATTTTGTCTCGAAACAGGCTAAAACCGAGAAAACATTGATTCGAAGCAGAAACAGCTTTATTACTGTTTCTAGGGTCAGAATGTTTGAGAATACAAATGCATTTGACTAATTGTAAGAGTTCGCGATGAATTTGGAGTGTTTAGACAACACTTAAACCCGTTTTATCCCAAAACAGGCTTAAACAGAGAAAACAGGTTAAAACCGAGAGAAAACATTGATTCAAAGGAGTAAACAGCTATGTTACTATTTATAGGATAAAAATATGTAACAATCCAATGCATTTGACTAATTATAAGAGTTCGGGTTGAATTTGGAGTGTTTAGACACCACTTTTACCCATTTTGTCTTAAAATAGGCTAAAACAGAGAAAATAGACTAAAACCGCGAGAAAATATTGATTCGAAGAATTAAACAGCTATATTACTCTTTCTAGGGTCAAAATATGTAACAATCCAATGCATTTGATTAATTATCAGAGTTCGGGTTGAATTTGAAGTGTTTACACACCACTTTTACCCATTTTGTCTCGAAACAGGCTAAAACCAAGAAAACATTGATTCGAAGCACAAACAGCTTTATTACTGTTTCTAGGGTCAGAATGTGTGAGAATACAAATGCATTTGACTAATTGTAAGAGTTCGCGACTAATTTGGAGTGTTTAGACAACACTTAAACCCGTTTTATCCCAAAACAGGCTTAAACAGAGAAAACAGGCTAAAACCAAGAGAAAACATTGATTCAAAGGAGTAAACAACTATGTTATTATTTCTAGGGTCAAAATATGTAACAATCCAATGCATTTGACTAATTATAAGAGTTCGGGTTGAATTTGGAGTGTTTAGACACCACTTTTACCCATTTTGTCCCAAAATAGGCTAAAACAGAGAAAACAGGCTAAAACCGAGAGAAAACATTTACTCGAAGCAGTAAACAGCTATACTACTCTTTATAGGGGCAAAATATGTAACAATCCAATGAATTTGACTAATTATAAGAGTTTGGGTTGAATTTGAACTGTTTACACACCTCTTTTACCCATTTTGTCCCGAAACAGGCTAAAACAGAGAAAACATTGATTCGAAGCACTAAACAACCTTGTTACTATTTCTAGGGTTAGAATGTGTGAAAATACAAATCCATTTGACTAATTGTAAGAGTTCACGATGAATTTGGAGTGTTTAGACAACACTTAAACCCGTTTTATCCCAAAACAGGCTTAAACAGAGAAAACAGGCTAAAACCGAGAGAAAACATTGATTCAAAGGAGTAAACAGCTATGTTACTATTTATAGGGTCAAAATATGTAACAATCCAATGCATTTGGCTAATTATAAGAGTTCGGGTTGAATTTGGAGTGTTTAGACACCACTTTTACCCATTTTGTCCCAAAATAGGCTAAAACAGAGAAAACAAGCTAAAACCGTGAGAAAACATTGATTTGAAGCAGTAAACAGCTATTTACTATTTCTAGGGTCAAAATATGTAACAATCCAATGCATTTGGCTAATTATAAGAGTTCGGGTTGCATTTGGAGTGTTTAGACACCACTTTTACCCATTTCGTCCCGAAACAGGCTAAAACAGAGAAAACGGGCTAAAACCGAGAGAAAACATTTACTCGAAGCAGTAAACAGCTCTATTACTCTTTATAGGGTCAAAATATGTAACAATCCAATGAATTTGACTAATTATAAGAGTTCGGGTTGAATTTGAAGTGTTTACACACCTCTTTTACCCATTTTGTCCTGAAACAGGCTAAAACAGAGAAAACATTGATTCGAAGCACTAAACAGCATTGTTACTGTTTATAGGGTCTGAATGTGTGACAATCTAATGCCTTTGACTAACCGTAAGAGTTCGGGATGAATTTGGAGTGTTTAGACAACACTTAAACCCGTTTTATCCCAAAACAAGCTTAAACAGATAAAACAGGCTAAAACCGAGAGAAAACATTGATTCAAAGGAGTAAACAGCTATGTTACTATTTCTAGGTTCAAAATATGTAACAATCCAATGCATTTGACTAATTATAAGAGTTCGGGTTGAATTTGGAGTGTTTAGACACCACTTTTACCCATTCTGTCTTAAAATAGGCTAAAACAGAGAAAACAGACTAAAACCGCGAGAAATATTGATTCGAAGAATTAAACAGCTATATTACTCTTTCTAGGGTCAAAATATGTAACAATCCAGTGCATTTGATTAATTATAAGAGTTCGAGTTGAATTTAAGGTGTTTACACACCACTTTTACCCATTTTGTCTCGAAACAGGCTAAAACCGAGAAAACATTGATTCGAAGCACAAACAGCTTTATTACTGTTTCTAGCGTCAGAATGTGTGAGAATACAAATTCATTTGACTAATTGTAAGAGTTCGCGATGAATTTGGAGTGTTTAGACAACACTTAAACCCGTTTTATCCCAAAACAGGCTTAAACAGAGAAAACAGGCTAAAACCGAGAGAAAACATTGATTCAAAGGAGTAAACAGCTATGTTACTATTTATAGGATAAATATATGTAACAATCCAATGCATTTGACTAATTATAAGAGTTCGGGTTGAATTTGGAGTGTTTAGACACCACTTTTACCCATTTTGTCTTAAAATAGGCTAAAACAGAGAAAACAGACTAAAACCGCGAGAAAAAATTGATTCGAAGAATTAAACAGCTATATTACTCTTTCTAGGGTCAAAATATGTAACAATCCAATGCATTTGATTAATTATCAGAGTTCGGGTTGAATTTGAAGTGTTTACACACCACTTTTACCCATTTTGTCTCGAAACAGGCTAAAACCAAGAAAACATTGATTCGAAGCACAAACAGCTTTATTACTGTTTCTAGGGTCAGAATGTGTGAGAATACAAATGCATTTGACTAATTGTAAGAGTTCGCGACTAATTTGGAGTGTTTAGACAACACTTAAACCCGTTTTATCCCAAAACAGGCTTAAACAGAGAAAACAGGCTAAAACCAAGAGAAAACATTGATTCAAAGGAGTAAACAACTATGTTATTATTTCTAGGGTCAAAATATGTAACAATCCAATGCATTTGACTAATTATAAGAGTTCGGGTTGAATTTGGACTGTTTAGACACCACTTTTACCCATTTTGTCCCAAAATAGGCTAAAACAGAGAAAACAGGCTAAAACCGAGAGAAAACATTTACTCGAAGCAGTAAACAGCTATACTACTCTTTATAGGGGCAAAATATGTAACAATCCAATGAATTTGACTAATTATAAGAGTTTGGGTTGAATTTGAACTGTTTACACACCTCTTTTACCCATTTTGTCCCGAAACAGGCTAAAACAGAGAAAACATTGATTCGAAGCACTAAACAGCCTTGTTACTATTTCTAGGGTTAGAATGTGTGAAAATACAAATCCATTTGACTAATTGTAAGAGTTCACGATGAATTTGGAGTGTTTAGACAACACTTAAACCCGTTTTATCCCAAAACAGGCTTAAACAGAGAAAACAGGCTAAAACCGAGAGAAAACATTGATTCAAAGGAGTAAACAGCTATGTTACTATTTATAGGGTCAAAATATGTAACAATCCAATGCATTTGGCTAATTATAAGAGTTCGGGTTGAATTTGGAGTGTTTAGACACCACTTTTACCCATTTTGTCCCAAAATAGGCTAAAACAGAGAAAACAAGCTAAAACCGAGAGAAAACATTGATTTGAAGCAGTAAACAGCTATTTACTATTTCTAGGGTCAAAATATGTAACAATCCAATGCATTTGGCTAATTATAAGAGTTCGGGTTGCATTTCGAGTGTTTAGACACCACTTTTACCCATTTCGTCCCGAAACAGGCTAAAACAGAGAAAACGGGCTAAAACCAGGAGAAAACATTTACTCGAAGCAGTAAACAGCTCTATTACTCTTTATAGGGTCAAAATATGTAACAATCCACTGAATTTGACTAATTATAAGAGTTCGGGTTGAATTTGAAGTGTTTACACACCTCTTTTACCCATTTTGTCCTGAAACAGGCTAAAAAAAAAAAACATTGATTCGAAGCACTAAACAGCATTGTTACTGTTTATAGGGTCTGAATGTGTGACAATCTAATGCCTTTGACTAACCGTAAGAGTTCGGGATGAATTTGGAGTGTTTAGACAACACTTAAACCCGTTTTATCCCAAAACAAGCTTAAACAGATAAAACAGGCTAAAACCGAGAGAAAACATTGATTCAAAGGAGTAAACAGCTATGTTACTATTTCTAGGTTCAAAATATGTAACAATCCGATGCATTTGACTAATTATAAGAGTTCGGGTTGAATTTGGAGTGTTTAGACACCACTTTTACCCATTCTGTCTTAAAATAGGCTAAAACAGAGAAAACAGACTAAAACCGCGAGAAATATTGATTCGAAGAATTAAACAGCTATATTACTCTTTCTAGGGTCAAAATATGTAACAATCCAGTGCATTTGATTAATTATAAGAGTTCGAGTTGAATTTAAGGTGTTTACACACCACTTTTACCCATTTTGTCTCGAAACAGGCTAAAACCGAGAAAACATTGATTCGAAGCACAAACAGCTTTATTACTGTTTCTAGCGTCAGAATGTGTGAGAATACAAATTCATTTGACTAATTGTAAGAGTTCGCGATGAATTTGGAGTGTTTAGACAACACTTAAACCCGTTTTATCCCAAAACAGGCTTAAACAGAGAAAACAGGCTAAAACCGAGAGAAAACATTGATTCAAAGGAGTAAACAGCTATGTTACTATTTATAGGATAAATATATGTAACAATCCAATGCATTTGACTAATTATAAGAGTTCGGGTTGAATTTGGAGTGTTTAGACACCACTTTTACCCATTTTGTCTTAAAATAGGCTAAAACAGAGAAAACAGACTAAAACCGCGAGAAAAAATTGATTCGAAGAATTAAACAGCTATATTACTCTTTCTAGGGTCAAAATATGTAACAATCCAATGCATTTGATTAATTATCAGAGTTCGGGTTGAATTTGAAGTGTTTACACACCACTTTTACCCATTTTGTCTCGAAACAGGCTAAAACCAAGAAAACATTGATTCGAAGCACAAACAGCTTTATTACTGTTTCTAGGGTCAGAATGTGTGAGAATACAAATGCATTTGACTAATTGTAAGAGTTCGCGACTAATTTGGAGTGTTTAGACAACACTTAAACCCGTTTTATCCCAAAACAGGCTTAAACAGAGAAAACAGGCTAAAACCAAGAGAAAACATTGATTCAAAGGAGTAAACAACTATGTTATTATTTCTAGGGTCAAAATATGTAACAATCCAATGCATTTGACTAATTATAAGAGTTCGGGTTGAATTTGGACTGTTTAGACACCACTTTTACCCATTTTGTCCCAAAATAGGCTAAAACAGAGAAAACAGGCTAAAACCGAGAGAAAACATTTACTCGAAGCAGTAAACAGCTATACTACTCTTTATAGGGGCAAAATATGTAACAATCCAATGAATTTGACTAATTATAAGAGTTTGGGTTGAATTTGAACTGTTTACACACCTCTTTTACCCATTTTGTCCCGAAACAGGCTAAAACAGAGAAAACATTGATTCGAAGCACTAAACAGCCTTGTTACTATTTCTAGGGTTAGAATGTGTGAAAATACAAATCCATTTGACTAATTGTAAGAGTTCACGATGAATTTGGAGTGTTTAGACAACACTTAAACCCGTTTTATCCCAAAACAGGCTTAAACAGAGAAAACAGGCTAAAACCGAGAGAAAACATTGATTCAAAGGAGTAAACAGCTATGTTACTATTTATAGGGTCAAAATATGTAACAATCCAATGCATTTGGCTAATTATAAGAGTTCGGGTTGAATTTGGAGTGTTTAGACACCACTTTTACCCATTTTGTCCCAAAATAGGCTAAAACAGAGAAAACAAGCTAAAACCGAGAGAAAACATTGATTTGAAGCAGTAAACAGCTATTTACTATTTCTAGGGTCAAAATATGTAACAATCCAATGCATTTGGCTAATTATAAGAGTTCGGGTTGCATTTCGAGTGTTTAGACACCACTTTTACCCATTTCGTCCCGAAACAGGCTAAAACAGAGAAAACGGGCTAAAACCAGGAGAAAACATTTACTCGAAGCAGTAAACAGCTCTATTACTCTTTATAGGGTCAAAATATGTAACAATCCACTGAATTTGACTAATTATAAGAGTTCGGGTTGAATTTGAAGTGTTTACACACCTCTTTTACCCATTTTGTCCTGAAACAGGCTAAAAAAAAAAAACATTGATTCGAAGCACTAAACAGCATTGTTACTGTTTATAGGGTCTGAATGTGTGACAATCTAATGCCTTTGACTAACCGTAAGAGTTCGGGATGAATTTGGAGTGTTTAGACAACACTTAAACCCGTTTTATCCCAAAACAAGCTTAAACAGATAAAACAGGCTAAAACCGAGAGAAAACATTGATTCAAAGGAGTAAACAGCTATGTTACTATTTCTAGGTTCAAAATATGTAACAATCCGATGCATTTGACTAATTATAAGAGTTCGGGTTGAATTTGGAGTGTTTAGACACCACTTTTACCCATTCTGTCTTAAAATAGGCTAAAACAGAGAAAACAGACTAAAACCGCGAGAAATATTGATTCGAAGAATTAAACAGCTATATTACTCTTTCTAGGGTCAAAATATGTAACAATCCAGTGCATTTGATTAATTATAAGAGTTCGAGTTGAATTTAAGGTGTTTACACACCACTTTTACCCATTTTGTCTCGAAACAGGCTAAAACCGAGAAAACATTGATTCGAAGCACAAACAGCTTTATTACTGTTTCTAGCGTCAGAATGTGTGAGAATACAAATTCATTTGACTAATTGTAAGAGTTCGCGATGAATTTGGAGTGTTTAGACAACACTTAAACCCGTTTTATCCCAAAACAGGCTTAAACAGAGAAAACAGGCTAAAACCGAGAGAACACATTGATTCAAAGGAGTAAACAGCTATGTTACTATTTATAGGATAAATATATGTAACAATCCAATGCATTTGACTAATTATAAGAGTTCGGGTTGAATTTGGAGTGTTTAGACACCACTTTTACCCATTTTGTCTTAAAATAGGCTAAAACAGAGAAAACAGACTAAAACCGCGAGAAAAAATTGATTCGAAGAATTAAACAGCTATATTACTCTTTCTAGGGTCAAAATATGTAACAATCCAATGCATTTGATTAATTATCAGAGTTCGGGTTGAATTTGAAGTGTTTACACACCACTTTTACCCATTTTGTCTCGAAACAGGCTAAAACCAAGAAAACATTGATTCGAAGCACAAACAGCTTTATTACTGTTTCTAGGGTCAGAATGTGTGAGAATACAAATGCATTTGACTAATTGTAAGAGTTCGCGACTAATTTGGAGTGTTTAGACAACACTTAAACCCGTTTTATCCCAAAACAGGCTTAAACAGAGAAAACAGGCTAAAACCAAGAGAAAACATTGATTCAAAGGAGTAAACAACTATGTTATTATTTCTAGGGTCAAAATATGTAACAATCCAATGCATTTGACTAATTATAAGAGTTCGGGTTGAATTTGGACTGTTTAGACACCACTTTTACCCATTTTGTCCCAAAATAGGCTAAAACAGAGAAAACAGGCTAAAACCGAGAGAAAACATTTACTCGAAGCAGTAAACAGCTATACTACTCTTTATAGGGGCAAAATATGTAACAATCCAATGAATTTGACTAATTATAAGAGTTTGGGTTGAATTTGAACTGTTTACACACCTCTTTTACCCATTTTGTCCCGAAACAGGCTAAAACAGAGAAAACATTGATTCGAAGCACTAAACAGCCTTGTTACTATTTCTAGGGTTAGAATGTGTGAAAATACAAATCCATTTGACTAATTGTAAGAGTTCACGATGAATTTGGAGTGTTTAGACAACACTTAAACCCGTTTTATCCCAAAACAGGCTTAAACAGAGAAAACAGGCTAAAACCGAGAGAAAACATTGATTCAAAGGAGTAAACAGCTATGTTACTATTTATAGGGTCAAAACATGTAACAATCCAATGCATTTGGCTAATTATAAGAGTTCGGGTTGAATTTGGAGTGTTTAGACACCACTTTTACCCATTTTGTCCCAAAATAGGCTAAAACAGAGAAAACAAGCTAAAACCGAGAGAAAACATTGATTTGAAGCAGTAAACAGCTATTTACTATTTCTAGGGTCAAAATATGTAACAATCCAATGCATTTGGCTAATTATAAGAGTTCGGGTTGCATTTCGAGTGTTTAGACACCACTTTTACCCATTTCGTCCCGAAACAGGCTAAAACAGAGAAAACGGGCTAAAACCAGGAGAAAACATTTACTCGAAGCAGTAAACAGCTCTATTACTCTTTATAGGGTCAAAATATGTAACAATCCACTGAATTTGACTAATTATAAGAGTTCGGGTTGAATTTGAAGTGTTTACACACCTCTTTTACCCATTTTGTCCTGAAACAGGCTAAAAAAGAGAAAACATTGATTCGAAGCACTAAACAGCATTGTTACTGTTTATAGGGTCTGAATGTGTGACAATCTAATGCCTTTGACTAACCGTAAGAGTTCGGGATGAATTTGGAGTGTTTAGACAACACTTAAACCCGTTTTATCCCAAAACAAGCTTAAACAGATAAAACAGGCTAAAACCGAGAGAAAACATTGATTCAAAGGAGTAAACAGCTATGTTACTATTTCTAGGTTCAAAATATGTAACAATCCGATGCATTTGACTAATTATAAGAGTTCGGGTTGAATTTGGAGTGTTTAGACACCACTTTTACCCATTCTGTCTTAAAATAGGCTAAAACAGAGAAAACAGACTAAAACCGCGAGAAAATATTGATTCGAAGAATTAAACAGCTATATTACTCTTTCTAGGGTCAAAATATGTAACAATCCAATGCATTTGATTAATTAGAAGAGTTCGGGTTGAATTTAAGGTGTTTACACACCACTTTTACCCATTTTGTCTCGAAACAGGCTAAAACCGAGAAAACATTGATTCGAAGCACAAACAGCTTTATTACTGTTTCTAGCGTCAGAATGTGTGAGAATACAAATTCATTTGACTAATTGTAAGAGTTCGTGACTAATTTGGAGTGTTTAGACAACACTTAAACCCGTTTTATCCCAAAACAGGCTTAAACAGAGAAAACAGGCTAAAACCAAGAGAAAACATTGATTCAAAGGAGTAAACAAGTATGTTACTATTTCTAGGGTCAAAATATGTAACAATCCAATGCATTTGACTAATTATAAGAGTTCGGGTTGAATGTGGAGTGTTTAGACACCACTTTTACCCATTTTGTCCCAAAATAGGCTAAAACAGAGAAAACAGGCTAAAACCAAGAGAAAACATTTAATCGAAGCAGTACACAGCTATATTACTCTTTATAGGGTCAAAATATGTAACAATCCAATGAATTTGACTAATTATAAGAGTTCGGGTTGAATTTGAAGTGTTTACACACCTCTTTTACCCATTTTGTCCCGAAACAGGCTAAAACAGAGAAAACATTGATTCGAAGCACTAAACAGCTTTGTTACTGTTTATAGGGTCTGAATGTGTGACAATCTAATGCCTTTGACTAACCGTAAGAGTTTGGGATGAATTTGGAGTGTTTAGACAACACTTAAACCCGTTTTATCCCAAAACAGGCTTAAACAAAGAAAACAGGCTAAAACCGAGAGAAAACATTGATTCGAAGGAGTAAACAGCTATGTTACTATTTCTAGGGTCAAAATATGTAACAATCCAATGCATTTGACTAATAATAAGAGTTCGGGTTGCATTTGAAGTGTTTACACACCTCTTTTACCCATTTTGTCTCGAAACAGGCTAAAACCGAGAAAACATTGATTAGAAGCACAAACAGCTTTATTACTGTTTCTAGGGTCAGAATGTGTGAGAATACAAATGCATTTGACTAATTGTAAGAGTTCGCGATGAATTTGGAGTGTTTAGACAACACTTAAACCCGTTTTATCCCAAAACAGGCTTAAACAGAGAAAACAGGCTAAACCGAGAGAAAACATTGATTCAAAGGAGTAAACAGCTATGTTACTATTTATAGAGTAAAAATATGTAACAATCCAATGCATTTGACTAATTATAAGAGTTCGGGTTGAATTTGGAGTGTTTAGACACCACTTTTACCCATTTTGTCTTAAAATAGGCTAAAACAGAGAAAACAGACTAAAACCGCGAGAAAATATTAATTCGAAGAATTAAACAGCTATATTACTCTTTCTAGGGTCAAAATATGTAACAATCCAATGCATTTGATTAATTATAAGAGTTCGGGTTGAATTTGAAGTGTTTACACACCACTTTTACCCATTTTGTCTCGAAACAGGCTAAAACCAAGAAAACATTGATTCGAAGCACAAACAGCTTTATTACTGTTTCTAGGGTCAGAATGTGTGAGAATACAAATGCATTTGACTAATTGTAAGAGTTCGCGACTAATTTGGAGTGTTTAGACAACACTTAAACCCGTTTTATCCCAAAACAGGCTTAAACAGAGAAAACAGGCTAAAACCAAGAGAAAACATTGATTCAAAGGAGTAAACAACTATGTTATTATTTCTAGGGTCAAAATATGTAACAATCCAATGCATTTGACTAATTATAAGAGTTTGGGTTGAATTTGGAGTGTTTAGACACCACTTTTACCCATTTTGTCCTAAAATAGGCTAAAACAGAGAAAACAGGCTAAAACCGAGAGAAAACATTTACTCGAAGCAGTAAACAGCTATGTTACTCTTTATAGGGTCAAAATATGTAATAATCCAATGCATTTGACTAATTATAAGAGTTTGGGTTGAATTTGGAGTGTTTAGACACCACTTTTACCCATTTTGTCCTAAAATAGGCTAAAACAGAGAAAACAAGCTAAAACCGAGAGAAAACATTGATTCAAAGCTGTAAACAGCTATGTTACTCTTTATAGGGTCAAAATATGTAATAATCCAATGCATTTGACTAATAATAAGAGTTCAGGTTGAATTTGGAGTGTTTAGACACCACTTTTGACCATTTTGTCTTGAAACAGGATAAAACCGAGAAAATATTGATTCGAAGCAGTAAACAGCTTCGTTAATGTTTCTAGGATCATAATGTGTGACAATCCAATGCATTTGACTAACCGTAAGAGTTCGGTATGAATTTGGAGTGTTTAGACAACACTTAAACCTGTTTATCCCAAAACAAGCTTAAACAGAGAAAACATACTAAAACCGAAAGAAAACATTGATTCGAAGCAGTAAACAGCTATATTACTCTTTCTAGGGTCAAAATATGTAACAATCCAATGCATTTGATTAATTATAAGAGTTCGGGTTGAATTTAGAGTGTTTAGACACCACTTTTATCTATTTTGTCTTGAACAGGCTAAAACCGAGAAAATATTGATTCGAAGCAGAAACAGCTTTATTACTGTTTCTAGGGTCAGAATGTGTGTGAATCCAATGCATTTGACTAATTGGAAGAGTTCGGGATGAATTTGGAGTGTTTAGACAACACTTAAACCCGTTTTATCCCAAAAGAGGCTTAAACAGAGAAAACAGGCTAAAACCGAGAGAAAACATTTATTCAAAGCAGTAAAAAGCTATGTTACTAATTCTAGGGTCACAATATGTAACAATCCAATGCATTTGACTAATTATAAGAGTTCGGGTTGAATTTGGAGTTAGTCACCACTTTTACCCATTTTGTCCCCAAATAGGCTAAAACAGAGAAAACAGGCTAAAACTGAGAGAAAACATTGATTCGAAGCTGTACAGATATTTACTCTTTCTAGGGTCAAAATATGTAACAATCCAATTGATATGATCATGAGACCATCCAAGACGACCCTTGAGTCTTGCTCAACACAAACGGAGTAACATATCAACTATTCCAGCCAAAACACTATTTGGGATACATTCTTACCTCATCTAGAGCATATCTCGAGGTGGAATCAGTCCAATAAGAGTTTAGATGAAAGAGTTATTCATTTTACAACTCTGGTGAATTCATGGCTACGCGACTTCAACCTACGAGCATGGAAATTAGGAATCCGACCAATCCAGAAGTATTCAAGCTATGAAACAAATTAAGATCATTTCAGATGTGAAAGATATTGATATTTCAAGTCAGTGGATCTGTCCTAGTCCCAGTTTCGCATATGAGCCAAAGATCATGTCACATAGATCAACTCAGCAACAATTTCGATACGAAACCACTTGGAGGATGTCAATGGATCTCTTACGTTTCCAAAAAGCCCAAGAACACAATATTTGGCCAACAAACTACAAGGTTAGGCTCCATTTTCCAAAGGAGGTAATAAGGTCCGATCTAGTTCTACACTTGAAGAGTTTTAGGTCCAATTGGTTTAGGAGCTTCCAGAATTATGTTTGGCAACCAGGAGTTATTTTCTACTAAGCCCAAGATGAACAAATGATACAGCCCATGCTGTTTCTCATCAGCAAATTGGATCAAGGAGTCAAAGAGAGTTAAAAGATCAAGGAGGTACTTAATGGGCTAATACAAAAGCTTATGGCAAAAGAGAGCATGGGAAATTATTTTGGGGATGATACATATCGAGTCCAGCCCACTTTGAGCCTAATTCAAGTCCAAGAAAGCCCAAAATAATCACTTTATTTTGTGGTCCAAGAGGAGTGACGAAAATAGAGATACATGCACCAAGAGTCACTTTGGAAAAAGGGATACATGCACCAAGAGTTGAATCTTCATTCAACTATCTATCTTTAATGTTTTTAGTCTTCAAGCATCATAATTACTTGGCTTTGTTACCAAGTTTTCTTTCCTATATAAACTCATGTAAGATAATGAAATATTCAATCCAACTTTTTATTAAAACCTTTTCTTTTTTAGGGTGATTCTCTTCTGTTCTTTGTGAACAAAACCGATTGCTTGGTGTGATTCCATCAATCAAAACCGACTACTTGGTGTGATTCCAATAGTCAAAACCCTGATCTCCTTGGTGCGAGGCTGAGAGATCCGATCTTTTTGGTGTGAGGCTGAAAGTTCCAACCGATATGTTAAGAGTCTTTCCGCAACTCTTTTGCAACCATTCATTCCACCATCCTTATTCTTGAGGCTTCATCATCTTTAGAATCAAGGTATCTCTATCAACCAACTCGAAGGTGCCGAATCCTTGGGAGGATCATATCAAGTGGTATCAGAGCCTCAAGAATCATATCAAGTGGTATCAGAGCACACCCTTGAGTTTGGTAATCTATCATTCTATCTTCTAACCTTTCACCTTTCTTTCCATCATTTTCTGTCTTTTCATCTTCTTTCTATCTTTCATCTTCTTTCTTTCATCTTCTATCTTTCCATCTTCATCTTTATTTATTGTATTTACTTTTATAAAAAAACAGGAAAAAAAGAAAACGAAGAGAAAAAAAAACAAGAAAAAAAAGAGACAAAAAAGGGCAAAAAAAAAAGAAACAAGAGAAAAAAAAACAAAAAAAAAGATACCAAAAAAAAAAAAGGAGAAAAAAAAGAGAGAAAAGAACCTGTTCTAATCAAAAAAAAATGTCTAATGATCCACAAGTTCAAGCACTTATTGGAGAGATGTGACGGTTGATGAGGGTTGAGATGAACGCAATCTACAATAGGTTGGATAAAGTTCAAGCGGAGGCACAACAAAGACAACCACAAATGTTGCACCATAGAAGAGAAAGAGATCAACCTAGAGTAGCAAGCGCTGATGATTATTACACTACTCAATCATCAAGAATAAGCCATAGGAGGCCACAACATAGAGATGGCATGGATCAAACTGATGACAACATTGGAGGTAATAAGTTGAAGATTCCTACCTTTCAAGGCAGAAATGACCCAGATGCATACCTAGAGTGGGAGAAAAGGATTGAGTGGATTTTTAGTTGTCAAAACTATCACGAAATGAAGAAGGTACGAGTTGCAGCCACTGGATTTTGTGATTATGCTATTGCTTGGTGGGATCAGTTTTTGATAAGCAGGAGGAAAAATGGAGAACACCCTATTGAGACTTGGGCAAAATTGCAGTCTATTTTGAGGAAACAATATGTTCCCAAACGTCACCATCATGGTTCAAATCATATTCCAAGGAGGACTTCCAGACCAACTAATGGAGCATCTATTGTCACGCCAAGTTACCAACGAGAAAAGATGTCTCTTGTTTCTAAGGAAGAGAAAGTTGTATTTGATTTGTCACCATCTCCAGAGGAGCATAAGGAGTTGCTGGTTCAGACTAATCTGTTGGAAATTACAAATTTACCAAGTGAGAAAACGAAAGCTGAGGAACCAGAGCATAAAGAGATCAAAGATCAAAGTGAGGAAGTCGCGAAGGAAAGCATGATCATCAACCACCTTGGTAGTGTGGATGATTCAGCTAATGAGCCAACAAAGAGGTATCTAATATTTTCGACACTTGAACTATATACCCTGGATTTCAAAACGGTGAAAGCAATGGACTTTTTTATCAGAGATTCAGCAATTTTCAAACCAGAAAACAGAGTAAAGAGTGTACTAGCAAGGGTTATGGAACCAAGTAGAGAAAAGTCAATGATACACTTCTGGTCAAGTAAGACGAAGCAAGTTTTCGATCTTGAAGGAATAAAGAAAGGTCTTAATAAAAGCAGTGCACTTTTGCCTCATGGTCAACAATATAGAGTCTTATGTTCTCTCAAAGAGAAGCCACCAGAATCACTTCAATACTCTCCAACACAAGGCCTTACAGTTTCAGGGAAGAAACTTTTTCAAGAGGAGTGGTATGATATGATCATGAGACCATCCAAGATGACCCTTGAGTCTTGCTCAACACAAACGAAGTCATATATCAACTATTCCAGCCAAAACACTATTTGGGATACATTCGTACCTCATCTAGAGCATACCTCGAGGTAGAATCAGTCCAATCAGAGTTCAGATGAAAGAGTTATTCATTTTACAACTCCGGTAAATTCATGGCTACGCGACTTCGACCTACGAGCATGGAAAGGAGGATTCCGACCAATACAGAAGTATTCAAGCTATGAAGAAACCATTCTGGAATCTTGATCCCTCATGGAATCACTGAGAATTGGAATCACATTAAGAGCATTTCATATGTGAAAGATATGGATATTTCAAGTGAGTGGATCTGTCCTAGTCCCAGTTTCGCATATGAGCCAAAGATCGTGTCACACAGATCAAATCAGCAACAATTTCGACACGAAACCACATGGAGGATGTCAATGGATCTCTTACGTTTCCAAAAAGCCCAAGAACACAATATTTGTCCAAAGGAGGTAATAAGGTCTGATCTAGTTCTACACTTGAAGAGTTTTAGGTCCAATTGGTTTAGGAGCTTCCAGAATTATGTTTGGCAACCAGGAGTTGTTTTCTACTAAGCCCAAGATGAAGAAATGATACAGCCCATTCTGTTTCTCATCAGCAAATTGGATCAAGGAGTCAAAGAGAGTTAAAAGATCAAGGAGGTAGTTAATGGGCTAATATAAGAGCTTAAAGCAAAAGAGAGCATGGGAAATTATTTTGGGGATGATACATATCAAGTCCAGCCTACTTTGAGCCTAATACAAGTGCAAAAAAGCCCAAAAAAATCACTTTATTTTGTGGTCCAAGAGGAGTGACGAAAATAGAGATACATACACCAAGAGTCACTTTGGAAAAAGGGATACATGCACCAAGAGTTGAATCTTCATTCAAATATCTATCTTTAATGTTTTTAGTCTTCAAGAATAATAAGTACTTGGATTTGTTACCAAGTTTTCTTTCCTATATAACTCATGTAAGATAATGAAATATTCAATCCAACTTTTTATCAAAACCTTTTCTTTTTAAGAGTGATTCTCTTCTGTTCTTTGTGCACAAAACCGATTGCTTGGTGTGATTCCATCAATCAAAACCGACTACTTGGTGTGATTCCAATGTGTGAGAGTAAAAATGCATTTGGCTAATTGTAAGAGTTCGGGATGAATTTGGACTATTTAGATAACACTTAAACCTGTTTTATCCCAAAACAGGCTTAAACAGAGAAAACATTCTAAAACCGAGAGAAAACATTGACTCAAAGCAGTAAACAGCTATGTTACTATTTCTAGGGTCAAAATATGTAACAATCCAATGCATTTGACTAATTATAAGAGTTCGGGTTGAATTTTGAGTGTTTAGACACCACTTTTACCCATTTTGTCCAAAAATAGGCTAAAACAGAGAAAACAGACTAAAACCGAGAGAAAACCTTGATTTCAAGCAGAAACAGCTTTATTACTGTTTCTAGGGTCAGAATGTGTGACAATCCAATGCATTTGACTAACTGTAAGAGTTCGGGATGAATTTAGAGTGTTTAGACAACACTTAACCCGTTTTATCCCAAAATAGGCTTAAACAGGGAAAACATGCTAAAACCGAGAGAAAAACATTGATTCAAAGCAGAAAATAGCTATGATACTATTTCTACGGTCAAAATATGTAACAATCCAATGCATTTGACTAATTATAAGAGTTCGGGTTGAATTTGGAGTGTTTAGACACCACTTTTAACTATTTTGTCCCGAAACAGGCTAAAACCGAGAAAACATTGATTCGAAACAGTAAAAAGCATCGTTACTGTTTCTAGGATCAGAATGTGTGACAATCCAATGCATTTGACTAACTGTAAGAGTTCGGGATGAATTTGGAGTGTTTAGACAACACTTAAACCTTTTTATCCTAAAACAGACTGAAATAGAGAAAACAGGCTTAAACCGAGAGAAAACATTGATTCAAAGTAGTAAAAAGCTATGTTACTCTTTCAAGGATCAAAATATGTAATAATCTAATGCATTTGACTAATTATAACAGTTCGGGTGGAAATTGGAGTGTTTAGACACCACTTTTACCCATTTTGATTTGAAATAGGCTAAAACAGAGAAAACAGGCTAAAACCGAGAGAAAAGATTGATTCGAAACAGTAAACAGCTATATTACTCTTTCTAGGGTCAAATTATGTAACAATCCAATGCATTTGATTAATTATAAGAGTTCGGTTTGAATTTGGAGTGTTTAGACACCACTTTTACCCATTTTGTCTTGAAATAGGCTAAAACTGAGAAAACATTGATTCGAAGCAGAAAGAGCTTTATTACTGTTTCTAGGGTCAGAATGTGTGTGACAGTACAAATGAATTTGACTAATTGTAAGAGTTTGGGATGAATATCGAGTCTCTAGACAACACTTAAACCCGTTTTATCCCAAAACAGGCTTAAACAGAGAAAACATTCTAAAACCGAGAGAAAACATTGTTTCAAAGCAGTAAACAGCAATGTTACTATTTCTAGGGTCAAAATATGTAACAATCCAATGCATTTGACTAATTATAAGATTTCGGGTTGAATTTTGAGTGTTTAGACACCTCTTTTACCCATTTTGTCCCAAAATAGGCTAAAACAGAGAAAACAGGCTTAAACCGAGAGAAAACATTGATTCGAAGCAGAAACAGCATTATTACTGTTTCTAGGGTCAGAATGTGTGAAAATCCAATGCATTTGACTAACTGTAAGAGTTCGGATGAATTAGGAGTGTTTAGACAACACTTAAACCCGTTTTATCCCAAAACATGCTTAAACAGAGAAAACAGGCTAAAACCGAGAGAAAACATTGAGTCAATTCAGTAAACAGCTATGTTACTCTTTCTAGGGTCAAAATATGTAAAAATCCAATGCATTAGACTAATTATAAGAGTTCGGGTTGAATTTGGAGTGTTTAGACACCACTTTTAACCATTTTATCTTGAATTAGGCTAAAACCGAGAAAACGTTGATTTGAAGCAGTAAACAGCTTCGTTACTGTTTCTAGGATCAGAATGTGTGACAATCCAATGCATTTGACTAACCGTAAGAGTTCGGATGAATTTGGAGTGTTTAGACAACACTTAAACCTGTTTATCCCAAAACAAGCTTAAAAAGAGAAAACAGGCTAAAACCGAGAAAATTTTTGATTCAAAGCAGTAAACAGCTATGTTACTCTTTCTAGGGTCAAAATATGTAATAATCCAATGCATTTGACTAATAATAAGAGTTCGGGTTGAATTTGGAGTGTTTAGACACCACTTTTACCCATTTTGTCTTGAAATAGGCTAAAACAGAGAAAACAGGCTAAAACCGAGAGAAAACATTGATTCGAAGCAGTAAACAGCTATACTACTCTTTCTAGGGCCAAAATATGTAACAATCCTATGCATTTGATTAATTATAAGAGTTCGGGTTGAATTTAGAGTGTTTAGACACCACTTTTATCCATTTTGTCTTGAAATAGGCTAAAACCGAGAAAACATTGATTCGAAGCAGAAACAGCTTTATTACTGTTTCTAGGGTCAGAATGTGTGAGAGTACAAATGCATTTGACTAATTGTAAGAGTTCGGGATGAATTTGGAGTGTTTAGACAACACTTAAACCCGTTTTATCCCAAAACATGCTTAAACAGAGAAAACATGCTAAAACCGAGAGAACACATTGATTCAAAGCAGTAATCAGCTATGTTACTATTTCTAGGATCAAAATATGTAACAATCCAATGCATTTGACTAATTATAAGAGTTCGGGTTGAATTTGGAGTGTTTAGACACCACTTTTACCCATTTTGCCCCAAAATAGGCTAAAACCAAGAGAAAACATTGATTCGAAGCTGTAAACAGATATTTACTCTTTCCAGGGTCAAAATATGTAACAATCCAATGCATTTGACTAATTATAAGAGTTCGGATTAAATTTGGAGTGTTTAGACACCACTTTTACCCATTTTGTCCCGAAACAGGCTAAAACCTAGAGAACATTGATTCGAAACAGTAAACAGCATCGTTACTATTTCTAGGATCAGAATGTGTGACAATCCAATGCATTTGACTAACTGTAAGAGTTCAGGATGAATTTGGAGTGTTTAGACAACACTTAAACATGTTTATCCCAAATCAGACTTAAATAGAGAAAACAGGCTAAAACCGAGAGAAAACATTGATTCAAAGCAGTAAACAGCTATGTTACTCTTTCTAGGATCAAAATATGTAATAATCCAATGCATTTGACTAATTATAAGAGTTCGGGTTGAAATTGGAGTGTTTAGACACTACTTTTACCCATTTTGTCTTGAAATAGGCTAAAACAGAGAAAACAGACTAAAACCGAGAGAAAACATTGATTCCAAGCAGTAAACAGCTATATTACTCTTTCTAGGGCCAAAATATGTAACAATCCTATGCATTTGATTAATTATAAGAGTTCGGGTTGAATTTAGAGTGTTTAGACACCACTTTTATCCATTTTGTCTTGAAATAGGCTAAAACCGAGAAAACATTGATTCAAAGCAGAAACAGCTTTATTACTGTTTCTAGGGTCAGAATGTTTGAGAGTACAAATGCATTTGACTAATTGTAAGAGTTCGGGATGAATTTGGAGTGTTTAGACAACACTTAAACCCGTTTTATCCCAAAACATGCTTAAACAGAGAAAACAGGCTAAAACCGAGAGAAAACATTGATTCAAAGCAGTAAACAGCTATGTTACTATTTCTAGGGTTAAAATATGTAACAATCCAATGCATTTGACTAATTATAAGAGTTCGGGTTGAATTTGGAATCTTTAGACACCACTTTTACCCAATTTGTCCCAAAATAGCCTAAAACAGAGAAAACAGGCTAAAACCGAGAAAACATTGATTCGAAGCTATTAACAGCTTTGTTACTGTTTCTAGGGTCAAAATATGTAACAATCCAATTGATATGATCATGAGACCATCCAAGACGACCCTTGAGTCTTGCTCAACACAAACGAAGTCATATATCAACTATTCCAGCCAAAACACTATTTAGGATACATTCTTACCTCATCTAGAGCATATCTCGAGGTGGAATCAGTCCAATCAGAGTTTAGATGAAAGAGTTATTCATTTTACAACTCCGGTGAATTCATGGCTATGCGACTTCAACCTACGAGCATGGAAAGGAGGATTCCGACCAATCCAGAAGTATTCAAGCTATGAAACAAACCGTTCTGGAATCTTTATCCCTCATGGAATCACTGAGAATTGGAATCACATTAAGAGCAGTGGATCTGTCCTAGTCCCAGTTTCGCATATGAGCAAAAGATCGTGTCACACAGATCAAATCAGCAACAATTTCGACACGAAACCACTTGGAGGATGTCAATGGATCTCTTACGTTTCCAAAAAGCCTAAGAACACAATATTTGTCCAACAAACTACAAGGTTAGGCCCCATTTTCCAAAGGAGGTAATAAGGTCCGATCTAGTTCTACACTTGAAGAGTTTTAGGTCCAATTGGTTTAGGAGCTTCCAGAATTATGTTTGGCAACCAGGAGTTGTTTTCTACTAAGCCCAAGATGAAGAAATGATACAGCCCATGCTGTTTCTCATCAGCAAATTGGATCAAGGAGTCAAAAAGAGTTAAAAGATAAAAGAGAGCATGGGAAATTATTTTGGGGATGATACATATCAAGTCCAGCCCACTTTGAGCGTAATTCAAGTCCAAGAAAGGCCAAAATAATCACTTTATTTTGTGGTCCAAGAGGAGTGACGAAAATAGAGATACATGCACAAAGAGTCACTTTGGAAAAGGGATACATGCACCAAGAGTTGAATCTTCCTTCAGCTATCTATCTTTAATGTTTTTAGTCTTCAAGAATAATAAGTAGTTGGCTTTGTTACCAAGTTTTCTTTCCTATATAACTCATGTAAGATAATGAAATATTCAATCCAACTTTTTATCAAAACCTTTTCTTTTTAAGAGTGATTCTCTTCTGTTCTTTGTGAACAAAACCGATTGCTTGATGTGATTCCATCAATCAAAACTGAATACTTGGTGTGATTCCAATGTGTGAGAGTACAAATGCATTTGACTAATTGTAAGAGTTCGGGATGAATTTGGAGTGTTTAGACAACACTTAAACCCGTTTTATCCCAAAACAGGCTTAAACAGAGAAAACATTCTTAAACAAAGAGAAAACATTGATTCAAAGCAGTAAACAGCTATGTTACTATTTCTAGGGTCAAAATATGTAACAATCCAATGTATTTGACTAATTATAAGAGTTCGGGTTGAATTTTGAGTGTTTAGACACCACTTTTACCCATTTTGTCCCAAAATAGGCTAAAACAAAGAAAACAGACTAAAACAAAGAGAAAACATTGATTCGAAGTAGAAACAGCTTTATTACTGTTTCTAGGGTCAGAATGTGTGACAATCCAATGCATTTGACTAACTGTAAGAGTTTGGATGAATTTGGAGTGTTTAGACAACACTTAAACCCGTTTTATCCGAAAACATGCTTAAACAGAGAAAATCGGCTTAAAACCGAGAGAAAACATTGATTCAAAGCAGCAAACAGGTATGTTACTCTTTCTAGGGTCAAAATATGTAAAAATCCAATGCATTAGACTAATTATAAGAGTTCGGGTTGAATTTGGAGTGTTTAGACACCACTTTTAACCATTTTCTCTTGAAACAGGCTAAAACCGAGAAAATATTGATTCGAAGCAGTAAACAGCTTCATTACTGTTTCTAGGATCATAATGTGTGACTATCCAATGCATTTGACTAACTGTAAGAGTTCGGGATGAATTTGGAGTGTTTAGACAACACTTAAACCTATTTATCCCAAAACAGACTTAAACAGAGAAAATAGGCTAAAACCGACAAAAAAAATTGATTCAAAGCAGTAAACAGGTATGTTACTCTTTATAGGATCAAAATATGTAATAATCCAATGCATTTGACTAATAATAAGAGTTCAGGTTGAATTTGGAGTGTTTAGACACCACTTTTACCCATTTTGTCTTGAAATAGCCTAAAACAAAGAAAACAGGCTAAAACCGAGATAAAACATTGATTCGAAGCAGTAAACAGCTATATTACTCTTTCTAGGGTCAAAATATGTAACAATCTAATGCATTTGATTAATTATAAGAATTCGGTTGAATTTAAAGTGTTTAGAAACCACTTTTATCCATTTTGTCTTGAAACAGGCTAAAACCGAGAAAACATTGATTCAAAGCAGAAACAGCTTTCTCACTGTTTCTAGGGTCAGAATTTGTGAGAGTACAAATGCATTTGACTATTTGTAAGAGTTCGGGATGAATTTGGAGTGTTTAGACAACACTTAAACCCGTTTTATCCCAAAACAGGCTTAAACTGAGAAAACATTCTAAAACCGAGAGAAAACATTGATTAAAAGCAGTAAACAGCTATGTTACTATTTCTAGGGTCAAAATATGTAACAATCCAATGCATTTGACTAATTATAAGAGTTCGGGTTGAATTTTGAGTGTTTAGACTCCACTTTTACCCATTTTGTCCCAAAATAGGCTAAAACAGAGAAAACAGGCTAAAACTGAGAGAAAACATTGATTCGAAGCAGAAACAGCTTTATTATTGTTTCTAGGGTAAGAATGTGTGAGAGTACAAATGCATTTGACTAGCTATAAGAGTTCGGGATGAATTTGGAGTGTTTAGACAACACTTAAACCCGTTTTATCCCAAAACATGCTTAAACAGAGAAAACTTGCTAAAATCGAGAGAAAACATTGATTCAAAGCAGTAAACAGATATGTTACTATTTCTAGGGTCAAAATATATAAAAATCCAATGCATTTGACTAATTATAAGAGTTCGGGTTGAATTTAGAGTGTTTAGACACCACTTTACCCATTTTCTCCCAAAATAGGCTAAAACAGAGAAAACAGGCTAAAACCAAGAGAAAATATTGATTCGAAGCTGTAAACAGATATTTACTCTTTCCAGAGTCAAAATATGTAACAATCCAATGCATTTGACTAATTATAAGAGTTCGGGTTGAATTTGGAGTGTTTAGACACCACTTTTACCCGTTTTGTCCCAAAACAGGCTAAAACCGAGAAAACATTGATTCGAAACAGTAAACAGCTTTATTACTTTTTCTAGGATCTGAATGTGTGAGAGTACAAATGCATTTAACTAACTGTAAGAGTTCGGGAAGAATTTGGAGTGTTTAGACAACACTTAAACCTGTTTTATCCCAAAACAGGCTTAAACAGAGAAAACATTCTAAAACCGAGAGAAAACGTTGATTCAAAGCAGTAAACAGATATGTTACTATTTCTAGGGTCAAAATATGTTATAATCAAATGCATTTGACTAATTATAAGAATTCGGGTTGAAATTGGAGTGTGTAGACACTACTTTTATCCATTTTGTCTTGAAATAGGCTAAAACAGAGAAAACAGGCTAAAACCGAGAGAAAACATTGATTCGAAGCAGTAAACAGCTATATTACTCTTTCTAGGGTCAAATTATGTCACAATCCAATGCATTTGATTAATTGTAAGAGTTCGGGTTGAATTTGGAGTGTTTAGACACCACTTTTATACATTTTGTCTTGGGACAGGCTAAAACCGAGAAAACATTGATTCGAAGCAGAAACAGCTTTATTACTATTTCTAAGGTCAGAATGTGTGAGAGTACAAATGAATTTGACTAATTGTAAGAGTTCGGGATGAATTTGGAGTGTTTAGACAACACTTAAACCCGTTTTATCCCAAAACAGGCTTAAACAGAGAAAACATTCTAAAACCGAGAGAAAACGTTGATTCAAAGCAGTAAACAGCTATGTTACTATTTCTAGGGTCAAAATATGTAACAATCCAATGCATTTGACTAATTATAAGAGTTCGGGTTGAATTTGGAGTGTTTAGACACCACTTTTACCCATTTTGTCTTGAAATTGGCTAAAACAGAGAAAACAGGCTAAAACCGAGAGAAAACATTGATTCAGAGCAGTAAACAGCTATATTACTCTTTCTAGGGTCAAATTATGTCACAAACCAATACATTTGATTAATTATAAGAGTTCGGGTTGAATTTGGAGTGTTTAGACACCACTTTTACCCATTTTGTCTTGAAATAGGCTAAAACTGAGAAAACATTGATTCGAAGCAGAAACAACTTTATTACTATTTCTAAGGTCAGAATCTGTGAGAGTACAAATGCATTTGACTAATTGTAAGAGTTCGGGATGAATTTGGAGTCATTAGACAACACTTAAACCCGTTTTATCCCAAAACAGGCTAAAACAGAGAAAACATTCTAAAACCGAGAGAAAACGTTGATTCAAAGCAGTAAACAGCTATGTTACTATTTCTAGGGTCAAAATATGTAACAATCCAATGCAGTTGACTAATTATAAGAGTTAGGGTTGAATTTTGAGTGTTTAGACTCCACTTTTACCCATTTTGTCCCAAAATAGGCTAAAACAGATAAAACAGGCTAAAACCGAGAGAAAACATTGATTCGAAGCAGTAAACAGCTGTATTACTGTTTCTAGGATCATAATGTGTGACAATCCAATGCATTTGACTAACTGTAATAGTTCGGGATGAATTTGGAGTGTTTAGACAACACTTAAACCCGTTTTATCCCAAAACAGGCTTAAACAGAGAAAATATTCTAAAACCGAGAAAAAAATTTGATTCAAAGCAGTAAACAGCTATGTTACTATTTCTAGGGTAAAAATATGCAATAATCCAATGAATTTGACTAATAATAAGAGTTCGGGTTGAATTTAGAGTGTTTAGACACCACTTTTACCCATTTTGTCTTGAAATAGGCTAAAACAGAGAAAAAAAACTAAAACCGAGAGAAAACATTTGTTCAAACCAGTAAACCGCTATATTACTCTTTCTAGGGCCAAAATATGTAACAATCCTATGCATTTGATTAATTATAAGAGTTCGGGTTGAATTGAGAGTGGTTAGACACCACTTTTATCCATTTTGTCTTGGAACAGGCTAAAACCGAGAAAACATTGATTCGAAGCAGAAACAGCTTTATTACTGTTTCTAGGGTCATAATGTGTGAGAGTACAAATGCATTTGATTAATTGTAAGAGTTCGGGATGAATTTGGAGTGTTTAGACAACACTTAAACCTGTTTATCCCAAAACAGACTTAAACAGAGAAAACAGGCTAAAACCGAGAAAAAAATTGATTCAAAGCTGTAAACAGCTATGTTACTCTTTATAGGGTCAAAATATGTAATAATCCAATGCATTTGACTAATAATAAGAGTTCGGGTTGAATTTGGAGTGTTTAGACACCACTTTTACCCATTTTGTCTTGAAATAGGCTAAAACAGAGAAAACAGGCTAAAACCGAGAGAAAACATTGATTCGAAGCAGTAAACAGCTATATTACTCTTTCTAGGGTCAAATTATTTCACAATCCAATGCATTTGATTAATTGTAAGAGTTCGGGTTGAATTTGGAGTGTTTAGACACCACTTTTACCCATTTTGTCTTGAAATAGGCTAAAACTGAGAAAACATTGATTCGAAGCAGAAACAGCTTTATTACTATTTCTAAGGTCAGAATGTGTGAGAGTACAAATGAATTTGACTAATTGTAAGAGTTCGGGATGAATTTGGAGTGTTTAGACAACACTTAAACCCGTTTTATCCCAAAACAGGCTTAAACAGAGAAAACATTCTAAAACCGAGAGAAAACGTTGATTCAAAGCAGTAAACAGCTATGTTACTATTTCTAGGGTCAAAATATGTAACAATCCAATGCATTTGACTAATTATAAGAGTTCGGGTTGAATTTTGAGTGTTTAGACTCCACTTTTACCCATTTTGTCCCAAAATAGGCTAAAACAGAGAAAACAGGCTGAAACCAAGAGAAAACATTGATTCGAAGCAGAAACAGCTTTATTACTGTTTCTAGGGTCAGAATGTGTGACAATCCAATGCATTTGACTAACTGTAAGAGTTCGGGATGAATTTGGAGTGTTTAGACAACACTTAAACACGTTTTATCCCAAAACAGGCTTAAACAGAGAAAACATTCTAAAACCGAGAAAAAAATTTGATTCAAAGCAGTAAACAGCTATGTTACTATTTCTAGGGTAAAAATATGCAATAATCCAATGAATTTGACTAATAATAAGAGTTCGGGTTGAATTTAGAGTGTTTAGACACCACTTTTACCCATTTTGTCTTGAAATAGGCTAAAACAGAGAAAACAGACTAAAACCGAGAGAAAACATTGATTCAAACCAGTAAACAGCTATATTACTCTTTCTAGGGCCAAAATATGTAACAATCCTATGCATTTGATTAATTATAAGAGTTCGGGTTGAATTGAGAGTGTTTAGACACCACTTTTATACATTTTGTCTTGGGACAGGCTAAAACCGAGAAAACATTGATTCGAAGCAGAAACAGCTTTATTACTGTTTCTAGGGTCAGAATGTGTGAGAGTACAAAGCATTTGACTAATTGTAAGAGTTCGGGATGAATTTGGAGTGTTTAGACAACACTTAAACCCGTTTTATCCCCAAACATGCTTAAACAGAGAAAACTTGCTAAAATCGAGAGAAAACATTGATTCAAAGCAGTAAATAGATATGTTACTATTTCTAGGGTCAAAATATGTAACAATCCAATGCATTTGACTAATTATAAGAGTTCGGGTTGAATTTGGAGTGTTTAGACACCACTTTTACCCATTTTGTCTTGAAATTGGCTAAAACAGAGAAAACAGGCTAAAACCGAGAGAAAACATTGATTCAGAGCAGTAAACAGCTATATTACTCTTTCTAGGGTCAAATTATGTCACAAACCAATACATTTGATTAATTATAAGAGTTCGGGTTGAATTTGGAGTGTTTAGACACCACTTTTACCCATTTTGTCTTGAAATAGGCTAAAACTGAGAAAACATTGATTCGAAGCAGAAACAACTTTATTACTATTTCTAAGGTCAGAATGTGTGAGAGTACAAATGCATTTGACTAATTGTAAGAGTTCGGGATGAATTTGGAGTCATTAGACAACACTTAAACCCGTTTTATCCCAAAACAGGCTAAAACAGAGAAAACATTCTAAAACCGAGAGAAAACGTTGATTCAAAGCAGTAAACAGCTATGTTACTATTTCTAGGGTCAAAATATGTAACAATCCAATGCAGTTGACTAATTATAAGAGTTAGGGTTGAATTTTGAGTGTTTAGACTCCACTTTTACCCATTTTGTCCCAAAATAGGCTAAAACAGATAAAACAGGCTAAAACCGAGAGAAAACATTGATTCGAAGCAGTAAACAGCTGTATTACTGTTTCTAGGATCATAATGTGTGACAATCCAATGCATTTGACTAACTGTAATAGTTCGGGATGAATTTGGAGTGTTTAGACAACACTTAAACCCGTTTTATCCCAAAACAGGCTTAAACAGAGAAAACATTCTAAAACCGAGAAAAAAATTTGATTCAAAGCAGTAAACAGCTATGTTACTATTTCTAGGGTAAAAATATGCAATAATCCAATGAATTTGACTAATAATAAGAGTTCGGGTTGAATTTAGAGTGTTTAGACACCACTTTTACCCATTTTGTCTTGAAATAGGCTAAAACAGAGAAAAAAAACTAAAACCGAGAGAAAACATTGGTTCAAACCAGTAAACCGCTATATTACTCTTTCTAGGGCCAAAATATGTAACAATCCTATGCATTTGATTAATTATAAGAGTTCGGGTTGAATTGAGAGTGGTTAGACACCACTTTTATCCATTTTGTCTTGGAACAGGCTAAAACCGAGAAAACATTGATTCGAAGCAGAAACAGCTTTATTACTGTTTCTAGGGTCATAATGTGTGAGAGTACAAATGCATTTGATTAATTGTAAGAGTTCGGGATGAATTTGGAGTGTTTAGACAACACTTAAACCTATTTATCCCAAAACAGACTTAAACAGAGAAAACAGGCTAACACCGAGAAAAAAATTGATTCAAAGCTGTAAACAGCTATGTTACTCTTTATAGGGTCAAAATATGTAATAATCCAATGCATTTGACTAATAATAAGAGTTCGGGTTGAATTTGGAGTGTTTAGACACCACTTTTACCCATTTTGTCTTGAAATAGGCTAAAACAGAGAAAACAGGCTAAAACCGAGAGAAAACATTGATTCGAAGCAGTAAACAGCTATATTACTCTTTCTAGGGTCAAATTATTTCACAATCCAATGCATTTGATTAATTGTAAGAGTTCGGGTTGAATTTGGAGTGTTTAGACACCACTTTTACCCATTTTGTCTTGAAATAGGCTAAAACTGAGAAAACATTGATTCGAAGCAGAAACAGCTTTATTACTATTTCTAAGGTCAGAATGTGTGAGAGTACAAATGAATTTGACTAATTGTAAGAGTTCAGGATGAATTTGGAGTGTTTAGACAACACTTAAACCCGTTTTATCCCAAAACAGGCTTAAACAGAGAAAACATTCTAAAACCGAGAGAAAACGTTGATTCAAAGCAGTAAACAGCTATGTTACTATTTCTAGGGTCAAAATATGTAACAATCCAATGCATTTGACTAATTATAAGAGTTCGGGTTGAATTTTGAGTGTTTAGACTCCACTTTTACCCATTTTGTCCCAAAATAGGCTAAAACAGAGAAAACAGGCTGAAACCAAGAGAAAACATTGATTCGAAGCAGAAACAGCTTTATTACTGTTTCTAGGGTGAGAATGTGTGACAATCCAATGCATTTGACTAACTGTAAGAGTTCGGGATGAATTTGGAGTGTTTAGACAACAGTTAAACACGTTTTATCCCAAAACAGGCTTAAACAGAGAAAACATTCTAAAACCGAGAAAAAAATTTGATTCAAAGCAGTAAACAGCTATGTTACTATTTCTAGGGTAAAAATATGCAATAATCCAATGAATTTGACTAATAATAAGAGTTCGGGTTGAATTTAGAGTGTTTAGACACCACTTTTACCCATTTTGTCTTGAAATAGGCTAAAACAGAGAAAACAGACTAAAACCGAGAGAAAACATTGATTCAAACCAGTAAACAGCTATATTACTCTTTCTAGGGCCAAAATATGTAACAATCCTATGCATTTGATTAATTATAAGAGTTCGGGTTGAATTGAGAGTGTTTAGACACCACTTTTATACATTTTGTCTTGGGACAGGCTAAAACCGAGAAAACATTGATTCGAAGCAGAAACAGCTTTATTACTGTTTCTAGGGTCAGAATGTGTGAGAGTACAAATGCATTTGACTAATTGTAAGAGTTCGGGATGAATTTGGAGTGTTTAGACAACACTTAAACCCGTTTTATCCCAAAACATGCTTAAACAGAGAAAACTTGCTAAAATCGAGAGAAAACATTGATTCAAAGCAGTAAACAGATATGTTACTATTTCTAGGGTCAAAATATGTAACAATCCAATGCATTTGACTAATTATAAGAGTTCGGGTTGAATTTGGAGTGTTTAGACACCACTTTTACCCATTTTGTCTTGAAATTGGCTAAAACAGAGAAAACAGGCTAAAACCGAGAGAAAACATTGATTCGAAGCAGTAAACAGCTATATTACTCTTTCTAGGGTCAAATTATGTCACAAACCAATAAATTTGATTAATTATAAGAGTTCGGGTTGAATTTGGAGCGTTTAGACACAACTTTTACCCATTTTGTCTTGAAATAGGCTAAAACTGAGAAAACATTGATTCGAAGCAGAAACAACTTTATTACTATTTCTAAGGTCAGAATGTGTGAGAGTACAAATGCATTTGACTAATTGTAAGAGTTCGGGAAGAATTTGGAGTGTTTAGACAACACTTAAACCCGTTTTATCCCAAAACAGGCTTAAACAGAGAAAACATTCTAAAACCGAGAGAAAACGTTGATTCAAAGCAGTAAACAGCTATGTTACTATTTCTAGGGTCAAAATATGTAACAATCCAATGCATTTGACTAATTATAAGAGTTCGGGTTGAATTTTGAGTGTTTAGACTCCACTTTTACCCATTTTGTCCCAAAATAGGCTAAAACAGAGAAAACAGGCTAAAACCGAGAGAAAACATTGATTCGAAGCAGAAACACCTTTATTACTGTTTCTAGGGTCAGAATGTGTGATAATCCAATGCATTTGACTAATTATAAGAGTTCGGGTTGAATTTTGAGTGTTTAGACACCACTTTTACCCATTTTGTCCCAAAATAGGCTAAAACAGAGAAAACAGATTAAAACCGAGAGAAAACATTGATTCGAAGCAGAAACAGCTTTATTACTGTTTCTAGGGTCATAATGTGTGACAATCCAATGCATTTGACTAACTGTAAGAGTTCGGTTGAATTTGGAGTGTTTAGACAACACTTAAACCGTTTTATCCCAAAACATGCTTAAACAGAGAAAATGAGCTAAAACCGAGAGAAAACATTGATTCAAAGCAGTAAACAGCTATGTTACTCTTTCTAGGGTCAAAATATGTAAAAATCCAATGCATTAGACTAATTATAAGAGTTCGGGTTGAATTTTGAGTGTTTAGACTCCACTTTTACCCATTTTGTCCCAAAATAGGCTAAAACAGAGAAAACAGGCTGAAACCAAGAGAAAACATTGATTCGAAGCAGAAACAGCTTTATTACTGTTTCTAGGGTCAGAATGTGTGACAATCCAATGCATTTGACTAACTGTAAGAGTTCGGGATGAATTTGGAGTGTTTAGACAACACTTAAACACGTTTTATCCCAAAACAGGCTTAAACAGAGAAAACATTCTAAAACCGAGAAAAAAATTTGATTCAAAGCAGTAAACAGCTATGTTACTATTTCTAGGGTAAAAATATGCAATAATCCAATGAATTTGACTAATAATAAGAGTTCGGGTTGAATTTAGAGTGTTTAGACACCACTTTTACCCATTTTGTCTTGAAATAGGCTAAAACAGAGAAAACAGACTAAAACCGAGAGAAAACATTGATTCAAACCAGTAAACAGCTATATTACTCTTTCTAGGGCCAAAATATGTAACAATCCTATGCATTTGATTAATTATAAGAGTTCGGGTTGAATTGAGAGTGTTTAGACACCACTTTTATACATTTTGTCTTGGGACAGGCTAAAACCGAGAAAACATTGATTCGAAGCAGAAACAGCTTTATTACTGTTTCTAGGGTCAGAATGTGTGAGAGTACAAATGCATTTGACTAATTGTAAGAGTTCGGGATGAATTTGGAGTGTTTAGACAACACTTAAACCCGTTTTATCCCAAAACATGCTTAAACAGAGAAAACTTGCTAAAATCGAGAGAAAACATTGATTCAAAGCAGTAAACAGATATGTTACTATTTCTAGGGTCAAAATATGTAACAATCCAATGCATTTGACTAATTATAAGAGTTCGGGTTGAATTTGGAGTGTTTAGACACCACTTTTACCCATTTTGTCTTGAAATTGGCTAAAACAGAGAAAACAGGCTAAAACCGAGAGAAAACATTGATTCAGAGCAGTAAACAGCTATATTACTCTTTCTAGGGTCAAATTATGTCACAAACCAATACATTTGATTAATTATAAGAGTTCGGGTTGAATTTGGAGTGTTTAGACACCACTTTTACCCATTTTGTCTTGAAATAGGCTAAAACTGAGAAAACATTGATTCGAAGCAGAAACAACTTTATTACTATTTCTAAGGTCAGAATGTGTGAGAGTACAAATGCATTTGACTAATTGTAAGAGTTCGGGATGAATTTGGAGTCATTAGACAACACTTAAACCCGTTTTATCCCAAAACAGGCTAAAACAGAGAAAACATTCTAAAACCGAGAGAAAACGTTGATTCAAAGCAGTAAACAGCTATGTTACTATTTCTAGGGTCAAAATATGTAACAATCCAATGCAGTTGACTAATTATAAGAGTTAGGGTTGAATTTTGAGTGTTTAGACTCCACTTTTACCCATTTTGTCCCAAAATAGGCTAAAACAGATAAAACAGGCTAAAACCGAGAGAAAACATTGATTCGAAGCAGTAAACAGCTGTATTACTGTTTCTAGGATCATAATGTGTGACAATCCAATGCATTTGACTAACTGTAATAGTTCGGGATGAATTTGGAGTGTTTAGACAACACTTAAACCCGTTTTATCCCAAAACAGGCTTAAACAGAGAAAACATTCTAAAACCGAGAAAAAAATTTGATTCAAAGCAGTAAACAGCTATGTTACTATTTCTAGGGTAAAAATATGAAATAATCCAATGAATTTGACTAATAATAAGAGTTCGGGTTGAATTTAGAGTGTTTAGACACCACTTTTACCCATTTTGTCTTGAAATAGGCTAAAACAGAGAAAAAAAACTAAAACCGAGAGAAAACATTGGTTCAAACCAGTAAACCGCTATATTACTCTTTCTAGGGCCAAAATATGTAACAATCCTATGCATTTGATTAATTATAAGAGTTCGGGTTGAATTGAGAGTGGTTAGACACCACTTTTATCCATTTTGTCTTGGAACAGGCTAAAACCGAGAAAACATTGATTCGAAGCAGAAACAGCTTTATTACTGTTTCTAGGGTCATAATGTGTGAGAGTACAAATGCATTTGATTAATTGTAAGAGTTCGGGATGAATTTGGAGTGTTTAGACAACACTTAAACCTGTTTATCCCAAAACAGACTTAAACAGAGAAAACAGGCTAAAACCGAGAAAAAAATTGATTCAAAGCTGTAAACAGCTATGTTACTCTTTATAGGGTCAAAATATGTAATAATCCAATGCATTTGACTAATAATAAGAGTTCGGGTTGAATTTGGAGTGTTTAGACACCACTTTTACCCATTTTGTCTTGAAATAGGCTAAAACAGAGAAAACAGGCTAAAACCGAGAGAAAACATTGATTCGAAGCAGTAAACAGCTATATTACTCTTTCTAGGGTCAAATTATTTCACAATCCAATGCATTTGATTAATTGTAAGAGTTCGGGTTGAATTTGGAGTGTTTAGACACCACTTTTACCCATTTTGTCTTGAAATAGGCTAAAACTGAGAAAACATTGATTCGAAGCAGAAACAGCTTTATTACTATTTCTAAGGTCAGAATGTGTGAGAGTACAAATGAATTTGACTAATTGTAAGAGTTCAGGATGAATTTGGAGTGTTTAGACAACACTTAAACCCGTTTTATCCCAAAACAGGCTTAAACAGAGAAAACATTCTAAAACCGAGATAAAACGTTGATTCAAAGCAGTAAACAGCTATGTTACTATTTCTAGGGTCAAAATATGTAACAATCCAATGCATTTGACTAATTATAAGAGTTCGGGTTGAATTTTGAGTGTTTAGACTCCACTTTTACCCATTTTGTCCCAAAATAGGCTAAAACAGAGAAAACAGGCTGAAACCAAGAGAAAACATTGATACGAAGCAGAAACAGCTTTATTACTGTTTCTAGGGTGAGAATGTGTGACAATCCAATGCATTTGACTAACTGTAAGAGTTCGGGATGAATTTGGAGTGTTTAGACAACACTTAAACACGTTTTATCCCAAAACAGGCTTAAACAGAGAAAACATTCTAAAACCGAGAAAAAAATTTGATTCAAAGCAGTAAACAGCTATGTTACTATTTCTAGGGTATAAATATGCAATAATCCAATGAATTTGACTAATAATAAGAGTTCGGGTTGAATTTAGAGTGTTTAGACACCACTTTTACCCATTTTGTCTTGAAATAGGCTAAAACAGAGAAAACAGACTAAAACCGAGAGAAAACATTGATTCAAACCAGTAAACAGCTATATTACTCTTTCTAGGGCCAAAATATGTAACAATCCTATGCATTTGATTAATTATAAGAGTTCGGGTTGAATTGAGAGTGTTTAGACACCACTTTTATACATTTTGTCTTGGGACAGGCTAAAACCGAGAAAACATTGATTCGAAGCAGAAACAGCTTTATTACTGTTTCTAGGGTCAGAATGTGTGAGAGTACAAATGCATTTGACTAATTGTAAGAGTTCGGGATGAATTTGGAGTGTTTAGACAACACTTAAACCCGTTTTATCCCAAAACATGCTTAAACAGAGAAAACTTGCTAAAATCGAGAGAAAACATTGATTCAAAGCAGTAAACAGATATGTTACTATTTCTAGGGTCAAAATATGTAACAATCCAATGCATTTGACTAATTATAAGAGTTCGGGTTGAATTTGGAGTGTTTAGACACCACTTTTACCCATTTTGTCTTGAAATTGGCTAAAACAGAGAAAACAGGCTAAAACCGAGAGAAAACATTGATTCGAAGCAGTAAACAGCTATATTACTCTCTCTAGGGTCAAATTATGTCACAAACCAATACATTTGATTAATTATAAGAGTTCGGGTTGAATTTGGAGCGTTTAGACACCACTTTTACCCATTTTGTCTTGAAATAGGCTAAAACTGAGAAAACATTGATTCGAAGCAGAAACAACTTTATTACTATTTCTAAGGTCAGAATGTGTGAGAGTACAAATGCATTTGACTAATTGTAAGAGTTCGGGAAGAATTTGGAGTGTTTAGACAACACTTAAACCCGTTTTATCCCAAAACAGGCTTAAACAGAGAAAACATTCTAAAACCGAGAGAAAACGTTGATTCAAAGCAGTAAACAGCTATGTTACTATTTCTAGGGTCAAAATATGTAACAATCCAATGCATTTGACTAATTATAAGAGTTCGGGTTGAATTTTGAGTGTTTAGACTCCACTTTTACCCATTTTGTCCCAAAATAGGCTAAAACAGAGAAAACAGGCTAAAACCGAGAGAAAACATTGATTCGAAGCAGAAACACCTTTATTACTGTTTCTAGGGTCAGAATGTGTGATAATCCAATGCATTTGACTAATTATAAGAGTTCGGGTTGAATTTTGAGTGTTTAGACACCACTTTTACCCATTTTGTCCCAAAATAGGCTAAAACAGAGAAAACAGATTAAAACCGAGAGAAAACATTGATTCGAAGCAGAAACAGCTTTCTTACTGTTTCTAGGGTCATAATGTGTGACAATCCAATGCATTTGACTAACTGTAAGAGTTCGGTTGAATTTGGAGTGTTTAGACAACACTTAAACCGTTTTATCCCAAAACATGCTTAAACAGAGAAAATGAGCTAAAACCGAGAGAAAACATTGATTCAAAGCAGTAAACAGCTATGTTACTCTTTCTAGGGTCAAAATATGTAAAAATCCAATGCATTAGACTAATTATAAGAGTTCGGGTTGAATTTGGAGTGTTTAGACACCACTTTTAACCATTTTCTCTTGAAACAAGCTAAAACCGAGAAAACATTGATTCGAAGCAGTAAACAGCTGCATTACTGTTTCTAGGATCATAATGTGTGACAATCCAATGCATTTGACTAACTCTAAGAGTTCGGGATGAATTTGGAGTGTTTAGACAACACTTAAACCTGTTTATCCCAAAACAGACTTAAACTGAGAAAACAGGCTAAAACCGAGAAAAAAAATTGATTCAAAGCAGTAAACAGCTATGTTACTCTTATAGGGTCAAAATATGTAATAATCCAATGCATTTGACTAATAATAAGATTTCGGGTTGAATTTGGAGTGTTTAGACACCAGTTTTACCCATTTTGTCTTGAAATAGGCTAAATAAGAGAAAACAGGCTAAAACCGAGAGAAAAGATTGATTCGAAGCAGTAAACAGCTATATTACTCTTTCTAGGGTCAAATTATGTCACAATCCAATGCATTTGATTTATTATAAGAGTTCGGGTTGAATTAGGAGTGTTTAGACACCACTTTTACCCATTTTGTCTTGAAACAGGGTAAAACTGAGAAAACATTGATTCGAAGCAGAAACAGCTTTATTACTATTTCTAAGGTCAGAATGTGTGAGAGTACAAATGCATTTGACTAATTGTAAGAGTTCGGGATGAATTTGGAGTGTTTAGACAACACTTAAACCCGTTTTATCCCAAAACAGGCTTAAACAGAGAAAACATTCTAAAACCGAGAGAAAACGTTGATTCAAAGCAGTAAACAGCTATGTTACTATTTCTAGGGTCAAAATATGTAACAATCCAATGCATTTGACTAATTATAAGAGTTCGGGTTGAATTTTGAGTGTTTAGACTCCACTTTTACCCATTTTGTCCCAAAATAGGCTAAAACAGAGAAAACAGGCTAAAACCGAGAGAAAACATTGATTCGAAGCAGAAACAGCTTTATTACTGTTTCTAGGGTCAGAATGTGTGATAATCCAATGCATTTGACTAATTATAAGAGTTCGGGTTGAATTTTGAGTGTTTAGACACCACTTTTACCCATTTTGTCCCAAAATAGGCTAAAACAGAGAAAACAGATTAAAACCGAGAGAAAACATTGATTCGAAGCAGAAACAGCTTTATTACTGTTTCTAGGGTCATAATGTGTGACAATCCAATGCATTTGACTAACTGTAAGAGTTCGGTTGAATTTGGAGTGTTTAGACAACACTTAAACCGTTTTATCCCAAAACATTCTTAAACAGAGAAAATGAGCTAAAACCGAGAGAAAACATTGATTCAAAGCAGTAAACAGCTATGTTACTCTTTCTAGGGTCAAAATATGTAAAAATCCAATGCATTAGACTAATTATAAGAGTTCGGGTTGAATTTGGAGTGTTTAGACACCACTTTTAACCATTTTCTCTTGAAACAAGCTAAAACCGTGAAAACATTGATTCGAAGCAGTAAACAGCTGCATTACTGATTCTAGGATCATAATGTGTGACAATCCAATGCATTTGACTAACTGTAAGAGTTCGGGATGAATTTGGAGTGTTTAGACAACACTTAAACCTGTTTATCCCAAAACAGACTTAAACAGAGAAAACAGGCTAAAACCGAGAAAAAAAATTGATTCAAAGCAGTAAACAGCTATGTTACTCTTTATAGGGTCAAAATATGTAATAATCCAATGCATTTGACTAATAATAAGAGTTCGGGTTGAATTTGGAGTGTTTAGACACCACTTTTACCCATTTTGTCTTGAAATAGGCTAAAACAGAGAAAACAGGCTAAAACCGAGAGAAAACATTGATTCGAAGCAGTAAACAGCTATATTACTCTTTGTAGGGTCAAATTATGTCACAATCCAATGCATTTGGTTAATTATAAGAGTTCGGGTTTAATTTGGAGTGTTTAGACACCACTTTTACCCATTTTGTCTTGAAATAGGCTAAAACTGAGAAAACATTGATTCGAAGCAGAAACAGCTTTATTACTATTTCTAAGGTCAGAATGTGTGAGAGTAGAAATGCATTTGACTAATTGTAAGAGTTCGGGATGAATTTGGAGTGTTTAGACAACACTTAAACCCGTTTTATCCCAAAACAGGCTTAAACAGAGAAAACATTCTAAAACCGAGAGAAAACGTTGATTCAAAGCAGTAAACAGCTATGTTACTATTTCTAGGGTCAAAATATGTAACAATCCAATGCAGTTGACTAATTATAAGAGTTAGGGTTGAATTTTGAGTGTTTAGACTCCACTTTTACCCATTTTGTCCCAAAATAGGCTAAAACAGATAAAACAGGCTAAAACCGAGAGAAAACATTGATTCGAAGCAGTAAACAGCTGTATTACTGTTTCTAGGATCATAATGTGTGACAATCCAATGCATTTGACTAACTGTAAGAGTTCGGGATGAATTTGGAGTGTTTAGACAACACTTAAACCCGTTTTATCCCAAAACAGGCTTAAACAGAGAAAACATTCTAAAACCGAGAAAAAAATTTGATTCAAAGCAGTAAACAGCTATGTTACTATTTCTAGGGTAAAAATATGCAATAATCCAATGAATTTGACTAATAATAAGAGTTCGGGTTGAATTTAGAGTGTTTAGACACCACTTTTACCCATTTTGTCTTGAAATAGGCTAAAACAGAGAAAAAAAACTAAAACCGAGAGAAAACATTGGTTCAAACCAGTAAACCGCTATATTACTCTTTCTAGGGCCAAAATATGTAACAATCCTATGCATTTGATTAATTATAAGAGTTCGGGTTGAATTGAGAGTGGTTAGACACCACTTTTATCCATTTTGTCTTGGAACAGGCTAAAACCGAGAAAACATTGATTCGAAGCAGAAACAGCTTTATTACTGTTTCTAGGGTCATAATGTGTGAGAGTACAAATGCATTTGATTAATTGTAAGAGTTCGGGATGAATTTGGAGTGTTTAGACAACACTTAAACCTGTTTATCCCAAAACAGACTTAAACAGAGAAGACAGGCTAAAACCGAGAAAAAAAATTGATTCAAAGCTGTAAACAGCTATGTTACTCTTTATAGGGTCAAAATATGTAATAATCCAATGCATTTGACTAATAATAAGAGTTCGGGTTGAATTTGGAGTGTTTAGACACCACTTTTACCCATTTTGTCTTGAAATAGGCTAAAACAGAGAAAACAGACTAAAACCGAGAGAAAACATTGATTCGAAGCAGTAAACAGCTATATTACTCTTTCTAGGGTCAAATTATGTCACAATCCAATGCATTTGATTAATTGTAAGAGTTCGGGTTGAATTTGGAGTGTTTAGACACCACTTTTACCCATTTTGTCTTGAAATAGGCTAAAACTGAGAAAACATTGATTCGAAGCAGAAACAGCTTTATTACTATTTCTAAGGTCAGAATGTGTGAGAGTACAAATGAATTTGACTAATTGTAAGAGTTCGGGATGAATTTGGAGTGTTTAGACAACACTTAAACCCGTTTTATCCCAAAACAGGCTTAAACAGAGAAAACATTCTAAAACCGAGAGAAAACGTTGATTCAAAGCAGTAAACAGCTATGTTACTATTTCTAGGGTCAAAATATGTAACAATCCAATGCATTTGACTAATTATAAGAGTTCGGGTTGAATTTTGAGTGTTTAGACTCCACTTTTACCCATTTTGTCCCAAAATAGGCTAAAACAGAGAAAACAGGCTGAAACCAAGAGAAAACATTGATTCGAAGCAGAAACAGCTTTATTACTGTTTCTAGGGTCAGAATGTGTGACAATCCAATGCATTTGACTAACTGTAAGAGTTCGGGATGAATTTGGAGTGTTTAGACAACACTTAAACACGTTTTATCCCAAAACAGGCTTAAACAGAGAAAACATTCTAAAACCGAGAAAAAAATTTGATTCAAAGCAGTAAACAGCTATGTTACTATTTCTAGGGTAAAAATATGCAATAATCCAATGAATTTGACTAATAATAAGAGTTCGGGTTGAATTTAGAGTGTTTAGACACCACTTTTACCCATTTTGTCTTGAAATAGGCTAAAACAGAGAAAACAGACTAAAACCGAGAGAAAACATTGATTCAAACCAGTAAACAGCTATATTACTCTTTCTAGGGCCAAAATATGTAACAATCCTATGCATTTGATTAATTATAAGAGTTCGGGTTGAATTGAGAGTGTTTAGACACCACTTTTATACATTTTGTCTTGGGACAGGCTAAAACCGAGAAAACATTGATTCGAAGCAGAAACAGCTTTATTACTGTTTCTAGGGTCAGAATGTGTGAGAGTACAAATGCATTTGACTAATTGTAAGAGTTCGGGATGAATTTGGAGTGTTTAGACAACACTTAAACCCGTTTTATCCCAAAACATGCTTAAACAGAGAAAACTTGCTAAAATCGAGAGAAAACATTGATTCAAAGCAGTAAACAGATATGTTACTATTTCTAGGGTCAAAATATGTAACAATCCAATGCATTTGACTAATTATAAGAGTTCGGGTTGAATTTGGAGTGTTTAGACTCCACTTTTACCCATTTTGTCCCAAAATAGGCTAAAACAAAGAAAACAGGCTAAAACCGAGAGAAAACATTGATTCGAAGCAGAAACAGCTTTATTACTGTTTCTAGGGTCAGAATGTGTGATAATCCAATGCATTTGACTAATTATAAGAGTTCGGGTTGAATTTTGAGTGTTTAGACACCACTTTTACCCATTTTGTCCCAAAATAGGCTAAAACAGAGAAAACAGATTAAAACCGAGAGAAAACATTGATTCGAAGCAGAAACAGCTTTATTACTGTTTCTAGGGTCATAATGTGTGACAATCCAATGCATTCGACTAACTGTAAGAGTTCGGTTGAATTTGGAGTGTTTAGACAACACTTAAACCGTTTTATCCCAAAACATGCTTAAACAGAGAAAATGAGCTAAAACCGAGAGAAAACATTGATTCAAAGCAGTAAACAGCTATGTTACTCTTTCTAGGGTCAAAATATGTAAAAATCCAATGCATTAGACTAATTATAAGAGTTCGGGTTGAATTTGGAGTGTTTAGACACCACTTTTAACCATTTTCTCTTGAAACAAGCTAAAACCAAGAAAACATTGATTCGAAGCAGTAAACAGCTGCATTACTGTTTCTAGGATCATAATGTGTGACAATCCAATGCATTTGACTAACTGTAAGAGTTCGGGATGAATTTGGAGTGTTTAGACAAAACTTAAACCTGTTTATCACAAAACAGACTTAAACTGAGAAAACAGACTAAAACCGAGAAAAAAAATTGATTCAAAGCAGTAAACAGCTATGTTACTCTTATAGGGTCAAAATATGTAATAATCCAATGCATTTGACTAGTAATAAGATTTCGGGTTGAATTTGGAGTGTTTAGACACCACTTTTACCCATTTTGTCTTGAAATAGGCTAAATAAGAGAAAACAGGCTAAAACCGAGAGAAAACATTGATTCGAAGCAGTAAACAGCTATATTACTCTTTCTAGGGTCAAATTATGTCACAATCCAATGCATTTGATTTATTATAAGAGTTCGGGTTGAATTAGGAGTGTTTAGACACCACTTTTACCCATTTTGTCTTGAAATAGGCTAAAACTGAGAAAACATTGATTCGAAGCAGAAACAGCTTTATTACTATTTCTAAGGTCAGAATGTGTGAGAGTACAAATGCATTTGACTAATTGTAAGAGTTCGGGATGAATTTGGAGTGTTTAGACAACACTTAAACCTGTTTTATCCCAAAACAGGCTTAAACAGAGAAAACATTCTAAAACCGAGAGAAAACGTTGATTCAAAGCAGTAAACAGCTATGTTACTATTTCTAGGGTCAAAATATGTAACAATCCAATGCATTTGACTAATTATAAGAGTTCGGGTTGAATTTTGAGTGTTTAGACTCCACTTTTACCCATTTTGTCCCAAAATAGGCTAAAACCGAGAGAAAACATTGATACGAAGCAGAAACAGCTTTATTACTGTTTCCAGGGTCAGAATGTGTGACAATCCAATGCATTTGACTAACTGTAAGAGTTCGGGATGAATTTGGAGTGTTTAGACAACACTTAAACCCGTTTTATCCCAAAACAGGCTTAAACAGAGAAAACATTCTAAAACCGAGAAAAAACTTTGATCAAAGCAGTAAACAGGTATGTTACTATTTCTAAGGTAAAAATATTCAATAATCCAATGAATTTGACTAATAATAAGAGTTCGGGTTGAATTTAGAGTGTTTAGACACCACTTTTACCCATTTTGTCTTGAAATAGGCTAAAACAGAGAAAACAGACTAAAACCGAGAGAAAACATTGATTCAAACCAGTAAACAGCTATATTACTCTTTCTAGGGCCAACATATGTAACAATCCTATGCTTTTGATTAATTATAAGAGTTCGGGTTGAATTAGGAGTGTTTAGACACCACTTTTACCCATTTTGTCTTGAAATAGGCTAAAACCGAGAAAACATTGATTCGAAGCAGAAACAGCTTTATTACTGTTTCTAAGGTCAGAATGTGTGAGAGTACAAATGCATTTGACTAATTGTAAGAGTTCGGGATGAATTTGGAGTGTTTAGACAACACTTAAACCCGTTTTATCCCAAAACATGCTTAAACAGAGAAAACTTGCTAAAATCGAGAGAAAACATTGATTCAAAGCAGTAAACAGATATGTTACTATTTCTAGGGTCAAAATATGTAACAATCCAATGCATTCGACTAATTATAAGAGTTCGCGTTGAATTTGGAGTGTTTAGACACCACTTTACCCATTTTGTCCCAAAATAGGCTAAAACAGAGAAAACAGGCTAAAACCAAGAGAAAATATTGATTCGAAGCTGTAAACAGATATTTACTCTTTCCAGGGTCAAAATATATAACAATCCAATGCATTTGACTAATTATAAGAGTTCGGGTTGAATTTGGAGTGTTTAGACACCACTTTTACCCATTTTGTCCCAAAACAGGCTAAAACATAGAGAACATTGACTCGAAACAGTAAACAGCATCGTTACTGTTTCTAGGATCTGAATGTGTGACAATCCAATGCATTTGACTAACTGTAAGAGTTCGGGATGAATTTGGAGTGTTTAGACAACACTTAAACCTGTTTATCCCAAATCAAACTTAAATAGAGAAAACAGGCTAAACCCAAGAGAAAACATTGATTCAAAACAGTAAACAGCTATTTTACTCTTTCTAGGATCAAAATATGTAATAATCCAATGCATTTGACTAATTATAAGAGTTCGGGTTGAAATTGGAGTGTGAAGACACTACTTTTATCCATTTTGTCTTGAAATAGGCTAAAACAGAGAAAATAGACTAAAACCGAGAGAAAACATTGATTCGAAGCAGTAAACAGCTATGTTACTATTTCTAGAGTCAAAATATGTAACAATCCAATGCATTTGACTAAATATAAGAGTTCGGGTTGAATTTTGAGTGTTTAGACAACACTTAAACCTGTTTATCCCAAAACAGACTTAAACAGAGAAAACAGGCTAAAACCGAGAAAAAAAATTGATTCAAAGCAGTAAACAGCTATGTTACTCTTTATAGGGTCAAAATATGTAATAATCCAATGCATTTGACTAATAATAAGAGTTCGGGTTGAATTTGGAGTGTTTAGACACCACTTTTACCCATTTTGTCTTGAAATAGGCTAAAACAGAGAAAACAGGCTAAAACCGAGAGAAAACATTGATTCGAAGCAGTAAACAGCTATATTACTCTTTCTAAGGTCAAATTATGTCACAATCCAATGCATTTGATTAATTATAAGAGTTCGGGTTGAATTAGGAGTGTTTAGACACCACTTTTACCCATTTTGTCTTGAAATAGGCTAAAACTGAGAAAACATTGATTCGAAGCAGAAACAGCTTTATTACTATTTCTAAGGTCAGAATGTGTGAGAGTACAAATGCATTTGACTAATTGTAAGAGTTCGGGATGAATTTGGAGTGTTTAGACAACACTTAAACCCGTTTTATCCCAAAACAGGCTTAAACAGAGAAAACATTCTAAAACCGAGAGAAAACGTTGATTCAAAGCAGTAAACAGCTATGTTACTATTTCTAAGGTCAAAATATGTAACAATCCAATGCATTTGACTAATTATAAGAGTTCGGGTTGAATTTTGAGTGTTTAGACTCCACTTTTACCCATTTTGTCCCAAAATAGGCTAAAACCGAGAGAAAACATTGATTCGAAGCAGAAACAGCTTTATTACTGTTTCTAGGGTCAGAATGTGTGACAATCCAGTACATTTGACTAACTGTAGGAGTTCGGGATGAATTTGGAGTGTTTAGACAACACTTAAACCCGTTTTATCCCAAAACAGGCTTAAACAGAGAAAACATTCTAAAACCGAGAAACAATTTTGATTCAAAGCAGTAAACAGGTATGTTACTATTTCTAAGGTAAAAATATTCAATAATCCAATGAATTTGACTAATAATAAGAGTTCGGGTTGAATTTAGAGTGTTTAGACACCACTTTTACCCATTTTGTCTTGAAATAGGCTAAAACAGAGAAAACAGACTAAAACCGAGAGAAAACATTGATTCAAACCAGTAAACAGCTATATTACTCTTTCTAGGGACAACATATGTAACAATCCTATGCTTTTGATTAATTATAAGAGTTCGGGTTGAATTAGGAGTGTTTAGACACCACTTTTACCCATTTTGTCTTGAAATAGGCTAAAACCGAGAAAACATTGATTCGAAGCAGAAACAGCTTTATTACTGTTTCTAAGGTCAGAATGTGTGAGAGTACAAATGCATTTGACTAATTGTAAGAGTTCGGGATGAATTTGGAGTGTTTAGACAACACTTAAACCCGTTTTATCCCAAAACATGCTTAAACAGAGAAAACTTGCTAAAATCGAGAGAAAACATTGATTCAAAGCAGTAAAAAGATATGTTACTATTTCTAGGGTCAAAATATGTAACAATCCAATGCATTTGACTAATTATAAGAGTTCGCGTTGAATTTGGAGTGTTTAGACACCACTTTACCCATTTTGTCCCAAAATAGGCTAAAACAGAGAAAATAGACTAAAACCGAGAGAAAACATTGATTCGAAGCAGTAAACAGCTATGTTACTATTTCTAGAGTCATAATATGTAACAATCCAATGCATTTGACTAACTATAAGAGTTCGGGTTGAATTTTGAGTGTTTAGACAACACTTTTACCCATTTTGTCTTGAAAAAGGTAAAACAGAGAAAACAGGCTAAAACCGAGAGAAAACAATGATTCGAAGCAGTAAACAGCTATATTACTCTTTCTAAGGTCAAATTATGTCACAATCCAATGCATTTGATTAATTATAAGAGTTCGGGTTGAATTTGGAGTGTTTAGACACCACTTTTACCCATTTTGTCTTGAAAATAGGCTAAAACTGAGAAAACATTGATTCGAAGCAGAAACAGCTTTATTACTGTTTCTAGGATCTGAATGTGTGAGAGTACAAATGCATTTGACTAATTGTAAGAGTTCGGGATGAATTTGGAGTGGTTAGACAACACTTAAACCCGTTTTATCCCAAAACAGGCTTAAACAGAGAAAACATTCTAAAACCGAGAGAAAACGTTGATTCAAAGCAGTAAACAGCTATATTACTATTTCTAGGGTCAAAATATGTAACAATCCAATGTATTTGACTAATTATAAGAGTTCGGTTTGAATTTTGAGTGTTTAGACTCCACTTTTACCCATTTTGTCCCAAAATAGGCTAAAACAGAGAAAACAGGCTAAAACCGAGAGAAAACATTGATTCGAAGCAGAAACAACTTTATTACTGTTTCTAGGGTCAGAATGTGTGACAATCCAATGCATTTTACTAACTGTAAGACTTCGAGATGAATTTGGAGTGTTTAGACAACACTTAAACCCGTTTTATCCCAAAACATGCTTAAACAGAGAAAACAGGCTAAACAGAGAGAAAACTGATTAAACCAGTAAACAGCTATATTACTCTTTCTAGGGTCAAAATATGTAATAATCCAATTCATTTGACTAATAATAAGAGTTTGGGTTGAATTTCGAGTGTTTAGACACCACTTTTACCCATTTTGTCTTTAAATAGGCTAAAACAGAGAAAACAGACTACAACCGAGAGAAAACATTGACTCGAAGCAGTAAACAGCTATATTACTCTTTCTAGGGTCAAAATATGTAAAAATCCAATGCATTAGACTAATTATAAGAGTTCGGGTTGAATTTGGAGTGTTTAGACACCACTTTTAACCATTTTCTCTTGAAACAGGCTAAAACCGAGAAAACATTAATTCGAAGCAGTAAACAGCTTCATTACTGTTTCTAGGATCATAATGTGTGATAAACCAATGCATTTGACTAACTGTAAGAGTTCGGGATGAATTTGGAGTGTTTAGACAACACTTAAACCTGTTTATCCCAAAACAGACTTAAACAGAGAAAACAGACTAAAACCGAGAGAAAACATTGACTCGAAGCAGTAAACAGATATATTACTCTTTCTAGGGTCAGAATATGTAATAATCCAATGCATTTGACTAATAATAAGAGTTCGGGTTGAATTTCGAGTGTTTAGACACCACTTTTACCCATTTTGTCTTAAAATAGGCTAAAACAGAGAAAACAGGCTAAAACCGAGGGAAAACATTGATTCGAAGCAGTAAACAGCTATATTACTCTTTCTAGGGTCAAATTATGTCACAATCCAATGCATTTGATTAATTATAAGAGTTCGGGTTGAATTTGGAGTGTTTAGACACCACTTTTACCCATTTTGTCTTGAAATAGGCTAAAACTGAGAAAACATTGATTCGAAGCAGAAACAGCTTTATTACTATTTCTAAGGTCAGAATGTGTGAGAGTACAAATGCATTTGACTAATTGTAAGAGTTCGGGATGAATTTGGAGTGGTTAGACAACACTTAAACCCGTTTTATCCCAAAACAGGCTTAAACAGAGAAAACATTCTAAAACCGAGAGAAAACGCTGATTCAAAGCAGTAAACAGCTATATTACTATTTCTAGGGTCAAAATATGTAACAATCCAATGTATTTGACTAATTATAAGAGTTCGGTTTGAATTTTGAGTGTTTAGACTCCACTTTTACCCATTTTGTCCCAAAATAGGCTAAAACAGAGAAAACAGGCTAAAACCGAGAGAAAACATTGATTCGAAGCAGAAACAACTTTATTACTGTTTCTAGGGTCAGAATGTGTGACAATCCAATGCATTTTACTAACTGTAAGACTTCGAGATGAATTTGGAGTGTTTAGACAACACTTAAACCCGTTTTATCCCAAAACATGCTTAAACAGAGAAAACAGGCTAAACAGAGAGAAAACATTGATTAAACCAGTAAACAGCTATATTACTCTTTCTAGGGTCAAAATATGTAATAATCCAATTCATTTGACTAATAATAAGAGTTTGGGTTGAATTTCGAGTGTTTAGACACCACTTTTACCCATTTTGTCTTTAAATAGGCTAAAACAGAGAAAACAGACTAAAACCGAGAGAAAACATTGACTCGAAGCAATAAACAGCTATATTACTCTTTCTAGGGTCAAAATATGTAAAAATCCAATGCATTAGACTAATTATAAGAGTTCGGGTTGAATTTGGAGTGTTTAGACACCACTTTTAACCATTTTCTCTTGAAACAGGCTAAAACCGAGAAAACATTGATTCGAAGCAGTAAACAGCTTCATTACTGTTTCTAGGATCATAATGTGTGATAAACCAATGCATTTGACTAACTGTAAGAGTTCGGGATGAATTTGGAGTGTTTAGACAACAATTAAACCTGTTTATCCCAAAACAGACTTAAACAGAGAAAACAGACTAAAACCGAGAGAAAACATTGACTCGAAGCAGTAAACAGATATATTACTCTTTCTAGGGTCAAAATATGTAATAATCCAATGCATTTGACTAATAATAAGAGTTCGGGTTGAATTTCGAGTGTTTAGACACCACTTTTACCCATTTTGTCTTGAAATAGGCTAAAACAGAGAAAACAGGCTAAAACCGAGAGAAAACATTGATTTGAAGCAGTAAACAGCTATATTAATCTTTCTAGGGTCAAATTATGTCACAATCCAATGCATTTGATTAATAATAAGAGTTCGGGTTGAATTTGGAGTGTTTAGACACCACTTTTACCCATTTTGTCCCAAAACAGGCTAAAACATAGAGAACATTGACTCGAAACAGTAAACAGCATCGTTACTGTTTCTAGGATCTGAATGTGTGACAATCCAATGCATTTGACTAACTGTAAGAGTTCGGGATGAATTTGGAGTGTTTAGACAACACTTAAACCCGTTTTATCCCAAAACATGCTTAAACAGAGAAAACATTCTAAAACCGAGAGAAAACATTGATTCAAAGCAGTAAACAGCTATGTTACTATTTCTAGGGTCAAAATATGTAACAATCCAATGTATTTGACTAATTATAAGAGTTCGGTTTGAATTTTGAGTGTTTAGACTCCACTTTTACCCATTTTGTCCCAAAATAGGCTAAAACAGAGAAAACAGGCTAAAACCGAGAGAAAACATTGATTCGAAGCAGAAACAACTTTATTACTGTTTCTAGGGTCAGAATGTGTGACAATCCAATGCATTTTACTAACTGTAAGACTTCGAGATGAATTTGGAGTGTTTAGACAACACTTAAACCCGTTTTATCCCAAAACATGCTTAAACAGAGAAAACAGGCTAAACAGAGAGAAAACATTGATTAAACCAGTAAACAGCTATATTACTCTTTCTAGGGTCAAAATATGTAATAATCCAATTCATTTGACTAATAATAAGAGTTTGGGTTGAATTTCGAGTGTTTAGACACCACTTTTACCCATTTTGTCTTTAAATAGGCTAAAACAGAGAAAACAGACTACAACCGAGAGAAAACATTGACTCGAAGCAGTAAACAGCTATATTACTCTTTCTAGGGTCAAAATATGTAAAAATCCAATGCATTAGACTAATTATAAGAGTTCGGGTTGAATTTGGAGTGTTTAGACACCACTTTTAACCATTTTCTCTTGAAACAGGCTAAAACCGAGAAAACATTAATTCGAAGCAGTAAACAGCTTCATTACTGTTTCTAGGATCATAATGTGTGATAAACCAATGCATTTGACTAACTGTAAGAGTTCGGGATGAATTTGGAGTGTTTAGACAACACTTAAACCTGTTTATCCCAAAACAGAGAAAACAGACTAAAACCGAGAGAAAACATTGACTCGAAGCAGTAAACAGATATATTACTCTTTCTAGGGTCAGAATATGTAATAATCCAATGCATTTGACTAATAATAAGAGTTCGGGTTGAATTTCGAGTGTTTAGACACCACTTTTACCCATTTTGTCTTGAAATAGGCTAAAACAGAGAAAACAGGCTAAAACCGAGGGAAAACATTGATTCGAAGCAGTAAACAGCTATATTACTCTTTCTAGGGTCAAATTATGTCACAATCCAATGCATTTGATTAATTATAAGAGTTCGGGTTGAATTTGGAGTGTTTAGACACCACTTTTACCCATTTTGTCTTGAAATAGGCTAAAACTGAGAAAACATTGATTCGAAGCAGAAACAGCTTTATTACTATTTCTAAGGTCAGAATGTGTGAGAGTACAAATGCGATTGACTAATTGTAAGAGTTCGGGATGAATTTGGAGTGGTTAGACAACACTTAAACCCGTTTTATCCCAAAACAGGCTTAAACAGAGAAAACATTCTAAAACCGAGAGAAAACGCTGATTCAAAGCAGTAAACAGCTATATTACTATTTCTAGGGTCAAAATATGTAACAATCCAATGTATTTGACTAATTATAAGAGTTCGGTTTGAATTTTGAGTGTTTAGACTCCACTTTTACCCATTTTGTCCCAAAATAGGCTAAAACAGAGAAAACAGGCTAAAACCGAGAGAAAACATTGATTCGAAGCAGAAACAACTTTATTACTGTTTCAAGGGTCAGAATGTGTGACAATCCAATGCATTTTACTAACTGTAAGACTTCGAGATGAATTTGGAGTGTTTAGACAACAATTAAACCCGTTTTATCCCAAAACATGCTTAAACAGAGAAAACAGGCTAAACAGAGAGAAAACATTGATTAAACCAGTAAACAGCTATATTACTCTTTCTAGGGTCAAAATATGTAATAATCCAATTCATTTGACTAATAATAAGAGTTTGGGTTGAATTTCGAGTGTTTAGACACCACTTTTACCCATTTTGTCTTTAAATAGGCTAAAACAGAGAAAACAGACTAAAACCGAGAGAAAACATTGACTCGAAGCAGTAAACAGCTATATTACTCTTTCTAGGGTCAAAATATGTAAAAATCCAATGCATTATACTAATTATAAGAGTTCGGGTTGAATTTGGAGTGTTTAGACACCACTTTTAACCATTTTCTCTTGAAACAGGCTAAAACCGAGAAAACATTGATTCGAAGCAGTAAACAGCTTCATTACTGTTTCTAGGATCATAATGTGTGATAAACCAATGCATTTGACTAACTGTAAGAGTTCGGGATGAATTTGGAGTGTTTAGACAACAATTAAACCTGTTTATCCCAAAACAGACTTAAACAGAGAAAACAGACTAAAACCGAGAGAAAACATTGACTCGAAGCAGTAAACAGATATATTACTCTTTCTAGGGTCAAAATATGTAATAATCCAATGCATTTGACTAATAATAAGAGTTCGGGTTGAATTTCGAGTGTTTAGACACCACTTTTACCCATTTTGTCTTGAAATAGGCTAAAACAGAGAAAACAGGCTAAAACCGAGAGAAAACATTGATTCGAAGCAGTAAACAGCTATATTACTCTTTCTAAGGTCAAATTATGTCACAATCCAATGTATTTGATTAATTATAAGAGTTCGGGTTGAATTTGGAGTGTTTAGACACCACTTTTACCCATTTTGTCTTGAAATAGGCTAAAACTGAGAAAACATTGATTCGAAGCAGAAACAGCTTTATTACTATTTCTAAGGTCAGAATGTGTGAGAGTACAAATGCGATTGACTAATTGTAAGAGTTCGGGATGAATTTGGAGTGGTTAGACAACACTTAAACCCGTTTTATCCCAAAACAGGCTTAAACAGAGAAAACATTCTAAAACCGAGAGAAAACGCTGATTCAATGCAGTAAACAGCTATATTACTATTTCTAGGGTCAAAATATGTAACAATCCAATGTATTTGACTAATTATAAGAGTTCGGTTTGAATTTTGAGTGTTTAGACTCCACTTTTACCCATTTTGTCCCAAAATAGGCTAAAACAGAGAAAACAGGCTAAAACCGAGAGAAAACATTGATTCGAAGCAGAAACAACTTTATTACTGTTTCAAGGGTCAGAATGTGTGACAATCCAATGCATTTTACTAACTGTAAGACTTCGAGATGAATTTGGAGTGTTTAGACAACACTTAAACCCGTTTTATCCCAAAACATGCTTAAACAGAGAAAACAGGCTAAACAGAGAGAAAACATTGATTAAACCAGTAAACAGCTATATTACTCTTTCTAGGGTCAAAATTTGTAATAATCCAATTCATTTGACTAATAATAAGAGTTTGGGTTGAATTTCGAGTGTTTAGACACCACTTTTACCCATTTTGTCTTTAAATAGGCTAAAACAGAGAAAACAGACTAAAACCGAGAGAAAACATTGATTCGAAGCAGTAAACAGCTATATTAATCTTTCTAGGGTCAAATTATGTCACAATCCAATGCATTTGATATAATAATAAGAGTTCGGGTTGACTAATTATAAGAGTCCGGGTTGAATTTGGAGTGTTTAGACACCACTTTTACCCATTTTGTCCCAAAACAGGCTAAAACATAGAGAACATTGACTCGAAACAGTAAACAGCATCGTTACTGTTTCTAGGATCTGAATGTGTGACAATCCAATGCATTTGACTAACTGTAAGAGTTCGGGATGAATTTGGAGTGTTTAGACAACACTTAAACCTGTTTATCCCAAAATAGACTTAAACAGAGAAAACAGACTAAAACCGAGAGAAAACATTGACTCGAAGCAGTAAACAGATATATTACTCTTTCTAGGGTCAAAATATGTAATAATCCAATGCATTTGACTAATAACAAGAGTTCGGGTTGAATTTCGAGTGTTTAGACACCACTTTTACCCATTTTGTCTTTAAATAGGCTAAAACAGAGAAAACAGACTAAAACCGAGAGAAAACATTGACTCGAAGCAGTAAACAGCTATATTACTCTTTCTAGGGTCAAAATATGTAACAATCTAATGCATTTGATTAATTATAAGAGTTCGGTTTGAATTTAAAGTGTTTAGACACCACTTTTATCCATTTTGTCTTGAAACAGGCTAAAACCGAGAAAACATTGATTCGAAGCAGAAATAGCTTTATTACTGTTTCTAGGGTCAGAATTTGTGAGAGTACAAATGCATTTGACTATTTATAAGAGTTCGGGATGAATTTGGAGTTTTTAGACAACACTTAAACCTGTTTTATCCCAAAACAGGCTTAAACAGAGAAAACATTCTAAAACCGAGAGAAAACATTGATTCAAAGCAGTAAACAGCTATGTTACTATTTCTAGGGTCAAAATATGTAACAATCCAATGCATTTGACTAATTATAAGAGTTCGGGTTGAATTTTGAGTGTTTAGACTCCACTTTTACCCATTTTGTCCCAAAATAGGCTAAAACAGAGAAAACAGGCTAAAACCGAGAGAAAACATTGATTCGAAGCAGAAACAGCTTTATTACTGTTTCTAGGGTCAGAATGTGTGACAATCCAATGCATTTTACAAACTGTAAGACTTCTGGATGAATTTGGAGTGTTTAGACAACACTTAAACCCGTTTTATCCCAAAACATGCTTAAATAGAGAAAACATGCTAAACAGAGAGAAAACATTGATTAAACCAGTAAACAGCTATATTACTCTTTCTAGGGTCAAAATATGTAATAATCCAATGCGTTTGACTAATAATAAGAGTTCGGGTTGAATTTCGAGTGTTTAGACACCACTTTTACTCATTTTGTCTTTAAATAGGCTAAAACAGAGAAAACAGACTAAAACCGAGAGAAAACATTGACTCGAAGCAGTAAACAGCTATATTACTCTTTCTAGGGTCAAAATATGTAAAAATCCAATGCATTAGACTAATTATAAGAGTTCGAGTTGAATTTGGAGTGTTTAGACACTACTTTTAACCATTTTCTCTTGAAACAGGCTAAAACCGAGAAAACATTGATTCGAAGCAGTAAACAGCTTCATTACTGTTTCTAGGATCATAATGTGTGACAAACCAATGCATTTGACTATTTGTAAGAGTTCGGGATGAATTTGGAGTGTTTAGACGACACTTAAACCCGTTTTATCCCAAAACAAGCTTAAACAGAAAAAACATTCTAAAACCGAGAGAAAACATGGATTCAAAGCAGTAAACAGCTATGTTACTATTTCTAAGGTCAAAATATGTAACAATCCAATGCATTTGACTAATTATAAGAGTTCGTGTTGAATTTTGAGTGTTTAGACTCCACTTTTACCCATTTTGTCCCAAAATAGGCTAAAACAGAGAAAACAGGCTAAAACCGAGATAAAACATTGATTCAAAGGAGAAACAGCTTTATTACTGCTTCTAGGGTCATAATGTGTGACAATCCAATGCATTTGACTAACTGTAAGAGTTCGGGATGAATTTGGAGTGTTTAGACAACACTTAAACCCGTTTTATCCCAAAACAGGCTTAAACAGAGAAAACATTCTAAAACCGAGAAATTTTTTTGATTCAAAGCAGTAAACAGCTATGTTACTCTTTCTAGGGTCAAAATATGTAATAATCCAATGAATTTGACTAATAATAAGAGTTCAGGTTGAATTTGGAGTGTTTAGACACCACTTTTACCCATTTTGTCTTGAAATAGGCTAAAACAGAGAAAACAGGCTAAAACCGAGAGAAAACATTGATTTGAAGCAGTAAACAGCTATATTAATCTTTCTAGGGTCAAATTATGTCACAATCCAATGCATTTGATTAATTATAAGAGTTCGGGTTAAATTTGGAGTGTTTAGACACAACTTTTACCCATTTTGTCTTGAAATAGGCTAAAACTGAGAAAACAATTATTCGAAGCAGAAACAGCTTTATTACTATTTCTAAGGTCAGAATGTGTGAGAGTACAAATGCATTTGACTAATTGTAAGAGTTCGGGATGAATTTGGAGTGTTTAGACAACACTTAAACCCGTTTTATCCCAAAACAGGCTTAAACAAAGAAAACATTCTAAAACCGAGAGAAAACGTTGATTCAAAGCAGTAAACAGCTATGTTACTATTTCTAGGGTCAAAATATGTAAAAATCCAATGCATTTGACTAATTATAAGAGTTCGGGTTGAATTTTGACTGTTTAGACACCACTTTTACCCATTTTGTCCCAAAATAGGCTAAAACAGAGAAAACAGGCTAAAACTGAGAAAACATTGATTCGAAGCAGTAAACAGCTTTGTTACTGTTTCTAGTGTCAGAATGTGTGACAATCTAATGCATTTTACTAACTATAAGAGTTCGGGATGAATTTGGAGTGTTTAGACAACACTTAAACCCGTTTTATCCCAAAACATGCTTAAACAGAGAAAACAGGCTAAACCGAGAGAAAACATTGATTAAACCAGTAAACAGCTATATTACTCTTTCTAGGGTCAAAATATGTAATAATCTAATGCATTTTACTAATAATAAGAGTTCGGGTTGAATTTCGAGTGTTTAGACACCACTTTTACCCATTTTGTCTTTAAATAGGCTAAAACAGAGAAAACAGACTCAAACCGAGAGAAAACATTGACTCGAAGCAGTAAACAGCTATATTACTCTTTCTAGGGTCAAAATATGTAACAATCTAATGCATTTGATTAATTATAAGAGTTTGGGTTGAATTTAAAGTGTTTAGACACCACTTTTATCCATTTTGTCTTGAAACAGGCTAAAACCGAGAAAACATTGATTCGAAGCAGAAATAGCTTTATTACTGTTTCTAGGATCAGAATTTGTGAGAGTACAAATGCATTTGACTAACTGTAAGAGTTCGGGATGAATTTGGAGTGTTTAGACAACACTTAAACCCGTTTTATCCCGAAACAGGCTTAAACAGAGAAAACATTCTAAAACCGAGAGAAAACATTGATTCAAAGCAGTAAACAGCTACGTTACTATTTCTAGGGTCAAAATATCTAACAATCCAATGCATTTGACTAATTATAAGAGTTCGGGTTGAATTTGGAATGTTTAAACACCACTTTTACCCATTTTGTCCTAAAATAGGCTAAAACAGAGAAAACATGCTAAAACCGAGAAAACATTGATTCGAAGCAGTAAACAGATTTGTTACTGTTTTTAGGTCAGAATGTGTGACAATCCAATGCATTTGAATAACTGTAAGAGTTCGGATGAATTTGGAGTGTTTAGACAACACTTAAACCCGTTTTAATTCAAAACATGCTTAAACAGAGAAAACAAGCTAAAACCGAGAGAAAACATTGATTCAAAGCAGGTAACAGCTATGTTACTCTTTCTAGGGTCAAAATATGTAAAAATCCAATGCATTAGACTAATTATAAGAGTTCGGGTTGAATTTGGAGTGTTTAGACACCACTTTTAACCATTTTGTCTTGAATCAGGCTAAAACCCAGAAAACATTGATTCGAAGCAGTAAACAGCTTCGTTACTGTTTCTAGGATCAGAATGTGTGAAAATTCAATGCATTTGACTAACCGTAAGAGTTCGGGATGAATTTGGAGTGTTTAGACAACACTTAAACCTGTTTATCCCAAAACAAGCTTAAATAGAGAAACCAGGCTAAAACCGAGAAAAAAATTTGATTCAAAGCAGTAAACAGCTATGTTACTCTTTCTAGGGTCAAAATATGTAATAATCCAATGCATTTGACTAATAATAAGAGTTCGGGTTAAATTTGGAGTGTTTAGACACCACTTTTACCCATTTTGTCTTGAAATAGGCTAAAACAGAGGAAACAGACTAAAAACGAGAGAAAACTTTGATTCGAAGCAGTAAACAGCTATAATACTCTTTATAAGGACAAAATATGTAATAATCCAATGCATTTGATTAATTATAAGAGTTCGGGTTGAATTTAGAGTGTTTAGATACCACTTTTATCCATTTTGTCTTGAAATAAGCTAAAACTGAGAAAACATTGATTCGAAGCAGAAACAACTTTATTACTGTTTCTAGGGTCAGAATGTGTGAGATTACAAATGCATTTGACTAATTGTACGAGTTCGGGATGAATGTGGAGTGTTTAGACAACACTTAAACCCGTTTTATCCCAAAACATGCTTAAACAGAGAAAACAGGCCAAACCGAGAGAAAACATTGATTAAACCAGTAAACAGCTATATTACTCTTTTTAGGGTCAAAATATGTAATAATCTAATGCATTTTACTAATAATAAGAGTTCGGGTTGAATTTCGAGTGTTTAGACACCACTTTTACCCATTTTGTCTTTAAATAGGCTAAAAATGAGAAAACAGACTCAAACCGAGAGAAAACATTGACTCGAAGCAGTAAACAGCTATATTACTCTTTCTAGGGTCAAAATATGTAACAATCTAATGCATTTGATTAATTATAAGAGTTCGGGTTGAATTTAAAGTGTTTAGACACCACTTTTATCCATTTTGTCTTGAAACAGGCTAAAACCGAGAAAACATTGATTCGAAGTAGAAATAGCTTTTTTACTGTTTCTAGGGTCAGAATTTGTGAGAGTACAAATGCATTTGACTAACTGTAAGAGTTCGGGATGAATTTGGAGTGTTTAGACAACACTTAAACCCGTTTTATCCCAAAACAGGCTTAAACAGAGAAAACATTCTAAACCCGAGAGAAAACATTGATTTAAAGCAGTCAACAGCTATGTTACTATTTCTAGGGTCAAAATATGTAACAATCCAATGCATTTGACTAATTATAAGAGTTCGGGTTGAATTTGGAATGTTTAGACACCACTTTTACCCATTTTGTCCCAAAATAGGCTAAAACAGAGAAAACATGCTAAAACCGAGAAAACATTGATTCGAAGCCGTAAACAGATTTGTTACTGTTTTTAGGTCAGAATGTGTGACAATCCAATGTATTTGAATAACTGTAAGAGTTCGGATGAATTTGGAGTGTTTAGACAACACTTAAACCCGTTTTAATTCAAAACATGCTTAAACAGAGAAAACAAGCTAAAACCGAGAGAAAACATTGATTCAAAGCAGTAAACAGCTATGTTACTCTTTCTAGGGTCAAAATATGTAAAAATCCAATGCATTAGACTAATTATAAGAGTTCGGGTTGAATTTGGAGTGTTTAGACACCACTTTTAACCATTTTGTCTTGAATCAGGCTAAAACCCAGAAAACATTGTTTCGAAGCAGTAAACAGCTTCGTTACTGTTTCTAGGATCAGAATGTGTGACAATTCAATGCATTTGACTAACCGTAAGAGTTCGGGATGAATTTGGAGTGTTTAGACAACACTTAAACCTGTTTATCCCAAAACAAGCTTAAATAGAGAAACCAGGCTAAAACCGAGAAAAAAAATTGATTCAAAGCAGTAAACAGCTATGTTACTCTTTCTAGGGTCAAAATATGTAATAATCCAATGCATTTGACTAATAATAAGAGTTCGGGTTAAATTTGGAGTGTTAAGACACCACTTTTACCCATTTTGTCTTGAAATAGGCTAAAACAGAGGAAACAGACTATAACCGAGAGAAAACTTTGATTCGAAGCAGTAAACAGCTATAATACTCTTTATAAGGCCAAAATATGTAATAATCCAATGCAATTGATTAATTATAAGAGTTCGGGTTGAATTTAGAGTGTTTAGATACCACTTTTATCCATTTTGTCTTGAAATAAGCTAAAACTGAGAAAACATTGATTCGAAGCAGAAACAACTTTATTACTGTTTCTAGGGTCAGAATGTGTGAGATTACAAATGCATTTGACTAATTGTACGAGTTCGGGATAAATGTGGAGTGTTTAGACAACACTTAAACCCGTTTTATCCCACAACATGCTTAAACAGAGAAAACATGCTAAAATCGAGAGAAAACATTGATTCAAAGCAGTAAACAGCTATGCTACTATTTCTAGGGTCAAAATATGTAACAATCCAATGCATTTGACTAATTATAAGAGTTCGGGTTGAAATTGGAGTGTGTAGACACTACTTTTATCCATTTTGTCTTCAAATAGGCTAAAACAGAGAAAACAGGCTAAAACCGAGAGAAAACATTGATTCGAAGCAGTAAACAGCTATATTACTCTTTCTAGGGTCAAATTATGTAACAATCCAATTCATTTGATTAATTAAAAGAGTTCGGGTTGAATTTGGAGTGTTTAGACACCACTTTTACCCATTTTGTCTTGAAATAGGCTAAAACTGAGAAAACATTGATTCGAAGTAGAAACAGCTTTATTATTGTTTCTTGGGTCAGAATGTGTGAGAGTACAAATGCATTTGACTAATTGTAAGAGTTCGGGATGAATTTGGAGTATTTAGACAACACTTAAACCTGTTTTATGCCAAAACAAGCTTAAACAGAGAAAACATGCTAAAACCAAGAGAAAACATTGATTCAAAGCAGTAAACAGCTATGTTACTATTTCGAGGGTCAAAATATGTAACAATCCAAGGCATTTGACTAATTATAAGAGTTCGGGTTGAATTTGGAATGTTTAGACACCACTTTTACCCATTTTGTCCCAAAATAGGCTAAAACAGAGAAAACATGCTAAAACCGAGAAAACATTGATTCGAAGCAGTAAACAGCTTTGTTACTGTTTTTAGGTCAGAATGTGTGACAATCCAATGCATTTTACTAACTGTAAGAGTTCGGATGAATTTGGAGTGTTTAGACAACACTTAAACCCGTTTTATCCCAAAACATGCTTAAATAGAGAAAACAAGCTAAAACCGAGAGAAAACATTGATTCAAAGCAGTAAACAGCTATGTTACTCTTTCTAGGGTCAAAATATGTAAAAATCCAATGCATTAGACTAATTATAAGAGTTCGGGTTGAATTTGGAGTGTTTAGACACCACTTTTAACCATTTTGTCTTGAATCAGGCTAAAACCCAGAAAACATTGATTCGAAGCAGTAAACAGCTTCGTTACTGTTTCTAGGATCAGAATGTGTGACAATTCAATGCATTTGACTAACCGTAAGAGTTCAGGATGAATTTGGAGTGTTTAGACAATACTTAAACCTGTTTATCCCAAAACATGCTTAAAGAGAGAAAACATGCTAAAACCGAGAGAAAACATTGATTCAAAGCACTAAACAGCTATGTTACTATTTTTAGGGTCAAAATATGTAACAATCCAATGCATTTGACTAATTATAAGAGTTCGGGTTGAATTTGGAGTGTTTAGACACCGCTTTTACCCATTTTGTCCCAAAATAGGCTAAAACAGAGAAAACATGCTAAAACCGAGAAAACATTGATTCGAAGCTGTAAACAACTATTTACTCTTTCCAGGGTCAAAGTATGTAACAATCCAATGCATTTGACTAATTAAAAGAGTTCGGGTTGAATTTGGAGTGTTTAGACATCACTTTTACACATTTTGTCCCGAAACAGGCTAAAACCGAGAGAACATTGATTCGAAACAGTAAACAGCATTGTTACTGTTTCTAGGATCAGAATGTGTGACAATCCAATGCATTTGACTAACTGTAAGAGTTCGGTATGAATTTGGAGTGTTTAGCCAACAATTAAACCTGTTTATCCCAAATTAGACTTAAATCGAGAAAACAGGTTAAAACCGAGAGAAAACATTGATTCAAAGCAGTAAACAGATATGTTACTCTTTCTAGGATCAAAATATGTAATAATCCAATGCATTTGACTAATTATAATAGTTCGGGTTGAAATTGGAGTGTTTAGACACTACTTTTGTAAGTTTTAGATTCAAAGAAGAAGAAGTATAAGAGGGTTTGCGGTTTTGGGTTTAGTGAGAGAGTAGGAGAGTAAGAGAGTGTAAATCGAATAGAGAGAGAAGTGTAGAAGAAGAAAGTAACTTCTTACTTGATATGGATCCTAGATACAAACTAATTATAGGCTATACAAGTAGAATATTCTCTACAGATTCTATGCACAAGTTACATGACTGAAAATGACATGTCTCCTTAAACACACATGTGACTCTTATTTGACTTCTCTTTGCTTCCCACTTGTGTAATCTCGACAATGGCTAAATGGAGGAAGGTTCTAGAGGCTTTGTGACCGTTGGAGACTTCAACTTGTGGACTGGACTCGCTAATCCTCTAACGTGTACGGACGGCCCATCTTGCATTGGTTGTACGGACAGCCCATCTCGCATTGGTTGTACGGACAGTGCTTGTAGGACGGTGTGGTACGAATGGTGTGTGTGTGTGAGTTCTCATAACTTTTACCCATTTTGCCTTGAAATAGGATGAAACAGAGAAAACAGGCTAAAACCGAGAGAAAAATTGATTTAAAGCAGTAAACAGCTATATTACTCTTGCTAGGGTCAAATTATGTAACAATCCAATGCATTTGATTAATTATAAGAGTTCGGGTTTAATAGGCTAAAACTGAGGACACATTGATTCGAAGCAGAAACAGCTTTATTATTGTTTCTAGGGTCAGAATGTGTGAGGGTACAAATGCATTTGACTAACTGTAAGAGTTCGGATGAATTTGGAGTGTTTAGACAACACTTAAACCCGTTTTATCCCAAAACAGGCTTAAACAGAGAAAACAGGCTAAAACTGAGAGAAAACATTGATTCGAAGCATTAAACAGCTATGTTACTCTTTCTAGGGTCGAAATACGTAACAATCTAATGCATTTGACTAATAATAAGAGTTCGAGTTGAATTTGGAGTGTTTAGACACCACTTTTACCCATTTTGTCTTGAAATAGGCTAAAACAGAGAAAACAGACTAATACCGAGAGAAAACATTGATTTGAAGCAGTAAAAATCTATATTACTCATTCTAGGGTTAAAATATGTAACAATTCAATGCATTTGACTAATTATAAGAGTTCGGGTGAATTTAGAGTGTTTAGACACCACTTTTATCCATTTTGTCTTGAAACAGGCTAAAACCGAGAAAACATTATTCGAAGCAGAAACAGCTTTATTACTGTTTCTAGGGTCATAATGTGCGAGAGTACAAATGCATTTGACTAATTGTAAGAGTTCGGGATGAATTTGGAGTGTTTAGACAACACTTAAACCCGTTTTATCCCAAAACTGGCTTAAACAGAGAAAACATGCTAAAACCGAGAGAAAATCATTGATTCAAAGCAGAAAACAGCTATATTACTATTTCTAGGGTCAAAATATGTAACAATCCAATGCATTTAACTAATTATAAGAGTTCGGGTTGAATTTGGAATGTCTAGACACCACTTTTACTCATTTTGTCCCAAAATAGGCTAAAACAGAGAAAACATGCTAAAACCGAGAAAACATTGATTTGAAGCAGTTAACAGCTTTGTTACTGTTTCTAGGTCAGAATGTGTGACAATCCAATGCATTTTACTAACTGTAAGAGTTCGGGATGAATTTGGAGTGTTTAGACAACACTTAAACCCGTTTTATCCCAAAACATGCTTAAACAGAGAAAACAGGCGAAACCGAGAGAAAACATTGATTCAAACCAGTCAAAAGCTATATTACTCTTTATAGGGTCAAAATATGTAATAATCCAATGCATTTGACTAATAATAAGAGTTCGGGTTAAATTTCGAGTGTTTAGACACCAGTTTTACCCATTTTGTCTTGAAATAGGCTAAAACAGAGAAAAAAGACTAAAACCGAGAGAAAACATTGATTCGAAGCAGTAAACAGCTATATTACTCTTTCTAGGGTCAAAATAATTAACAATTCAATGCATTTGATTATTTATAAGAGTTCGGGTTAAATTTAGAGTGTTTAGACACCACTTTTATCCATTTTGTCTTGAAACAAGCTAAAACCGAGAAAACATTGATTCGAAGCAGAAACAGCTTTATTACTGTTTCTAGGGTCATAATGTGTGAGAGTACAAATGCATTTGACTAATTGTAAGAGTTCAGGATGAATTTGGAGTGTTTAGACAACACTTAAACCCGTTTTATCCCAAAACTGGCTTAAACAGAGAAAACATGCTAAAACCGAGAGAAAACATTGATTCAAAGCAGTAAACAGCTATGATACTCTTTATAGGATCAAAATATGTAATAATCCAATGCATTTGACTAATTATAAGAGTTCGGGTTGAATTTGGAGTGTTTCGACACCACTTTTAACTATTTTGTCCCGAAACAGGCTAAAACCGAGAAAACATTGATTCGAAACAGTAAACAGCATCGTTACTGTTTCCAGGATCAGAATGTGTGACAATCCAATGCATTTGACTAACTGTAAGAGTTCGGGATGAATTTGGAGTGTTTAGACAACAATTAAACCTCTTTATCCCAAAACAGACTTAAATGGAGAAAACAGGCTAAAACCGAGAGAAAACATTGATTCAAAGCAGTAAACAGCTATGATACTCTTTCTAGGATCAAAATATGTAATAATCCAATGCATTTGACTAATTACAAGAGTTCGGGTTAAAATTGGAGTGTTTAGACACCACTTTTACCCATTTTGTCTTGACATTGGCTAAAACAGAGAAAACAGGCTAAAACCGAGAGAAAACATTGATTCAAAGCAGTAAACAGCTATATTACTCTTTTTAGGGTCAAATTATGTAACAATATAATGCATTTGACTAATTATAAGAGTTTGGGTTGAATTTAGAGTGTTTAGACACCACTTTTATCCATTTTGTCTTGAAACATGCTAAAACCGAGAAAACATTGATTCGAAGCAGAAACAGCTTTATTACTGTTTCTAGGGTCATAATGTGTGAGAGTACAAGTGCATTTGACTAATTGTAAGAGTTCGGGATGAATTTGGAGTGTTTAGACAACACTTAAACCCGTTTTATCCCAAAACTGGCTTAAGCAGAGAAAACATGCTAAAACAGAGAGAAAACATTGATTCAAAGCAGAAAATAGCTATGTTACTATTTCTAGGGTCAAAATATGTAATAATCCAATGCATTTGACTAATTATAAGAGTTTGGGTTGAATTTGGAATGTTTAGACACCACTTTTACCCATTTTGTCCCAAAATAAGCTAAAACAGAGAAAACAGGCTAAAACCGAGAGAAAACATTGATTCGAAGCTTTAAACTGCTATTTACTCTTTCTAGGATCAAAATATGTAACAATCCAATGCATTTGACAAATTATAAGAGTTCGGGTTGAATTTGGAGTGTTTAGACACCACTTTTACCCATTTTGTCCCAAAATAGGCTAAAACAGAGAAAACTCGCTAAAACCTAGAGAAAACATTGATTCGAAGCTGTAAACTGCTATTTACTCTTTCTAGGTTCAAAATATGTAACAATCCAATGCATTTGACTAATTATAAGAGTTCGGGTTGAATTTGGAGTGTTTAGACACCACTTTTAACTATTTTGTCCCGAAACAGGCTAAAACCGAGAAAACATTGATTCGCAAAAGTAAAAAGCATCGTTACTGTTTCTAGGATCAGAATGTGTGACTATCCAATGCATTTGACTAACTGTAAGAGTTCGGGATGAATTTGGAGTGTTTAGACAACAATTAAACCTGTTTATCCCAAAACAGACTAAAATAGAGAAAACAGGCTAAAACCGAGAGAAAACATTGATTCAAACCAGTGAAAAGCTATATTAATCTTTCTAGGATCAAAATATGTAATAATCCAATGCATTTGACTAATTATAAGAGTTCGGGTTGAATTTGGAGTGTTTAGACACCACTTTTACCCATTTTGTCTTGAAATAGGCTAAAACAGAGAAAACAGGCTAAAACCGAGAGAAAACATTGATTCGAAGCAGTAAACAGCTATATTACTCTTTCTAGGGTCAAATTATGCAACAATAAAATGCATTTGATTAATTATAAGAGTTCGGGTTGAATTCGGAGTGTTTAGACACCACTTTTACCCATTTTGTCTTGAAATAGGCTAAAACTGAGAAAACATTGATTCGAAGCAGAAACAGCTTTATTATTGTTTCTAGGGTCAGAATGTGTGAGAGTACAAATGCATTTGACTAATAGTAAGAGTTCGGGATGATTTTGGAGTGTTTAGACAACACTTAAACCCGTTTTATCCCAAAACAGGCCTAAACAGAGAAAACAGGCTAAAACTGAGAGAAAACATTGATTCGAAGAAGTAAACAGCTATGTTACTCTTTCTAGGGTCGAAATATGTAACAATCCAATGCATTTGACTAATAATATGAGTTCGAGTTGAATTTGGAGTGTTTAGACACCACTTTTACCCATTTTGTCTTGAAATAGGCTAAAACAGAGAAAACAGACTAAAACCGAGAGAAAACATTGATTCGAAGCAGTAAAAAGCTATATTACTCATTCTAGGGTTAAAATATGTAGCAATTCAATGCATTTGACTAATTATAAGAGTTTGGGTTGAATTTAGAGTGTTTAGACACCACTTTTATCCATTTTGTCTTGAAACAGGCTAAAACCGAGAAAACATTGATTCGAAGCAGAAACAGCTTTATTATTGTTTCTAGGGTCATAATGTGTGAGAGTACAAATGAATTTGACTAATTGTAAGAGTTCGGGATGAATTTGGAGTGTTTAGACAGCACTTAAACCCGTTTTATCCCAAAACTGGCTTAAACAGAGAAAACATGCTAAACCGAGAGAAAATCATTGATTCAAAGAAGAAAACAGCTATGTTACTATTTCTAGGGTCAAAATATGCAACAATCCAATGCATTTGACTAATTATAAGAGTTTGGGTTGAATTTGGAATGTTTAGGCACCACTTTTACCCATTTTGTCCCAAAATAAGCTAAAACAGAGAAAACAGGCTAAAACCGAGAAAAAACATTGATTCGAAGCTTTAAACTTCTATTTACTCTTTCTAGGATCAAAATATATAACAATCCAATGCATTTGACTAATTATAAGAGTTCGGGTTGAATTTGGAGTGTTTAGACACCACTTTTACCCATTTTGTCCCAAAATAGGCTAAAACAGAGAAAACTCGCTAAAACCTAGAGAAAACATTGATCCGAAGCTGTAAACTGCTATTTACTCTTTCTAGGATCAAAATATGTAACAATCCAATGCATTTGACTAATTATAAGAGTTCGGGTTGAATTTGGAGTGTTTAGACACCACTTTTAACTATTTTGTCCCGAAACAGGCTAAAACCGAGAAAACATTGATTCGCAAAAGTAAAAAGCATCGTTACTGTTTCTAGGATCAGAATGTGTGACTATCCAATGCATTTGACTAACTGTAAGAGTTCGGGATGAATTTGGAGTGTTTAGACAACAATTAAACCTGTTTATCCCAAAACAGACTAAAATAGAGAAAACAGGCTAAAACCGAGAGAAAACATTGATTCAAACCAGTGAAAAGCTATATTACTCTTTCTAGGGTCAAAATATGTAATAATCCAATGCATTTGACTAATTATAAAAGTTCGGGTTAAAATTGGAGTGTTTAGACACCACTTTTACCCATTTTGTCTTGAAATAGGCTAAAACAGAGAAAACAGGCTAAAACCGAGAGAAAACATTGATTCGAAGCAGTAAACAGCTATATTACTCTTTCTAGGGTCAAATTTTGCAACAATAAAATGCATTTGATTAATTATAAGAGCTCGGGTTTAATTTGGAGTGTTTAGACACCACTTTTACCCATTTTGTCTTTAAAGAGGCTAAAACTGAGAAAACATTGATTCGAAGCAGAAACAGCTTTATTATTGTTTCTAGGGTCAGAATGTGTGAGAGTACAAATGCATTTGACTAATTGTAAGAGTTCGGGATGATTTTGGAGTGTTTAGACAACACTTAAACCCGTTTTATCCCAAAACAGGCTTAAACAGAGAAAACAGGCTAAAACTGAGAGAAAACATTGATTCGAAGAAGTAAACAGCTATGTTACTCTTTCTAGGGTCGAAATATGTAACAATCCAATGCATTTGACTAATAATATGAGTTCGAGTTGAATTTGGAGTGTTTAGACACCACTTTTACCCATTTTGTCTTGAAATAGGCTAAAACAGAGAAAACAGACTAAAACCGAGAGAAAACATTGATTCGAAGCAGTAAAAAGCTATATTACTCATTCTAGGGTTAAAATATGTAACAATTCAATGCATTTGACTAATTATAAGAGTTTGGGTTGAATTTAGAGTGTTTAGACACAACTTTTATCCATTTTGTCTTGAAACAGGCTAAAACCGAGAAAACATTGATTCGAAGCAGAAACAGCTTTATTATTGTTTCTAGGGTCATAATGTGTGAGAGTACAAATGAATTTGACTAATTGTAAGAGTTCGGGATGAATTTGGAGTGTTTAGACAGCACTTAAACCCGTTTTATCCCAAAACAGGCTTAAACAGAGAAAACAGGCTAAAACTGAGAGAAAACATTGATTCGAAGAAGTAAACAGCTATGTTACTCTTTCTAGGATCAAAATATGTAACAATCCAATGCATTTGACAAATTATAAGAGTTCGGGTTGAATTTGGAGTGTTTAGACACCACTTTTACCCATTTTGTCCCAAAATAGGCTAAAACAGAGAAAACTCGCTAAAACCTAGAGAAAACATTGATTCGAAGCTGTAAACTGCTATTTACTCTTTCTAGGTTCAAAATATGTAACAATCCAATGCATTTGACTAATTATAAGAGTTCGGGTTGAATTTGGAGTGTTTAGACACCACTTTTAACTATTTTGTCCCGAAACAGGCTAAAACCGAGAAAACATTGATTCGCAAAAGTAAAAAGCATCGTTACTGTTTCTAGGATCAGAATGTGTGACTATCCAATGCATTTGACTAACTGTAAGAGTTCGGGTTGAATTTGGAGTGTTTAGACAACAATTAAACCTGTTTATCCCAAAACAGACTTAAATAGAGAAAACAGGCTAAAACCGAGAGAAAACATTGATTCAAACCAGTGAAAAGCTATATTACTCTTTCTAGGGTCAAAATATGTAATAATCCAATGCATTTGACTAATTATAAAAGTTCGGGTTAAAATTGGAGTGTTTAGACACCACTTTTACCCATTTTGTCTTGAAATAGGCTAAAACAGAGAAAACAAGCTAAAACCGAGAGAAAACATTGATTCGAAGCAGTAAACAGCTATATTACTCTTTCTAGGGTCAAATTATGTAACAATAAAATGAATTTGATTAATTGTAAGAGTTCGGGTTGAATTTGGATTGTTTAGACACCACTTTTACCCATTTTGTCTTGAAATAGGCTAAAACTGAGAAAACATTGATTCGAAGCAGAAAAATCATTATTATTGTTTCTAGGGTCAGAATTTGGAGTGTTTAGACAACAATTAAACCTGTTTATCCCAAAACAGACTAAAATAGAGAAAAGAGGCTAAAACCGAGAGAAAACATTGATTCAAACCAGTGAAAAGCTATATTAATCTTTCTAGGATCAAAATATGTAATAATCCAATGCATTTGACTAATTATAAGAGTTCGGGTTGAATTTGGAGTGTTTAGACACCACTTTTACCCATTTTGTCTTGAAATAGGCTAAAACAGAGAAAACAGGCTAAAACCGAGAGAAAACATTGATTCGAAGAAGTAAACAGCTATATTACTCTTTCTAGGGTCAAATTATGCAACAATAAAATGCATTTGATTAATTATAGGAGCTCGGGTTGAATTTGGAGTGTTTAGACACCACTTTTACCCATTTTGTCTTTAAAGAGGCTAAAACTGAGAAAACATTTATTCGAAGCAGAAACAGCTTTATTATTGTTTCTAGGGTCAGAATGTGTGAGAGTACAAATGCATTTGACTAATTGTAAGAGTTCGGGATGATTTTGGAGTGTTTAGACAACACTTAAACCCGTTTTATCCCAAAACAGGCTTAAACAGAGAAAACAGGCTAAAACTGAGAGAAAACATTGATTCGAAGAAGTAAACAGCTATGTTACTCTTTCTAGGGTCGAAATATGTAACAATCCAATGCATTTGACTAATAATATGAGTTCGAGTTGAATTTGGAGTGTTTAGACACCACTTTTACCCATTTTGTCTTGAAATAGGCTAAAACAGAGAAAACAGACTAAAACCGAGAGAAAACATTGATTCGAAGCAGTAAAAAGCTATATTACTCATTCTAGGGTTAAAATATGTAACAATTCAATGCATTTGACTAATTATAAGAGTTTGGGTTGAATTTAGAGTGTTTAGACACCACTTTTATCCATTTTGTCTTGAAACAGGCTAAAACCGAGAAAACATTGATTCGAAGCAGAAACAGCTTTATTATTGTTTCTAGGGTCATAATGTGTGAGAGTACAAATGAATTTGACTAATTGTAAGAGTTCGGGATGAATTTGGAGTGTTTAGACAGCACTTAAACCCGTTTTATCCCAAAACTGGCTTAAACAGAGAAAACATGCTAAACCAAGAGAAAATCATTGATTCAAAGCAGAAAACAGCTATGTTACTATTTCTAGGGTCAAAATATGCAACAATCCAATGCATTTGACTAATTATAAGAGTTTGGGTTGAATTTGGAATGTTTAGGCACCACTTTTACCCATTTTGTCCCAAAATAAGCTAAAACAGAGAAAACAGGCTAAAACCGAGAAAAAACATTGATTCGAAGCTTTAAACTTCTATTTACTCTTTCTAAGATCAAAATATATAACAATCCAATGCATTTGACTAATTATAAGAGTTCGGGTTGAATTTGGAGTGTTTAGACACCACTTTTACCCATTTTGTCCCAAAATAGGCTAAAACAAAGAAAACTGGCTAAAACCTAGAGAAAACATTGATTCGAAGCTGTAAACTGCTATTTACTCTTTCTAGGATCAAAATATGTAACAATCCAATGCATTTGACTAATTATAAGAGTTCGGGTTGAATTTGGAGTGTTTAGACACCACTTTTAACTATTTTGTCCCGAAACAGGCTAAAACCGAGAAAACATTGATTCGCAAAAGTAAAAAGCATCGTTACTGTTTCTAGGATCAGAATGTGTGACTATCCAATGCATTTGACTAACTGTAAGAGTTCGGGTTGAATTTGGAGTGTTTAGACAACAATTAAACCTGTTTATCCCAAAACAGACTTAAATAGAGAAAACAGGCTAAAACCGAGAGAAAACATTGATTCAAACCAGTGAAAAGCTATATTACTCTTTCTAGGGTCAAAATATGTAATAATCCAATGCATTTGACTAATTATAAAAGTTCGGGTTAAAATTGGAGTGTTTAGACACCACTTTTACCCATTTTGTCTTGAAATAGGCTAAAACAGAGAAAACAGGCTAAAACCGAGAGAAAACATTGATTCGAAGCAGTAAACAGCTATATTACTCTTTCTAGGGTCAAATTATGTAACAATAAAATGAATTTGATTAATTGTAAGAGTTCGGGTTGAATTTGGATTGTTTAGACACCACTTTTACCCATTTTGTCTTTAAATAGGCTAAAACTGAGAAAACATTGATTCGAAGCAGAAACATCATTATTATTGTTTCTAGGGTCAGAATGTGTGAGAGTACAAATGCATTTGACTAATTGTAAGAGTTCGGGATGATTTTGGAGTGTTTAGACAACACTTAAACCCGTTTTATCCCAAAACAGGCTTAAACAGAGAAAACAGGCTAAAATTGAGAGAAAACATTGATTCGAAGCAGTAAACAGCTATGTTACTCTTTCTAGGGTCGAATTATGTAACAATCCAATGCATTTGACTAATAATATGAGTTCGAGTTGAATTTGAAGTGTTTAGACACCACTTTTACCCATTTTGTCTTGAAATAGGCTAAAACAGAGAAAACAGACTAAAACCGAGAGAAAACATTGATTCGAAGCAGTAAAAAGCTATATTACTCATTCTAGGGTTAAAATAGGTAACAATTCAATGCATTTGACTAATTATAAGAGTTTGGGTTGAATTTAGAGTGTTTAGAAACCACTTTTATCCATTTTGTCTTGAAACAGGCTAAAACCGAGAAAACATTGATTCGAAGCAGAAACAGCTTTATTACTGTTTCTAGGGTCATAATGTGTGAGAGTAAAAATGCATTTGACTAATTGTAAGAGTTCGGGATGAATTTGGAGTGTTTAGACAACACTTAAACCCGTTTTATCCCAAAACTGGCTTAAGCAGAGAAAACATGCTAAAACCGAGAGAAAACATTGATTCAAAGCAGAAAATAGCTATTTTACTATTTCTAGGGTCAAAATATGTAATAATCCAATGCATTTGACTAATTATAAGAGTCCGGGTTGAATTTGGAGTGTTAAGACACCACTTTTACCCATTTTGTCCCAAAATAAGCTAAAACAGGCTAAAACCGAGTGAAAACATTGATTCGAAGCTTTAAACTGCTATTTACTCTTTCTAGGATCAAAATATGTAACAATCCAATGCATTTGACAAATTATAAGAGTTCGGGTTGAATTTGGATTGTTTAGACACCACTTTTACCCATTTTGTCCCAAAATAGGCTAAAACAGAGAAAACTGGCTAAAACCTAGAGAAAACATTGATTCGAAGCTGTAAACTAATAATTACTCTTTCTAGGATCAAAATATGTAACAATCCAATGCATTTGACTAATTATAAGAGTTCGGGTTGAATTTGGAGTGTTTCAACACCACTTTTAACTATTTTGTCCCGAAACAGGCTAAAACCGAGAAAACATTGATTCGAAACAGTAAACAGCATCGTTACTGTTTCCAGGATCAGAATGTGTGACAATCCAATGCATTTTACTAACTGTAAGAGTTCGTGATGAATTTGGAGTGTTTAGACAACAATTAAACCTGTTTATCCCAAAACAGACTTAAATGGAGAAAACAGGCTAAAACCGAGAGAAAACATTGTTTCAAAGCAGTAAACAGCTATGATACTCTTTCTAGGATCAAAATATGTAATAATCCAATGCATTTGACTAATTACAAGAGTTCGGGTTAAAATTGGAGTATTTAGACACCACTTTTACCCATTTTGTCTTGAAATAGGCTAAAACAGAGAAAACAGGCTAAAACCGAGAGAAAACATTGATTCGAAGCAGTAAATAGCTATATTACTCTTTCTAGGGTCAAATTATGCAACAATAAAATGCATTTGATTAATTATAAGAGTTCGGGTTGAATTTGGAGTGTTTAGACACCACTTTTACCCATTTTGTCTTGAAATAGGCTAAAACTGAGAAAACATTGATTCGAAGCAGAAACAACTTTATTATTGTTTCTAGGGTCAGAATGTGTGAGAGTACAAATGCATTTGACTAATTGTAAGAGTTCGGGATGATTTTGGAGTGTTTAGACAACACTTAAACCCGTTTTATCCCAAAACAGGCTTAAACAGAGAAAACAGGCTAAAACTGAGAGAAAACATTGATTCGAAGAAGTAAACAGCTATGTTACTCTTTCTAGGGTTGAAATATGTAACAATCCAATGCATTTGACTAATAATATGAGTTCGAGTTGAATTTGGAGTGTTTAGACACCACTTTTACCCATTTTGTCTTGAAATAGGCTAAAACAGAGAAAACAGACTAAAACCGAGAGAAAATATTGATTCGAAGCAGTAAAAAGCTATATTACTCATTCTAGGGTTAAAATATGTAACAATTCAATGCATTTGACTAATTATAAGAGTTTGGGTTGAATTTAGAGTGTTTAGACACCACTTTTATCCATTTTGTCTTGAAACAGGCTAAAACCGAGAAAACATTGATTCGAAGCAGAAACAGCTTTATTATTGTTTCTAGGGTCATAATGTGTGAGAGTACAAATGAATTTGACTAATTGTAAGAGTTCGGGATGAATTTGGAGTGTTTAGACAGCACTTAAACCCGTTTTATCCCAAAACTGGCTTAAGCAGAGAAAACATGCTAAAACCGAGAGAAAACATTTATTCAAAGCAGAAAATGTAAGAATTAACAAAAGAAGATTTGAGTGCTACTTAGAGTTTTAGGATCGGTTAGAGTAGGAAGAGAGTGAAGAGAGTGAGCGATTGGGAGAGAGTAGGTTGGAGAAAGAGAGATAAACTCTTTTCTTACTTTATTTAGATCATACTTACAATACATTTATAGAGAGATACAAAGGGGATATTCTCCCTAAGATACTATGCACAAATACACAAAGAGATAGTGACATCTCATTAAACACACATGTGACCTCTTCATTTGAATGCCCACTTGCGCTACACCCCTAACGGCTAAAGGGGAAGGTTCTCGAAGGTGTGTGGCTGTTTTAGAGGCTTAGTTAGCCGTTGGAGGAATTGGTTGATGGGCTGAGCTTGGTGGCCTCACAATCGTACGGACGGCCCACTAGGCTGGTTGGTCGTACGGACGGCCGTACGGACGGCCCACTAGGTTGGTTGTACGGATGGCTGTACGGACGGTGGTGTGCCATTTCATACTCCCCCTCAAGCTTGACTTAGGACAAAAATCAAGCTTGACACCATGGGCACCCACCTCATTAAAAACCTTAGTATAGAAAACCACTTGGGAAAAACTATACTTAAGGGAAAAAGAGTGTAGGTGCCGAGCTAGGAGCTCATGGCTGAGTGAGGTCCATAAGACCAAGTTTTGAGTGAATGTACTCACACACTTGTGGGCTTGCTGCTTTGGTGAGTATGTCAGCTAGCTGTTCCTTGCTTTCAGTATGGCACGGTAGGACGACTCCAAGCTTGATCTGCTCTCGGACTTTATGACAATCTACTTCAATATGTTTGGTTCTCTCATGAAACACCGAATTGGTTGCTAAATGAATGGCGGCTTCGTTATCACAATGCATTGTGATCGGATTTGTTGATTCAATTCCAAGGTCCTTGAGGAGTGCCTTGAGCCACATTAGTTCCGTTGTAAGTTTCCTCATGGCTCTATATTCGGATTCGGCACTTGAAAGTGATACGACCTTTTGTTTCTTGCTCTTCCAAGTGACCAAGTTACCACCAAGAAACGTGCAGTAGCCAGTTGTAGAACGGCGGTCTTCACGATCTCCGGCATAGTCAGCGTCACAATAACCCACTAGTTCGGTGTTATTGTTGCGCCCCATCCAGATTCCTTGTCCCGGCGAGCCTTTGATATACTTGAGGATTCGGGTCACCATGTTCCAGTGATGGACAGTTGGATCCTTCATGTGTTGGCTCGCCTGGTTCACAGCAAAACAAATGTCAGGCCGTGTGATGGTTAAGTAGATAAGTTTACCTACTAGGCGTCGATATAGGCTAACGTCCTTGAATGGAGCTGTATTGAGCTCCCCCTGTCCTCCAGCCTTGTAGTTCTCTTCAAGAGGTGTTGCCACTGCTTTTGATCCTAATTTCCCTGTCTCACTCAACAGATCAAGAGCATATTTCCTTTGTGACAAAAATAATCCTTCATCCGATCTATATACTTCTATCCCAAGAAAATATTTCAATTCTCCAAGATCTTTAATGTCAAAAACCGATTTCAAGAAGGTTTTAGTATCTTGAATACCTACCGTGTCACTTCCAGTGATGATGATATCATCCACATACACTAGAATGACAACTATACCTTTGGTGCTTGGTAATGTGAAGAGGGTGTGATCAGCCTCAGATTTGCGAAATCCTTTGCCAAGAAGTGTGGTGCTCAGCTTATGGTACCATGACCTTGGGGACTGTTTTAAACCGTAGATTGCTTTGTTGAGTTTTAACACCTTTCCCGGACCAATGGTGTCTTCTAGGCCCGGTGGTGGCCGCATATATACATCGTCCTCAAGCTCTCCTTGCAAGAATGCATTCTTAACATCCATTTGCCACAGTTCCCAATCAAGGTTGGTGGCGAGAGAGAGAACCACTTGAACAGTATGAAGCTTAGCCACCGGGGCAAACGTATCGAGATAGTCCTCCCCATACGTTTGCGTGAATCCTCGTGCAACAAGACGCGCCTTATAGCGTTCGATCTCTCCATCACTCTTATACTTGATAGTGAAGATATAGCGCGACGTTACAGCCTTCTTGCCCTTGGGTAAATCAGCTTCATCCCATGTGTGGTTTTGAACCATGGCCGTGTTCTCGTCTTCGATCGCTTCTCGCCATACCTTGTGGTCCTTAGCCTCATCATAGGTCTGTGGGATCCAGTTCTTGTCAATATGGCCAAGGAAGACTTGATGATCCTTAGGGAAATGTGCAAGGGAACATACGGCTTGAATAGGGTGTGCGACGGCTATGTTGTTGTAGTAAACGCGAGTGTGCTTCCAATTGTTAGGATGAAACTTGATGCGTTGGCTTCGTCTAAGGGGAACTATAGTGTCAGTATCAGAGTCAGCACTTCCTTGTGTGCCCGGTTCCCCTGTTTGGACCTCTTCCACAGGAGGCGTCTCGGCATTATCGTCCGTAGGTGGTTCCTCGGTTGGAGATGCATCTGTTGGTGCGTCTGGTGCATCAAGGTCAGGCTCAGTAGATGGCTCACGGTGTTCTGGTGATGTTGACCCGGCTGACTCATTGGTGACCCGATCATTTTTGATGCCTAGCCGTTCAAGGATAATGCGTAGGTTTCGTGTCCGGTCAGATGATGAGGTCGATAAATTGCTAAGCTCGTCCCAGTTTTTCGCATCATAGAACCCTTGGGACTCGACAAATTTGACATCACGAGACACAAGAACTCTCTTCATGTCCGGCTCATAACACTTATACCCTTTTTGTGTAGTGGAGTATCCAATAAACATGCCTTTAACACTTTTTGCATCGAGCTTGTCGCGTTGTTCACCTGGTCGCAACACATAACAAACACACCCAAACACTCTTAAGTGATCAAATGTAGGTTTTGCCTTGTTTAATACCTCAAATGGGGATATGTCGTTAAGGATCTTTGTCGGTGTGCAGTTGATGAGATAACAGGCTGCAAGTACCGCATCTCCCCAAAAACGTTTTGGAACCCTTGTGTGAAACATCATAGACCTTGCTACCTCCATGAGATGTCTGTTCTTCCTTTCAGCCACTCCATTTTGTTGTGGTGTGTATGGGCAGCTTGTTTGGTGAATGATCCCATGGTTAGCTAGATATTGTTTGAAGGCATGGCTTGTGTACTCCCCACCATTATCTGATCTCAAAATTTTAATCTTTGCATTATAATGGTTAGTCACATATTTTTGAAAATTAGTGAAGGCTTCAAGAACTCTATCCTTAGAGGGAAGCAAAGTTAACCAAGTATATTTTGATTTTTCATCAATAAAAGTCACAAAATATTTTTGATTTTCTCTAGATAGGCAAGGGGATGTCCAAACATCAGAATGAATTAAATCAAAACATCTTTCATAAATAGTAATAGATTTAGGGAAGACAGCCTTGCAATGTTTACCAAGAATACAAGCTTCACACTCATCATTTTTAAAAGAAATATTAGGAAATATCAAATTTAAAGCTCTAGTGTGAGGATGTCCTAGCCTAGCATGTAAAATAGGATCACTAGGTTTAATAGCCGAATTAAAACAAGATGCAGAAGAAGAAGATAGATTCAAGTCTTCAAGCAAATAGAGATCCTCCTTGGACCCTCCTTGGCCAAGAACTTTACTTGTCTCAATATCCTGAAAATAAACCTTGTTAGGACCAAATATTGCATAACAATTTAAATCAGTGGTGGCTCTCTTAACTGATAGCAAGTTAGATGTGAAAGTTGGCATATAAAAAGCTTTAGTTTCCTTATCAAATAGTTTCAAAGTCCCTATGCCTTTAACTGGTACCTTCTCACCATTAGCTATCACAACATTACCATTGGCCGGTTTAATGTCACTAATCAACCTAGAATCACTAATCATGTGATGTGATGCACCAGAATCAACAATAAGAGGCTTATTTTTGTTCAAAGCAAGAAAGGTTTTACCGGAGGCCTCCTTGAGGGCTTTGATGAGCGCATCAAGGTCGGACCGCCTTACCAGCTCGGAGGAGGCAGCGAGTGCAGTTCCATTTCCTCCGACAGCTTGTTGGTGTAGTGCTGAAGTTGGTGTTTCCCCCACTACAGCTGCTTGGTGGGCTCTCGGTGGTCCTCCGCGGCTTGGTCCTCCACGGTTAATGCGAAGGTGTGGATGAAGAATCCAGCAGCGGCTCTTAAAGTGGCCAACCTTCTTGCAGTGCTCACATACCGGTGGGTTCTTGTCATCCGGTTTGTAGTAGCCTCGGTTTGCTGATGCCATCTCGACTTTGTTGGCGGTCACTAGCTCTCCTTTGATGCCAAATAAACCCATGGAGCCATGCTCCTTTTGAATTTGGTTGCAAACGTCGTCAAGGCTTGGAAGCTTGTCTGACCGCAAGATGTGCTTGATGAGGTCGTTGTAGGAGGGGTTTAGGGTCAAGAGTAGACCAAACACCTTGTCCTGTTCACGCCTCTCGTTCAGTATGGCTGGATCTATTGTCGCCGGCCTAAGCATCTCTAGTTCAGCCCACAAGGACCTAAACTTCCCAAAATGTTTGGTGAACTCCATATCTTCTTGGTTGAGATTGTTAATGGCCCTCTTAATCTCAAAGATACGATTGACATTAGTAATATTTCCAAACACGTTCTTGAGAGTGTCCCATAAGTCCTTTGCGGTTTCGCAATAGGAGTAAGCTTCAAGGATAGGGGCATCAAGTGAGTTTTGAATGATAGCTAGGACTCCTTGGTCTTCTTGAAACCATTTGTTCCTTTCATCTCCGGCAAGATCCTTGCCTTCTTTGGTGGTCTCGCCACTTGTAGCTTCGCTTGCTTCAACATGGGACCAAAGTCCTCGGCCACATAGGGCTGTCTTCGTGGTTCTAGCCCACAGTAAGTAGTTCTCTCCCTTGAGAGTAACTGGAACAATCATAGTTTTGGTGGTTTCCATGGTAAACTCGTTGGTTTAAGTGTTTGTCCAACGGTTAAAATCAGAGAAAGAGTTTTTAAGAACAAAGATTAGAGAACAAAGAGAGATGATGCGGAAGATTGTGATGGAGATGGAGTCAAGAACCAGGCACAACCTGCTCTGCTACCATGTAAGAATTAACAAAAGAAGATTTGAGTGCTACTTAGAGTTTTAGGATCGGTTAGAGTAGGAAGAGAGTGAAGAGAGTGAGCGATTGGGAAAGAGTAGGTTGGAGAAAGAGAGATAAAATCTTTTCTTACTTTATTTAGATCATACTTACAATACATTTATAGAGAGATACAAAGGGGATATTCTCCCTAAGATACTATGCACAAATACACATAGAGATAGTGACATCTCATTAAACACACATGTGACCTCTTCATTTGAATGCCCACTTGCGCTACACCCCTAACGGCTAAAGGGGAAGGTTCTCGAAGGTGTGTGGCTGTTTTAGAGGCTTAGTTAGCCGTTGGAGGAATTGGTTGATGGGCTGAGCTTGGTGGCCTCACAATCGTACGGACGGCCCACTAGGCTGGTTGGTCGTACGGACGGCCGTACGGACGGCCCACTAGGTTGGTTGTACGGATGGCTGTACGGACGGTGGTGTGCCATTTCATAGAAAATAGCTATGTTACTATTTCTAGGGTCAAAATATGTAATAATCCAATGCATTTGACTAATTATAAGAGTCCGGGTTGAATTTGGAGTGTTTAGACACCACTTTTACCCATTTTGTCCCAAAATAAGCTAAAACAGGCTAAAACCGAGAGAAAACATTGATTCGAAGCTTTAAACTGCTATTTACTCTTTCTAGGATCAAAATATGTAACAAACCAATGCATTTGACAAATTATAAGAGTTCGGGTTGAATTTGGAGTGTTTAGACACCACTTTTACCCATTTTGTCCCAAAATAGGCTAAAACAGAGAAAACTGGCTAAAACCTAGAGAAAACATTGATTCGAAGCTGTAAACTGATATTTACTCTTTCTAGGATCAAAATATGTAACAATCCAATGCATTTGACTAATTATAAGAGTTCGGGTTGAATTTGGAGTGTTTCAACACCACTTTTAACTATTTTGTCCCGAAACAGGGTAAAACCGAGAAAACATTGATTCGAAACAGTAAACAACATCGTTACTGTTTCCAGGATCAGAATGCGTGACAATCTAATGCATTTGACTGACTGTAAGAGTTAGGGATGAATTTGGAGTGTTTAGACAACAATTAAACCTCTTTATCCCAAAACAGACTTAAATGGAGAAAACAGGCTAAAACCGAGAGAAAACATTGATTCAAAGCAGTAAACAGCTAGGATACTCTTTCTAGGATCAAAATATGTAATAATCCAATGCATTTGACTAATTACAAGAGTTCAGGTTAAAATTGGAGTGTTTAGACACCACTTTTACCCATTTTGTCTTGAAATTGGCTAAAACAGAGAAAACAGGCTAAAACCGAGAGAAAACATTGATTCAAAGCAGTAAACAGCTATATTACTCTTTCTAGGGTCAAATTATGTAACAATATAATGCATTTGATTAATTATAAGAGTTCGGGTTGAATTTGGAGTGTTTAGACACCACTTTTACCCATTTTGTCTTGAAATAGGCTAAAACTGAGAAAACATTGATTCGAGGCAGAAACAGCTTTATTATTGTTTCTAGGGTCAGAATGTGTGAGAGTACAAATGCATTTGACTAATTGTAAGAGTTCGGGATGATTTTGGAGTGTTTAGACAACACTTAAACCCGTTTTATCCCAAAACAGGCTTAAACAGAGAAAACAGGCTAAAACTGAGAGAAAACATTGATTCGAAGCAGTAAACAGCTATGTTACTCTTTCTAGGGTCGAATTATGTAACAATCCAATGCATTTGACTAATAATATGAGTTCGAGTTGAATTTGGAGTGTTTAGACACTACTTTTACCCATTTTGTCTTGAAATAGGCTAAAACAGAGAAAGCAGACTAAACCGAGAGAAAACATTGATTCGAAGCAGTAAAAAGCTATTACTCATTCTAGGGTTAAAATAGGTAACAATTCAATGCATTTGACTAATTATAAGAGTTTGGGTTGAATTTAGAGTGTTTAGACACCACTTTTATCCATTTTGTCTTGAAACAGGCTAAAACCGAGAAAACATTGATTCGAAGCAAAAACAGCTTTATTACTGTTTCTAGGGTCATAATGGGTGAGAGTACAAATGCATTTGACTAATTGTAAGAGTTCGGGATGAATTTGGAGTGTTTAGACAACACTTAAACCCGTTTTATCCCAAAACTGGCTTAAGCAGAGAAAACATGCTAAAACCGAGAGATAACATTGATTCAAAGCAGAAAATAGCTATGTTACTATTTCTAGGGTCAAAATATGTAATAATCCAATGCATTTGACTAATTATAAGAGTTCGGGTTGAATTTGGAGTGTTTAGACACCACTTTTACCCATTTTGTCCCAAAATAAGCTAAAACAGGCTAAAAGCGAGAGAAAACATTGATTCGAAGCTTTAAACTGCTATTTACTCTTTCTAGGATCAAAATATGTAACAATCCAATGCATTTGACAAATTATAAGAGTTCGGGTTGAATTTGGAGTGTTTAGACACCACTTTTACCCATTTTGTCCCAAAATAGGCTAAAACAGAGAAAACTGGCTAAAACCTAGAGAAAACATTGATTCGAAGCTGTAAACTGATAATTACTCTTTCTAGGATCAAAATATGTAACAATCCAATGCATTTGACTAATTATAAGAGTTCGGGTTGAATTTGGAGTGTTTCAACACCACTTTTAACTATTTTGTCCCGAAACAGGCTAAAACCAAGAAAACATTGATTCGAAACAGTAAACAGCATCGTTACTGTTTCCAGGATCAGAATGTGTGACAATCCAATGCATTTGACTAACTGTAAGAATTCAGGATGAATTTGGAGTGTTTAGACAACAATTAAACCTCTTTATCCCAAAACAGACTTAAATGGAGAAAACAGGCTAAAACCGAGAGAAAACATTGATTCAAAGCAGTAAACAGCTATGATACCCTTTCTAGGATCAAAATATGTAATAATCCAATGCATTTGACTCATTACAAGAGTTCGGGTTAAAATTGGAGTGTTTAGACACCACTTTTACCCATTTTGTCTTGAAATTGGCTAAAACAGAGAAAACAGGCTAAAACCGAGAGAAAACATTGATTCGAAGCAGTAAACAGCTATATTACTCTTTCTAGGGTCAAATTATGCAACAATAAAATGCATTTGATTAATTATAAGAGTTCGGGTTGAATTTGGAGTGTATAGACACCACTTTTACCCATTTTGTCTTGAAATAGGCTAAAACTGAGAAAACATTGATTCGAAGCAAAAACAACTTTATTATTGTTTCTAGGGTCAGAATGTGTGAGAGTACAAATGCATTTGACTAATTGTAAGAGTTCGGGATGATTTTGGAGTGTTTAGACAACACTTAAACCCGTTTTATCCCAAAACAGGCTTAAACAGAGAAAACAGGCTAAAACTGAGAGAAAACATTGATTCGAAGCAGTAAACAGCTATGTTACTCTTTCTAGGGTCGAATTATGTAGCAATCCAATGCATTTGACTAATAATATGAGTTTGAGTTGAATTTGGAGTGTTTAGACACCACTTTTACCCATTTTGTCTTGAAATAGGCTAAAACAGAGAAAATAGACTAAAACCGAGAGAAAACATTGATTCGAAGCAGTAAAAAGCTATATTACTCATTCTAGGGTTAAAAATATGTAACAATTCAATGCATTTGACTAATTATAAGAGTTTGGGGTTGAATTTAGAGTGTTTAGACACCACTTTTATCCATTTTGTCTTGAAACATGCTAAAACCGAGAAAACATTGATTCGAAGCAGAAACAGCTTTATTACTGTTTCTAGGGTCATAATGTCAGAGAGTACAAATGCATTTGACTAATTGTAAGAGTTCGGGATGAATTTGGAGTGTTTAGACAACACTTAAACCCGTTTTATCCCAAAACTGGCTTAAGCAGAGAAAACATGCTAAAACCGAGAGAAAACATTGATTCAAAGCAGAAAATAGCTATGTTACTATTTCTAGGGTCAAAATATGTAATAATCCAATGCATTTGACTAATTATAAGAGTTCGGGTTGAATTTGGAGTGTTTAGACACCACTTTTACCCATTTTGTCCCAAAATAAGCTAAAACAGAGAAAACAGGCTAAAACCGAGAGAAAACATTGATTCGAAGCTTTAAACTGCTATTTACTCTTTCTAGGATCAAAATATGTAACAATCCAATGCATTTGACAAATTATAAGAGTTCGGGTTGAATTTGGAGTGTTTAGACACCATTTTTACCCATTTTGTCCCAAAATAGGCTAAAACAGAGAAAACTGGCTAAAACCTAGAGAAAACATTGATTCGAAGCTGTAAACTGATATTTACTCTTTCTAGGATCAAAATATGTAACAATCCAATGCATTTGACTAATTATAAGAGTTCGGGTTGAATTTGGAGTGTTTAGACACCACTTTTAACTATTTTGTCCCGAAACAGGCTAAAACCGAGAAAACATTGGTTCGAAACAGTAAACAGCATCGTTACTGTTTCCAGGATCAGAATGTGTAACAATCCAATGCATTTGACTAACTGTAAGAGTTCGGGATGAATTTGGAGTGTTTAGACAACAATTAAACCTCTTTATCCCAAAACAGACTTAAATGGAGAAAACAGGCTAAAACCGAGAGGAAACATTGATTCAAAGCAGTAAACAGCTATGATACTCTTTCTAGGATCAAAATATGTAATAATCCAATGCATTTGACTAATTATAAGAGTTCAGGTTAAAATTGGAGTGTTTAGACACCACTTTTACCCATTTTGTCTTGAAATTGGCTAAAACAGAGAAAACAGGCTAAAACCGAGAGAAAACATTGATTCGAAGCAGTAAACAGCTATATTACTCTTTCTAGGGTCAAATTATGTAACAATATAATGCATTTGATTAATTATAAGAGTTCGGGTTGAATTTGGAGTGTTTAGACACCACTTTTACCCATTTTGTCTTGAAATAGGCTAAAACTGAGAAAACATTGATTCGAAGCAGAAACAGCTTTATTATTGTTTCTACGGTCAGAATGTGTGAGAGTAAAAATGCATTTGACTAATTGTAAGAGTTCGGGATGATTTTGGATTGTTTAGACAACACTTCAACCCGTTTTATCCCAAAACAGGCTTAAACAGAGAAAACAGGCTAAAACTGAGAGAAAACATTGATTCAAAGCAGTAAACAGCTATGTTACTCTTTCTAGGGTCGAATTATGTAAAAATCCAATGCATTTGACTAATAATATGAGTTCGAGTTGAATTTGGAGTGTTTAGACACCACTTCTACCCATTTCGTCTTGAAATAGGCTAAAACAGAGAAAACAGACTAAAACCGAGAGAAAACATTGATTCGAAGCAGTAAACAGCTATATTACTCTTTCTAGGGTCAAAATATGTAACAATTCAATACATTTGACTAATTATAAGAGTTTGGGTTGAATTTAGAGTGTTTAGACACCACTTTTATCCATTTTGTCTTGAAACATGCTAAAACCGAGAAAACATTGATTCGAAGCAGAAACAGCTTTATTACTGTTTCTAGGGTCATAATGTGTGAGAGTACAAATGCATTTGACTAATTGTAAGAGTTCGGGATGAATTTGGAGTGTTTAGACAACACTTAAACCCGTTTTATCCCAAAACTGGCTTAAGCAGAGAAAACATGCTAAAACCGAGAGAAAACATTGATTCAAAGCAGAAAATAGCTATGTTACTATTTCTAGGGTCAAAATATGTAATAATCCAATGCATTTGACTAATTATAAGAGTTCGGGTTGAATTTGGAGTGTTTAGACACCACTTTTACCCATTTTGTCCCAAAATAAGCTAAAACAGAGAAAACAGGCTAAAACCGAGAGAAAACTTTGATTCGAAGCTTTAAACTGCTATTTACTCTTTCTAGGATCAAAATATGTAACAATCCAATGCATTTGACTAACTATAAGAGTTTGGGTTGAATTTGGAGTGTTTAGACACCACTTTTACCCATTTTGTCCCAAAATAGGCTAAAACAGAGAAAACTGGCTAAAACCTAGAGAAAACATTGATTCGAAGCTGTAAACTGATATTTACTCTTTCTAGGATCAAAATATGTAAAAATCCAATGCATTTGACTAATTACAAGAGTTCGGGTTGAATTTGGAGTGTTTAGACACCACTTTTAACTATTTTGTCCCGAAACAGGCTAAAACCGAGAAAACATTGATTCGAAACAGTAAATAGCATCGTTACTGTTTCCAGGATCAGAATGTGTGACAATCCAATGCATTTGACTAACTGTAAGAGTTCGGGATGAATTTGGAGTGTTTAGACAACACTTAAACCCGTTTAATCCCAAAACAGACTTAAAGGGAGAAAACAGGCTAAAACCGAGAGAAAACATTGATTCAAAGCAGTGAAAAGCTATATTACTCTTTCTAGGGTTAAAATGTAATAATCCAATGCATTTGACTAATAATAAGAGTTCGGGTTGAATTTGGAGTGTTTAGACACCACTTTTACCCATTTTGTCTTGAAATAAGCTAAAACAGAGAAAACAGACTAAAACCGAGAGAAAACATTGATTCGAAGTAGTAAACAGCTATATTACTCTTTCTAGGGTCAAAATAATTAACAATTCAATGCATTTGATTATTTATAAGAGTTCGGGTTAAATTTAGAGTGTTTAGACACCACTTTTTATCCATTTTGTCTTGAAACAGGCTAAAACCGAGAAAACATTGATTCGAAGCAGAAACAGCTTTAGTACTGTTTCTAGGGTCAGAATGTGTGAGAGTACAAATGCATTTGACTAATTGTAAGAGTTCGGGATGAATTTACAGTGTTTAGACAACACTAAAACCCGTTTTATCCCAAAACAGGCTTAAACAGAGAAAACATGCTAACACCGAGAGAAAAACATTGATTCAAAGCAGAAAATAGCTATGTTACTATTTCTAGGGTCAAAATATGTAATAATCCAAAGCATTTGACTAATTATAAGAGTTCGGGTTGAATTTGGAATGTTTAGACACCACTTTTACCCATTTTGTCCCAAAATAGGTTAAAACAGAGAAAACATGCTAAAACCGAGAAAACATTGATTCGAAGCAGTAAACAGCTTTTTTACTGTTTCTAGGTCACAATGTGTGACTATCCAATGCATTTTACTAACTGTAAGAGTTCGGGAGGAATTTGGAGTGTTTAGACAACACTTCAACCCGTTTTATCCCAAAACATGCTTAAACAGAGAAAACAGGCTAAACCGAGACAAAACATTGATTCAAACCAGTGAAAAGCTATATTACTCTGTCTAGGGTCAAAATATGTAATAATCCAATGCATTTGACTAATAATAAGAGTTCGGGTTGAATTTTGAGTGTTTAGACACCACTTTTACCCATTTTGTCTTGAAATAGGCTAAAACAGAGAAAACAGACTAAAACCGAGAAAAAACATTGATTCGAAGCAGTAAAAAGCTATATTACTCATTCTAGGGTTAAAATATGTAACAATTAAATACATTTGACTAATTATAAGAGTTTGGGTTGAATTTAGAGTGTTTCGACACCACTTTTACCCATTTTGTCCCGAAACAGGCTAAAACCGAGAAAACATTGATTCTAAGCAATAAACAGATTTGTTACTGTTTCTAGGGTCAGAATGTGTTACAATCCAATGCATTTGACTAACTGTAAGAGTTCGGGATGAATTTGGAGTGTTTAGACAACACTTAAACCCGTTTTATCCCAAAACTGGCTTAAGCAGAGAAAACATGCTAAAACCGAGAGAAAACATTGATTCAAAGCAGAAAATAGCTATGTTACTATTTCTACGGTCAAAATATGTAATAATCCAATGCATTTGACTAATTATAAGAGTTCTGGTTGAATTTGGAGTGTTTAGACACCACTTTTACCCATTTTGTCCCAAAATAAGCTAAAACACAGAAAACAGGCTAAAACCGAGAGAAAACATTGATTCGAAGCTTTAAACTGCTATTTACTCTTTCTAGGATCAAAATATGTAACAATCCAATGCATTTGACTAATTATAAGAGTTCGGGTTGAATTTGGAGTGTTTAGACACCACTTTTACCCATTTTGTCCCAAAATAGGCTAAAACAGAGAAAACTGGCTAAAACCTAGAGAAAACATTGATTCGAAGCTGTAAACTGATATTTACTCTTTCTAGGATCAAAATATGTAACAATCCAATGCATTTGACTAATTATAAGAGTTCGGGTTGAATTTGGAGTGTTTAGACACCACTTTTAACTATTTTGTCCCGAAACAGGCTAAAACCGAGAAAACATTGATTCGAAACAGTAAACAGCATCATTACTGTTTCCAGGATCAGAATGTGTGACAATCCAATGCATTTGACTAACTGTAAGAGTTCGGGATGAATTTGGAGTGTTTAGACAACACTTAAACCCGTTTAATCCCAAAACAGACTTAAAGGGAGAAAACAGGCTAAAACCGAGAGAAAACATTGATTCAAAGCAGTGAAAAGCTATATTACTCTTGCTAGGGTCAAAATGTAATAATATAATGCATTTGACTAATAATAAGAGTTCGGGTTGAATTTGGAGTGTTTAGACACCACTTTTACCCATTTTGTCTTGAAATAAGCTAAAACAGAGAAAACAGACTAAAACCGAGAGAAAACATTGATTCGAAGTAGTAAACAGCTATATTACTCTTTCTAGGGTCAAAATAATTAACAATTCAATGCATTTGATTATTTATAAGAGTTCGGGTTAAATTTAGAGTGTTTAGACACCACTTTTATCCATTTTGTCTTGAAACAGGCTAAAACCGAGAAACCATTGATTCGAAGCAGAAACAGCTTTATTACTGTTTCTAGGGTCAGAATGTGTGAGAGTACAAATGCATTTGACTAATTGTAAGAGTTCGGGATGAATTTGCAGTGTTTAGACAACACTTAAACCCGTTTTATCCCAAAACTGGCTTAAGCAGAGAAAACATGCTAAAACCGAGAGAAAACATTGATTCAAAGCAGAAAATAGCTATGTTACTATTTCTACGGTCAAAATATGTAATAATCCAATGCATTTGACTAATTATAAGAGTTCGGGTTGAATTTGGAGTGTTTAGACACCACTTTTACCCATTTTGTCCCAAAATAGGCTAAAAGAGAGAAAACTGGCTAAAACCTAGAGAAAACATTGATTCGAAGCTTTAAACTGCTATTTACTATTTCTAGGATCAAAATATGTAATAATCCAATGCATTTGACTAATTATAAGAGTTCGGGTTGATTTGGAGTGTTTAGACACCACTTTTACCCATTTTGTCCCAAAATAGGCTAAAACAGAGAAAACTGGCTAAAACCTAGAGAAAAAATTGATTCGAAGATGTAAACTGATATTTACTCTTTCTAGGATCAAAATATGTAACAATCCAATGCATTTGACTAATTACAAGAGTTCGAGTTGAATTTGGAGTGTTTAGACACCACTTTTAACTATTTTGTCCCGAAACAGGCTAAAACCGAGAAAACATTGATTCGAAACAGTAAACAGCATCGTTACTGTTTCCAGGATCAGAATGTGTGACAATCCAATGCATTTGACTAACTGTAAGAGTTCGGGATAAATTTGGAGTGTTTAGACAACACTTAAACCCGTTTAATCCCAAAACAGACTTAAAGGGAGAAAACAGGCTAAAACCGAGAGAAAACATTGATTCAAAGCAGTGAAAAGCTATAATACTCTTTCTAGGGTCAAAATGTAATAATCTAATGCATTTGACTAATAATAAGAGTTCGGGTTGAATTTGGAGTGTTTAGTCACCTCTTTTACCCATTTTGTCTTGAAATAAGCTAAAACAGAGAAAACAGACTAAAACCGAGAGAAAACATTGATTCGAAGTAGTAAACAGATATATTACTCTTTCTAGGGTCAAAATAATTAACAATTCAATGCATTTGATTATTTATAAGAGTTCGGGTTAAATTTAGAGTGTTTAGACACCACTTTTATCCATTTTGTCTTGAAACAGGCTTAAACCGAGAAAACATTGATTCGAAGCAGAAACAGCTTTATTACTGTTTCTAGGGTCAGAATGTGTGAGAGTACAAATGCATTTGACTAATTGTAAGAGTTCAGGATGAATTTGCAGTGTTTAGACAACACTAAAACCCGTTTTATCTCAAAACAGGCTTAAACAGAGAAAACATGCTAACACCGAGAGAAAAACATTGATTCAAAGCAGAAAATAGCTATGTTACTATTTCTAGGGTCAAAATATGTAATAATCCAATGCATTTGACTAATTATAAGAGTTCGGGTTGAATTTGGAATGTTTAGACACCACTTTTACCCATTTTGTCCCAAAATAGGCTAAAACAGAGAAAATATGCTAAAACCGAGAAAACATTGATTCGAAGCAGTAAACAGCTTTTTTACTGTTTCTAGGTCACAATGTGTGACTATCCAATGCATTTTACTAACTGTAAGAGTTCGGGAGGAATTTGGAGTGTTTAGACAACACTTCAACCCGTTTTATCCCAAAACATGCTTAAACAGAGAAAACAGGCTAAACCGAGTGAAAACATTGATTCAAACCAGTGAAAAGCTATATTACTCTGTCTAGGGTCAAAATATGTAATAATCCAATGCATTTGACTAATAATAAGAGTTCGGGTTGAATTTTGAGTGTTTAGACACCACTTTTACCCATTTTGTCTTGAAATAGGCTAAAACAGAGAAAACAGACTAAAACCGAGCAAAAACATTGATTCGAAGCAGTAAAAAGCTATATTACTCATTCTAGGGTTAAAATATGTAACAATTCAATACATTTGACTAATTATAAGAGTTTGGGTTGAATTTAGAGTGTTTCGACACCACTTTTACCCATTTTGTCCCGAAACAGGCTAAAACCGAGAAAACATTGATTCTAAGCAATAAACAGATTTGTTACTGTTTCTAGGGTCAGAATGTGTTACAATCCAATGCATTTGACTAACTGTAAGAGTTCGGGATGAATTTGGAGTGTTTAGACAACACTTAAACCCGTTTTATCCCAAAACTGGCTTAAGCAGAGAAAACATGCTAAAACCAAGAGAAAACATTGATTCAAAGCAGAAAATAGCTATGTTACTATTTCTACGGTCAAAATATGTAATAATCCAATGCATTTGACTAATTATAAGAGTTCGGGTTGAATTTGGAGTGTTTAGACACCACTTTTACCCATTTTGTCTTGAAATAGGCTAAAACAGAGAAAACAGGCTAAAACCGAGAGAAAACATTGATTCGAAGCTTTAAACTGCTATTTACTCTTTCTAGGATCAAAATATGTAACAATCCAATGCATTTGACTAATTATAAGAGTTCGGGTTGAATTTGGAGTGTTTAGACACCACTTTTACCCATTTTGTCCCAAAATAGGCTAAAACAGAGAAAACTGGCTAAAACCTAGAGAAAACATTGATTCGAAGCTGTAAACTGATATTTACTCTTTCTAGGATCAAAATATGTAACAATCCAATGCATTTGACTAATTATAAGAGTTCGGGTTGAATTTGGAGTGTTTAGACACCACTTTTAACTATTTTGTCCCGAAACAGGCTAAAACCGAGAAAACATTGATTCGAAACAGTAAACAGCATCGTTACTGTTTCCAGGATCAGAATGTGTGACAATCCAATGCATTTGACTAACTGTAAGAGTTCGGGATGAATTTGGAGTGTTTAGACAACACTTAAACCCGTTTAATCCCAAAACGGACTTAAAGGGAGAAAACAGGCTAAAACCGAGAGAAAACATTGATTCAAAGCAGTGAAAAGCTATATTACTCTTGCTAGGGTCAAAATGTAATAATCCAATGCATTTGACTAATAATAAGAGTTCGGGTTGAATTTGGAGTGTTTAGACACCACTTTTACCCATTTTGTCTTGAAATAAGCTAAAACAGAGAAAACAGACTAAAACCGAGAGAAAACATTGATTCGAAGTAGTAAACAGCTATATTACTCTTTCTAGGGTCAAAATAATTAACAATTCAATGCATTTGATTATTTATAAGAGTTCGGGTTAAATTTAGAGTGTTTAGACACCACTTTTATCCATTTTGTCTTGAAACAGGCTAAAACCGAGAAAACATTGATTCGAAGCAGAAACAGCTTTAGTACTGTTTCTAGGGTCAGAATGTGTGAGAGTACAAATGCATTTGACTAATTGTAAGAGTTCGGGATGAATTTGCAGTGTTTAGACAACACTTAAACCCGTTTTATCCCAAAACTGGCTTAAGCAGAGAAAACATGCTAAAACCGAGAGAAAACATTGATTCAAAGCAGAAAATAGCTATGTTACTATTTCTACGGTCAAAATATGTAATAATCCAATGCATTTGACTAATTATAAGAGTTCGGGTTGAATTTGGAGTGTTTAGACACCACTTTTACCCATTTTGTCCCAAAATAGGCTAAAAGAGAGAAAACTGGCTAAAACCTAGAGAAAACATTGATTCGAAGCTTTAAACTGCTATTTACTATTTCTAGGATCAAAATATGTAATAATCCAATGCATTTGACTAATTATAAGAGTTCGGGTTGATTTGGAGTGTTTAGACAACACTTCAACCCGTTTTATCCCAAAACATGCTAAAACAGAGAAAACAGGCTAAAACCTAGAGAAAACATTGATTCAAACCAGTGAAAAGCTAAATTACTCTGTCTAGGGTCAAAATATGTAATAATCCAATGCATTTGACTAATAATAAGAGTTCGGGTTGAATTTTGAGTGTTTAGACACCACTTTTACCCATTTTGTCTTGAAATAGGCTAAAACAGAGAAAACAGACTAAAACCGAGAGAAAACATTGATTCGAAGCAGTAAACAGCTATATTCCTCATTCTAGGGTTAAAATATGTAACAATTCAATACATTTGACTAATTATAAGAGTTTGGGTTGAATTTAGAGTGTTTCGACACCACTTTTACCCATTTTGTCCCGAAACAGGCTAAAACCGAGAAAACATTGATTCTAAGCAATAAACAGATTTGTTACTGTTTCTAGGGTCAGAATGTGTTACAATCCAATGCATTTGACTAACTGTAAGAGTTCGGGATGAATTTGGAGTGTTTAGACAACACTTAAACCCGTTTTATCCCAAAACTGGCTTAAGCAGAGAAAACATGCTAAAACCGAGAGAAAACATTGATTCAAAGCAGAAAATAGCTATGTTACTATTTCTACGGTCAAAATATGTAATAATCCAATGCATTTGACTAATTATAAGAGTTCTGGTTGAATTTGGAGTGTTTAGACACCACTTTTACCCATTTTGTCCCAAAATAAGCTAAAACACAGAAAACAGGCTAAAACCGAGAGAAAACATTGATTCGAAGCTTTAAACTGCTATTTACTCTTTCTAGGATCAAAATATGTAACAATCCAATGCATTTGACTAATTATAAGAGTTCGGGTTGAATTTGGAGTGTTTAGACACCACTTTTACCCATTTTGTCCCAAAATAGGCTAAAACAGAGAAAACTGGCTAAAACCTAGAGAAAACATTGATTCGAAGCTGTAAACTGATATTTACTCTTTCTAGGATCAAAATATGTAACAATCCAATGCATTTGACTAATTATAAGAGTTCGGGTTGAATTTGGAATGTTTAGACACCACTTTTACCCATTTTGTCCCAAAATAGGCTAAAACAGAGAAAATATGCTAAAACCGAGAAAACATTGATTCGAAGCAGTAAACAGCTTTTTTACTGTTTCTAGGTCACAATGTGTGACTATCCAATGCATTTTACTAACTGTAAGAGTTCGGGAGGAATTTGGAGTGTTTAGACAACACTTCAACCCGTTTTATCCCAAAACATGCTTAAACAGAGAAAACAGGCTAAACCGAGTGAAAACATTGATTCAAACCAGTGAAAAGCTATATTACTCTGTCTAGGGTCAAAATATGTAATAATCCAATGCATTTGACTAATAATAAGAGTTCGGGTTGAATTTTGAGTGTTTAGACACCACTTTTACCCATTTTGTCTTGAAATAGGCTAAAACAGAGAAAACAGACTAAAACCGAGCAAAAACATTGATTCGAAGCAGTAAAAAGCTATATTACTCATTCTAGGGTTAAAATATGTAACAATTCAATACATTTGACTAATTATAAGAGTTTGGGTTGAATTTAGAGTGTTTCGACACCACTTTTACCCATTTTGTCCCGAAACAGGCTAAAACCGAGAAAACATTGATTCTAAGCAATAAACAGATTTGTTACTGTTTCTAGGGTCAGAATGTGTTACAATCCAATGCATTTGACTAACTGTAAGAGTTCGGGATGAATTTGGAGTGTTTAGACAACACTTAAACCCGTTTTATCCCAAAACTGGCTTAAGCAGAGAAAACATACTAAAACCAAGAGAAAACATTGATTCAAAGCAGAAAATAGCTATGTTACTATTTCTACGGTCAAAATATGTAATAATCCAATGCATTTGACTAATTATAAGAGTTCGGGTTGAATTTGGAGTGTTTAGACACCACTTTTACCCATTTTGTCTTGAAATAGGCTAAAACAGAGAAAACAGGCTAAAACCGAGAGAAAACATTGATTCGAAGCTTTAAACTGCTATTTACTCTTTCTAGGATCAAAATATGTAACAATCCAATGCATTTGACTAATTATAAGAGTTCGGGTTGAATTTGGAGTGTTTAGACACCACTTTTACCCATTTTGTCCCAAAATAGGCTAAAACAGAGAAAACTGGCTAAAACCTAGAGAAAACATTGATTCGAAGCTGTAAACTGATATTTACTCTTTCTAGGATCAAAATATGTAACAATCCAATGCATTTGACTAATTATAAGAGTTCGGGTTGAATTTGGAGTGTTTAGACACCACTTTTAACTATTTTGTCCCGAAACAGGCTAAAACCGAGAAAACATTGATTCGAAACAGTAAACAGCATCGTTACTGTTTCCAGGATCAGAATGTGTGACAATCCAATGCATTTGACTAACTGTAAGAGTTCGGGATGAATTTGGAGTGTTTAGACAACACTTAAACCCGTTTAATCCCAAAACGGACTTAAAGGGAGAAAACAGGCTAAAACCGAGAGAAAACATTGATTCAAAGCAGTGAAAAGCTATATTACTCTTGCTAGGGTCAAAATGTAATAATCCAATGCATTTGACTAATAATAAGAGTTCGGGTTGAATTTGGAGTGTTTAGACACCACTTTTACCCATTTTGTCTTGAAATAAGCTAAAACAGAGAAAACAGACTAAAACCGAGAGAAAACATTGATTCGAAGTAGTAAACAGCTATATTACTCTTTCTAGGGTCAAAATAATTAACAATTCAATGCATTTGATTATTTATAAGAGTTCGGGTTAAATTTAGAGTGTTTAGACACCACTTTTATCCATTTTGTCTTGAAACAGGCTAAAACCGAGAAAACATTGATTCGAAGCAGAAACAGCTTTAGTACTGTTTCTAGGGTCAGAATGTGTGAGAGTACAAATGCATTTGACTAATTGTAAGAGTTCGGGATGAATTTGCAGTGTTTAGACAACACTTAAACCCGTTTTATCCCAAAACTGGCTTAAGCAGAGAAAACATGCTAAAACCGAGAGAAAACATTGATTCAAAGCAGAAAATAGCTATGTTACTATTTCTACGGTCAAAATATGTAATAATCCAATGCATTTGACTAATTATAAGAGTTCGGGTTGAATTTGGAGTGTTTAGACACCACTTTTACCCATTTTGTCCCAAAATAGGCTAAAAGAGAGAAAACTGGCTAAAACCTAGAGAAAACATTGATTCGAAGCTTTAAACTGCTATTTACTATTTCTAGGATCAAAATATGTAATAATCCAATGCATTTGACTAATTATAAGAGTTCGGGTTGATTTGGAGTGTTTAGACAACACTTCAACCCGTTTTATCCCAAAACATGCTAAAACAGAGAAAACAGGCTAAAACCTAGAGAAAACATTGATTCAAACCAGTGAAAAGCTAAATTACTCTGTCTAGGGTCAAAATATGTAATAATCCAATGCATTTGACTAATAATAAGAGTTCGGGTTGAATTTTGAGTGTTTAGACACCACTTTTACCCATTTTGTCTTGAAATAGGCTAAAACAGAGAAAACAGACTAAAACCGAGAGAAAACATTGATTCGAAGCAGTAAACAGCTATATTCCTCATTCTAGGGTTAAAATATGTAACAATTCAATACATTTGACTAATTATAAGAGTTTGGGTTGAATTTAGAGTGTTTCGACACCACTTTTACCCATTTTGTCCCGAAACAGGCTAAAACCGAGAAAACATTGATTCTAAGCAATAAACAGATTTGTTACTGTTTCTAGGGTCAGAATGTGTTACAATCCAATGCATTTGACTAACTGTAAGAGTTCGGGATGAATTTGGAGTGTTTAGACAACACTTAAACCCGTTTTATCCCAAAACTGGCTTAAGCAGAGAAAACATGCTAAAACCGAGAGAAAACATTGATTCAAAGCAGAAAATAGCTATGTTACTATTTCTACGGTCAAAATATGTAATAATCCAATGCATTTGACTAATTATAAGAGTTCTGGTTGAATTTGGAGTGTTTAGACACCACTTTTACCCATTTTGTCCCAAAATAAGCTAAAACACAGAAAACAGGCTAAAACCGAGAGAAAACATTGATTCGAAGCTTTAAACTGCTATTTACTCTTTCTAGGATCAAAATATGTAACAATCCAATGCATTTGACTAATTATAAGAGTTCGGGTTGAATTTGGAGTGTTTAGACACCACTTTTACCCATTTTGTCCCAAAATAGGCTAAAACAGAGAAAACTGGCTAAAACCTAGAGAAAACATTGATTCGAAGCTGTAAACTGATATTTACTCTTTCTAGGATCAAAATATGTAACAATCCAATGCATTTGACTAATTATAAGAGTTCGGGTTGAATTTGGAGTGTTTAGACACCACTTTTAACTATTTTGTCCCGAAACAGGCTAAAACCGAGAAAACATTGATTCGAAACAGTAAACAGCATCATTACTGTTTCCAGGATCAGAATGTGTGACAATCCAATGCATTTGACTAACTGTAAGAGTTCGGGATGAATTTGGAGTGTTTAGACAACACTTAAACCCGTTTAATCCCAAAACAGACTTAAAGGGAGAAAACAGGCTAAAACCGAGAGAAAACATTGATTCAAAGCAGTGAAAAGCTATATTACTCTTGCTAGGGTCAAAATGTAATAATATAATGCATTTGACTAATAATAAGAGTTCGGGTTGAATTTGGAGTGTTTAGACACCACTTTTACCCATTTTGTCTTGAAATAAGCTAAAACAGAGAAAACAGACTAAAACCGAGAGAAAACATTGATTCGAAGTAGTAAACAGCTATATTACTCTTTCTAGGGTCAAAATAATTAACAATTCAATGCATTTGATTATTTATAAGAGTTCGGGTTAAATTTAGAGTGTTTAGACACCACTTTTATCCATTTTGTCTTGAAACAGGCTAAAACCGAGAAAACATTGATTCGAAGAAGAAACAGCTTTAGTACTGTTTCTAGGGTCAGAATGTGTGAGAGTACAAATGCATTTGACTAATTGTAAGAGTTCGGGATGAATTTACAGTGTTTAGACAACACTAAAACCCGTTTTATCCCAAAACAGGCTTAAACAGAGAAAACATGCTAACACCGAGAGAAAAACATTGATTCAAAGCAGAAAATAGCTATGTTACTATTTCTAGGGTCAAAATATGTAATAATCCAATGCATTTGACTAATTATAAGAGTTCGGGTTGAATTTGGAATGTTTAGACACCACTTTTACCCATTTTGTCCCAAAATAGGTTAAAACAGAGAAAACATGCTAAAACCGAGAAAACATTGATTCGAAGCAGTAAACAGCTTTTTTACTGTTTCTAGGTCACAATGTGTGACTATCCAATGCATTTTACTAACTGTAAGAGTTCGGGAGGAATTTGGAGTGTTTAGACAACACTTCAACCCGTTTTATCCCAAAACATGCTTAAACAGAGAAAACAGGCTAAACCGAGACAAAACATTGATTCAAACCAGTGAAAAGCTATATTACTCTGTCTAGGGTCAAAATATGTAATAATCCAATGCATTTGACTAATAATAAGAGTTCGGGTTGAATTTTGAGTGTTTAGACACCACTTTTACCCATTTTGTCTTGAAATAGGCTAAAACAGAGAAAACAGACTAAAACCGAGAAAAAACATTGATTCGAAGCAGTAAAAAGCTATATTACTCATTCTAGGGTTAAAATATGTAACAATTAAATACATTTGACTAATTATAAGAGTTTGGGTTGAATTTAGAGTGTTTCGACACCACTTTTACCCATTTTGTCCCGAAACAGGCTAAAACCGAGAAAACATTGATTCTAAGCAATAAACAGATTTGTTACTGTTTCTAGGGTCAGAATGTGTTACAATCCAATGCATTTGACTAACTGTAAGAGTTCGGGATGAATTTGGAGTGTTTAGACAACACTTAAACCCGTTTTATCCCAAAACTGGCTTAAGCAGAGAAAACATGCTAAAACCGAGAGAAAACATTGATTCAAAGCAGAAAATAGCTATGTTACTATTTCTACGGTCAAAATATGTAATAATCCAATGCATTTGACTAATTATAAGAGTTCTGGTTGAATTTGGAGTGTTTAGACACCACTTTTACCCATTTTGTCCCAAAATAAGCTAAAACACAGAAAACAGGCTAAAACCGAGAGAAAATATTGATTCGAAGCTTTAAACTGCTATTTACTCTTTCTAGGATCAAAATATGTGACAATCCAATGCATTTGACTAATTATAAGAGTTTGGGTTGAATTTGGAGTGTTTAGACACCACTTTTAACTATTTTGTCCCGAAACAGGCTAAAACCGAGAAAACATTGATTCGAAACAGTAAACAGCATCATTACTGTTTCCAGGATCAGAATGTGTGACAATCCAATGCATTTGACTAACTGTAAGAGTTCGGGATGAATTTGGAGTGTTTAGACAACACTTAAACCCGTTTAATCCCAAAACAGACTTAAAGGGAGAAAACAGGCTAAAACCGAGAGAAAACATTGATTCAAAGCAGTGAAAAGCTATATTACTCTTGCTAGGGTCAAAATGTAATAATATAATGCATTTGACTAATAATAAGAGTTCGGGTTGAATTTGGAGTGTTTAGACACCACTTTTACCCATTTTGTCTTGAAATAAGCTAAAACAGAGAAAACAGACTAAAACCGAGAGAAAACATTGATTCGAAGTAGTAAACAGCTATATTACTCTTTCTAGGGTCAAAATAATTAACAATTCAATGCATTTGATTATTTATAAGAGTTTGGGTTAAATTTAGAGTGTTTAGACACCACTTTTTATCCATTTTGTCTTGAAACAGGCTAAAACCGAGAAAACATTGATTCGAAGCAGAAACAGCTTTAGTACTGTTTCTAGGGTCAGAATGTGTGAGAGTACAAATGCATTTGACTAATTGTAAGAGTTCGGGATGAATTTACAGTGTTTAGACAACACTAAAACCCGTTTTATCCCAAAACAGGCTTAAACAGAGAAAACATGCTAACACCGAGAGAAAAACATTGATTCAAAGCAGAAAATAGCTATGTTACTATTTCTAGGGTCAAAATATGTAATAATCCAATGCATTTGACTAATTATAAGAGTTCGGGTTGAATTTGGAATGTTTAGACACCACTTTTACCCATTTTGTCCCAAAATAGGTTAAAACAGAGAAAACATGCTAAAACCGAGAAAACATTGATTCGAAGCAGTAAACAGCTTTTTTACTGTTTCTAGGTCACAATGTGTGACTATCCAATGCATTTTACTAACTGTAAGAGTTCGGGAGGAATTTAGAGTGTTTAGACAACACTTCAACCCGTTTTATCCCAAAACATGCTTAAACAGAGAAAACAGGCTAAACCGAGACAAAACATTGATTCAAACCAGTGAAAAGCTATATTACTCTGTCTAGGGTCAAAATATGTAATAATCCAATGCATTTGACTAATAATAAGAGTTCGGGTTGAATTTTGAGTGTTTAAACACCACTTTTACCCATTTTGTCTTGAAATAGGCTAAAACAGAGAAAACAGACTAAAACCGAGAAAAAACATTGATTCGAAGCAGTAAAAAGCTATATTACTCATTCTAGGGTTAAAATATGTAACAATTAAATACATTTGACTAATTATAAGAGTTTGGGTTGAATTTAGAGTGTTTCGACACCACTTTTACCCATTTTGTCCCGAAACAGGCTAAAACCGAGAAAACATTGATTCTAAGCAATAAACAGATTTGTTACTGTTTCTAGGGTCAGAATGTGTTACAATCCAATGCATTTGACTAACTGTAAGAGTTCGGGATGAATTTGGAGTGTTTAGACAACACTTAAACCCGTTTTATCCCAAAACTGGCTTAAGCAGAGAAAACATGCTAAAACCGAGAGAAAACATTGATTCAAAGCAGAAAATAGCTATGTTACTATTTCTACGGTCAAAATATGTAATAATCCAATGCATTTGACTAATTATAAGAGTTCTGGTTGAATTTGGAGTGTTTAGACACCACTTTTACCCATTTTGTCCCAAAATAAGCTAAAACACAGAAAACAGGCTAAAACCGAGAGAAAATATTGATTCGAAGCTTTAAACTGCTATTTACTCTTTCTAGGATCAAAATATGTGACAATCCAATGCATTTGACTAATTATAAGAGTTTGGGTTGAATTTGGAGTGTTTAGACACCACTTTTAACTATTTTGTCCCGAAACAGGCTAAAACCGAGAAAACATTGATTCGAAACAGTAAACAGCATCATTACTGTTTCCAGGATCAGAATGTGTGACAATCCAATGCATTTGACTAACTGTAAGAGTTCGGGATGAATTTGGAGTGTTTAGACAACACTTAAACCCGTTTAATCCCAAAACAGACTTAAAGGGAGAAAACAGGCTAAAACCGAGAGAAAACATTGATTCAAAGCAGTGAAAAGCTATATTACTCTTGCTAGGGTCAAAATGTAATAATATAATGCATTTGACTAATAATAAGAGTTCGGGTTGAATTTGGAGTGTTTAGACACCACTTTTACCCATTTTGTCTTGAAATAAGCTAAAACAGAGAAAACAGACTAAAACCGAGAGAAAACATTGATTCGAAGTAGTAAACAGCTATATTACTCTTTCTAGGGTCAAAATAATTAACAATTCAATGCATTTGATTATTTATAAGAGTTCGGGTTAAATTTAGAGTGTTTAGACACCACTTTTTATCCATTTTGTCTTGAAACAGGCTAAAACCGAGAAAACATTGATTCGAAGCAGAAACAGCTTTAGTACTGTTTCTAGGGTCAGAATGTGTGAGAGTACAAATGCATTTGACTAATTGTAAGAGTTCGGGATGAATTTACAGTGTTTAGACAACACTAAAACCCGTTTTATCCCAAAACAGGCTTAAACAGAGAAAACATGCTAACACCGAGAGAAAAACATTGATTCAAAGCAGAAAATAGCTATGTTACTATTTCTAGGGTCAAAATATGTAATAATCCAAAGCATTTGACTAATTATAAGAGTTCGGGTTGAATTTGGAATGTTTAGACACCACTTTTACCCATTTTGTCCCAAAATAGGTTAAAACAGAGAAAACATGCTAAAACCGAGAAAACATTGATTCGAAGCAGTAAACAGCTTTTTTACTGTTTCTAGGTCACAATGTGTGACTATCCAATGCATTTTACTAACTGTAAGAGTTCGGGAGGAATTTGGAGTGTTTAGACAACACTTCAACCCGTTTTATCCCAAAACATGCTTAAACAGAGAAAACAGGCTAAACCGAGACAAAACATTGATTCAAACCAGTGAAAAGCTATATTACTCTGTCTAGGGTCAAAATATGTAATAATCCAATGCATTTGACTAATAATAAGAGTTCGGGTTGAATTTTGAGTGTTTAGACACCACTTTTACCCATTTTGTCTTGAAATAGGCTAAAACAGAGAAAACAGACTAAAACCGAGAAAAAACATTGATTCGAAGCAGTAAAAAGCTATATTACTCATTCTAGGGTTAAAATATGTAACAATTAAATACATTTGACTAATTATAAGAGTTTGGGTTGAATTTAGAGTGTTTCGACACCACTTTTACCCATTTTGTCCCGAAACAGGCTAAAACCGAGAAAACATTGATTCTAAGCAATAAACAGATTTGTTACTGTTTCTAGGGTCAGAATGTGTTACAATCCAATGCATTTGACTAACTGTAAGAGTTCGGGATGAATTTGGAGTGTTTAGACAACACTTAAACCCGTTTTATCCCAAAACTGGCTTAAGCAGAGAAAACATGCTAAAACCGAGAGAAAACATTGATTCAAAGCAGAAAATAGCTATGTTACTATTTCTACGGTCAAAATATGTAATAATCCAATGCATTTGACTAATTATAAGAGTTCTGGTTGAATTTGGAGTGTTTAGACACCACTTTTACCCATTTTGTCCCAAAATAAGCTAAAACACAGAAAACAGGCTAAAACCGAGAGAAAATATTGATTCGAAGCTTTAAACTGCTATTTACTCTTTCTAGGATCAAAATATGTGACAATCCAATGCATTTGACTAATTATAAGAGTTTGGGTTGAATTTGGAGTGTTTAGACACCACTTTTAACTATTTTGTCCCGAAACAGGCTAAAACCGAGAAAACATTGATTCGAAACAGTAAACAGCATCATTACTGTTTCCAGGATCAGAATGTGTGACAATCCAATGCATTTGACTAACTGTAAGAGTTCGGGATGAATTTGGAGTGTTTAGACAACACTTAAACCCGTTTAATCCCAAAACAGACTTAAAGGGAGAAAACAGGCTAAAACCGAGAGAAAACATTGATTCAAAGCAGTGAAAAGCTATATTACTCTTGCTAGGGTCAAAATGTAATAATATAATGCATTTGACTAATAATAGGAGTTCGGGTTGAATTTGGAGTGTTTAGACACCACTTTTACCCATTTTGTCTTGAAATAAGCTAAAACAGAGAAAACAGACTAAAACCGAGAGAAAACATTGATTCGAAGTAGTAAACAGCTATATTACTCTTTCTAGGGTCAAAATAATTAACAATTCAATGCATTTGATTATTTATAAGAGTTCGGGTTAAATTTAGAGTGTTTAGACACCACTTTTTATCCATTTTGTCTTGAAACAGGCTAAAACCGAGAAAACATTGATTCGAAGCAGAAACAGCTTTAGTACTGTTTCTAGGGTCAGAATGTGTGAGAGTACAAATGCATTTGACTAATTGTAAGAGTTCGGGATGAATTTACAGTGTTTAGACAACACTAAAACCCGTTTTATCCCAAAACAGGCTTAAACAGAGAAAACATGCTAACACCGAGAGAAAAACATTGATTCAAAGCAGAAAATAGCTATGTTACTATTTCTAGGGTCAAAATATGTAATAATCCAAAGCATTTGACTAATTATAAGAGTTCGGGTTGAATTTGGAATGTTTAGACACCACTTTTACCCATTTTGTCCCAAAATAGGTTAAAACAGAGAAAACATGCTAAAACCGAGAAAACATTGATTCGAAGCAGTAAACAGCTTTTTTACTGTTTCTAGGTCACAATGTGTGACTATCCAATGCATTTTACTAACTGTAAGAGTTCGGGAGGAATTTGGAGTGTTTAGACAACACTTCAACCCGTTTTATCCCAAAACATGCTTAAACAGAGAAAACAGGCTAAACCGAGACAAAACATTGATTCAAACCAGTGAAAAGCTATATTACTCTGTCTAGGGTCAAAATATGTAATAATCCAATGCATTTGACTAATAATAAGAGTTCGGGTTGAATTTTGAGTGTTTAGACACCACTTTTACCCATTTTGTCTTGAAATAGGCTAAAACAGAGAAAACAGACTAAAACCGAGAAAAAACATTGATTCGAAGCAGTAAAAAGCTATATTACTCATTCTAGGGTTAAAATATGTAACAATTCAATACATTTGACTAATTATAAGAGTTTGGGTTGAATTTAGAGTGTTTCGACACCACTTTTACCCATTTTGTCCCGAAACAGGCTAAAACCGAGAAAACATTGATTCTAAGCAATAAACAGATTTGTTACTGTTTCTAGGGTCAGAATGTGTTACAATCCAATGCATTTGACTAACTGTAAGAGTTCGGGATGAATTTGGAGTGTTTAGACAACACTTAAACCCGTTTTATCCCAAAACTGGCTTAAGCAGAGAAAACATGCTAAAACCGAGAGAAAACATTGATTCAAAGCAGAAAATAGCTATGTTACTATTTCTACGGTCAAAATATGTAATAATCCAATGCATTTGACTAATTATAAGAGTTCGGGTTGAATTTGGAGTGTTTAGACACCACTTTTACCCATTTTGTCTTGAAATAGGCTAAAACAGAGAAAACAGGCTAAAACCGAGAGAAAACATTGATTCGAAGCTTTAAACTGCTATTTACTCTTTCTAGGATCAAAATATGTAACAATCCAATGCATTTGACTAATTATAAGAGTTCGGGTTGAATTTGGAGTGTTTAGACACCACTTTTACCCATTTTGTCCCAAAATAGGCTAAAACAGAGAAAACTGGCTAAAACCTAGAGAAAACATTGATTCGAAGCTGTAAACTGATATTTACTCTTTCTAGGATCAAAATATGTAACAATCCAATGCATTTGACTAATTATAAGAGTTCGGGTTGAATTTGGAGTGTTTAGACACCACTTTTAACTATTTTGTCCCGAAACAGGCTAAAACCGAGAAAACATTGATTCGAAACAGTAAACAGCATCGTTACTGTTTCCAGGATCAGAATGTGTGACAATCCAATGCATTTGACTAACTGTAAGAGTTCGGGATGAATTTGGAGTGTTTAGACAACACTTAAACCCGTTTAATCCCAAAACGGACTTAAAGGGAGAAAACAGGCTAAAACCGAGAGAAAACATTGATTCAAAGCAGTGAAAAGCTATATTACTCTTGCTAGGGTCAAAATGTAATAATCCAATGCATTTGACTAATAATAAGAGTTCGGGTTGAATTTGGAGTGTTTAGACACCACTTTTACCCATTTTGTCTTGAAATAAGCTAAAACAGAGAAAACAGACTAAAACCGAGAGAAAACATTGATTCGAAGTAGTAAACAGCTATACTACTCTTTCTAGGGTCAAAATAATTAACAATTCAATGCATTTGATTATTTATAAGAGTTCGGGTTAAATTTAGAGTGTTTAGACACCACTTTTATCCATTTTGTCTTGAAACAGGCTAAAACCGAGAAAACATTGATTCAAAGCAGAAACAGCTTTAGTACTGTTTCTAGGGTCAGAATGTGTGAGAGTACAAATGCATTTGACTAATTGTAAGAGTTCGGGATGAATTTGCAGTGTTTAGACAACACTAAAACCCGTTTTATCCCAAAACAGGCTTAAACAGAGAAAACATGCTAACACCGAGAGAAAAACATTGATTCAAAGCAGAAAATAGCTGTGTTACTATTTCTAGGGTCAAAATATGTAATAATCCAATGCATTTGACTAATTATAAGAGTTTGGGTTGAATTTGGAATGTTTAGACACCACTTTTACCCATTTTGTCCCAAAATAGGTTAAAACAGAGAAAACATGCTAAAACCCAGAAAACATTGATTCGAAGCTGTAAACAGCTTTTTTACTGTTTCTAGGTCACAATGTGTGACTATCCAATGCATTTTACTAACTGTAAGAGTTCGGGAGGAATTTGGAGTGTTTAGACAACACTTCAACCCGTTTTATCCCAAAACATGCTTAAACAGAGAAAACAGGCTAAACCGAGAGAAAACATTGATTCAAACCAGTGAAAAGCTATATTACTCTGTCTAGGGTCAAAATATGTAATAATCCAATGCATTTGACTAATAATAAGAGTTCGGGTTGAATTTTGAGTGTTTAGACACCACTTTTACCCATTTTGTCTTGAAATAGGCTAAAACAGAGAAAACAGACTAAAACCGAGAGAAAACATTGATTCGAAGCAGTAAATAGCTATATTACTCTTTCTAGGGTCAAAATAATTAACAATCCAATGCATTTGATTAATTATAAGAGTTCGGGTTGAATTTAGAGTGTTTAGACACCACTTTTATTCATTTTTACTTGAAACAGGCTAAAACCGAGAAAACTTTGATTCGAAGCAGAAACAGCTTTATTACTGTTTCTAGGGTCATAATGTGTGAGAGTACAAATGCATTTGACTAATTGTAAGAGTTCGGGATGAATTTGGAGTGTTTAGACAACACTTTAACCCGTTTTATCCCAAAACATGCTTAAACAGAGAAAACAGGCTAAACCGAGAGAAAACATTGATTCCAACCAGTGAAAAGCTGTATTACTCTTTCTAGGGTGAAAATATGTAATAATCCAATGCATTTGACTAATAATAAGAGTTCGGGTTGAGTTTGGAGTGTTGAAATAGGCTAAAACCGAGAAAACATTAATTCTAAGCAATAAACAGATTTGTTACTGTTTCTAGGGTCATAATGTGTTACAATCCAATGCATTTGACTAACTGTAAGAGTTCGGGATGAATTTGGAGTGTTTAGACAACACTTAAACCCGTTTTATCCCAAAACAGGCTTAAATAGAGAAAACAGGCTAAAACTGAGAGAAAACATTGATTCAAAGCAGTAAACAGCTATGTTACTCTTTCTAGGGTCGAATTATGTAACAATCCAATGCATTTGACTAATAATATGAGTTCGAGTTGAATTTGGAGTGTTTAGACACCACTTTTACCCATTTTGTCTTGAAATAGGCTAAAACAGAGAAAACAGACTAAAACCGAGAGAAAACATTGATTCGAAGCAGTAAACAGCTATATTACTCTTTCTAGGGTCAAATTATGTAACAATAAAATGCATTTGATTAATTATAAGAGTTCGGGTTGAATTTGGAGTGTTTAGACACCACTTTTACCCATTTTGTCTTGAAATAGGCTAAAACTGAGAAAACGTTGACTCGAAGCAGAAACAGCTGTATTATTGTTTCTAGGGTCAGAATGTGTGACAGTACAAATGCATTTGACTAATTGTAAGAGTTCAGGATGATTTTGGAGTGTTTAGACAACACTTAAACCTGTTTTATCCCAAAACAGGCTTAAACAGAGAAAACAGGCTAAAACTGAGAGAAAACATTGATTCGAAGCAGTAAACAGCTATGTTACTCTTTCTAGGATCGAATATGTAATAATCCAATGCATTTGACTAATAATATGAGTTCGAGTTGAATTTGGAGTGTTTAGACACCACTTTTACCCATTTTGTCTTGAAATAGGCTAAAACAGAGAAAACAGACTAAAACCGAGAGAAAACATTGATTCGAAGCAGTAAAAAGCTATATTACTCATTCTAGGGTTAAAATATGTAACAATTCAATGCATTTGACTAATTATAAGAGTTTGGGTTGAATGTAGAGTGTTTAGACACCACTTTTATCCATTTTGTCTTGAAACAGGCTAAAACCGAGAAAACATTGATTCGAAGCAAAAACAGCTTTATTACTGTTTCTAGGGTCATAATGTGAGAGAGTACAAATGCATTTGACTAATTGTAAGAGTTCGGGATGAATTTGCAGTGTTTAGACAACACTAAAACCCGTTTTATCCCAAAACAGGCTTAAACAGAGAAAACATGCTAACACCGAGAGAAAAACATTGATTCAAAGCAGAAAATAGCTGTGTTACTATTTCTAGGGTCAAAATATGTAATAATCCAATGCATTTGACTAATTATAAGAGTTCGGGTTGAATTTGGAATGTTTAGACACCACTTTTACCCATTTTGTCCCAAAATAGGTTAAAACAGAGAAAACATGCTAAAACCCAGAAAACATTGATTCGAAGCTGTAAACAGCTTTTTTACTGTTTCTAGGTCACAATGTGTGACTATCCAATGCATTTTACTAACTGTAAGAGTTCGGGAGGAATTTGGAGTGTTTAGACAACACTTCAACCCATTTTATCCCAAAACATGCTTAAACAGAGAAAACAGGCTAAACCGAGAGAAAACATTGATTCAAACCAGTGAAAAGCTATATTACTCTGTCTAGGGTCAAAATATGTAATAATCCAATGCATTTGACTAATAATAAGAGTTCGGGTTGAATTTTGAGTGTTTAGACACCACTTTTACCCATTTTGTCTTGAAATAGGCTAAAACAGAGAAAACAGACTAAAACCGAGAGAAAACATTGATTTGAAGCAGTAAATAGCTATATTACTCTTTCTAGGGTCAAAATAATTAACAATCCAATGCATTTGATTAATTATAAGAGTTCGGGTTGAATTTAGAGTGTTTAGACACCACTTTTATTCATTTTTACTTGAAACAGGCTAAAACCGAGAAAACTTTGATTCGAAGCAGAAACAGCTTTATTACTGTTTCTAGGGTCATAATGTGTGAGAGTACAAATGCATTTGACTAATTGTAAGAGTTCGGGATGAATTTGGAGTGTTTAGACAACACTTTAACCCGTTTTATCCCAAAACATGCTTAAACAGAGAAAACAGGCTAAAACTGAGAGAAAACATTGATTCGAAGCAGTAAACAGCTATGTTACTCTTTCTAGGATCGAATATGTAATAATCCAATGCATTTGACTAATAATATGAGTTCGAGTTGAATTTGGAGTGTTTAGACACCACTTTTACCCATTTTGTCTTGAAATAGGCTAAAACAGAGAAAACAGACTAAAACCGAGAGAAAACATTGATTCGAAGCAGTAAAAAGCTATATTACTCATTCTAGGGTTAAAATATGTAACAATTCAATGCATTTGACTAATTATAAGAGTTTGGGTTGAATGTAGAGTGTTTAGACACCACTTTTATCCATTTTGTCTTGAAACAGGCTAAAACCGAGAAAACATTGATTCGAAGCAAAAACAGCTTTATTACTGTTTCTAGGGTCATAATGTGAGAGAGTACAAATGCATTTGACTAATTGTAAGAGTTCGGGATGAATTTGCAGTGTTTAGACAACACTAAAACCCGTTTTATCCCAAAACAGGCTTAAACAGAGAAAACATGCTAACACCGAGAGAAAAACATTGATTCAAAGCAGAAAATAGCTGTGTTACTATTTCTAGGGTCAAAATATGTAATAATCCAATGCATTTGACTAATTATAAGAGTTCGGGTTGAATTTGGAATGTTTAGACACCACTTTTACCCATTTTGTCCCAAAATAGGTTAAAACAGAGAAAACATGCTAAAACCCAGAAAACATTGATTCGAAGCTGTAAACAGCTTTTTTACTGTTTCTAGGTCACAATGTGTGACTATCCAATGCATTTTACTAACTGTAAGAGTTCGGGAGGAATTTGGAGTGTTTAGACAACACTTCAACCCATTTTATCCCAAAACATGCTTAAACAGAGAAAACAGGCTAAACCGAGAGAAAACATTGATTCAAACCAGTGAAAAGCTATATTACTCTGTCTAGGGTCAAAATATGTAATAATCCAATGCATTTGACTAATAATAAGAGTTCGGGTTGAATTTTGAGTGTTTAGACACCACTTTTACCCATTTTGTCTTGAAATAGGCTAAAACAGAGAAAACAGACTAAAACCGAGAGAAAACATTGATTTGAAGCAGTAAATAGCTATATTACTCTTTCTAGGGTCAAAATAATTAACAATCCAATGCATTTGATTAATTATAAGAGTTCGGGTTGAATTTAGAGTGTTTAGACACCACTTTTATTCATTTTTACTTGAAACAGGCTAAAACCGAGAAAACTTTGATTCGAAGCAGAAACAGCTTTATTACTGTTTCTAGGGTCATAATGTGTGAGAGTACAAATGCATTTGACTAATTGTAAGAGTTCGGGATGAATTTGGAGTGTTTAGACAACACTTCAACCCGTTTTATCCCAAAACATGCTTAAATAGAGAAAACAGGCTAAACCGAGAGAAAACATTGATTCCAACCAGTGAAAAGCTGTATTACTCTTTCTAGGGTGAAAATATGTAATAATCCAATGCATTTGACTAATAATAAGAGTTCGGGTTGAGTTTGGAGTGTTGAAATAGGCTAAAACCGAGAAAACATTAATTCTAAGCAATAAACAGATATGTTACTGTTTCTAGGGTCATAATGTGTTACAATCCAATGCATTTGACTAACTGTAAGAGTTCGGGATGAATTTGGAGTGTTTAGACAACACTTAAACCTGTTTTATCCCAAAACAGGCTTAAATAGAGAAAACAGGCTAAAACTGAGAGAAAACATTGATTCAAAGCAGTAAACAGCTATGTTACTCTTTCTAGGGTCGAATTATGTAACAATCCAATGCATTTGACTAATAATATGAGTTCGAGTTGAATTTGGAGTGTTTAGACACCACTTTTACCCATTTTGTCTTGAAATAGGCTAAAACAGAGAAAACAGACTAAAACCGAGAGAAAACATTGATTCGAAGCAGTAAACAGCTATATTACTCTTTCTAGGGTCAAATTATGTAACAATAAAATGCATTTGATTAATTATAAGAGTTCGGGTTGAATTTGGAGTGTTTAGACACCACTTTTACCCATTTTGTCTTGAAATAGGCTAAAACTGAGAAAACATTGACTCGAAGCAGAAACAGCTGTATTATTGTTTCTAGGGTCAGAATGTGTGAGAGTACAAATGCATTTGACTAATTGTAAGAGTTCAGGATGATTTTGGAGTGTTTAGACAACACTTAAACCTGTTTTATCCCAAAACAGGCTTAAACAGAGAAAACAGGCTAAAACTGAGAGAAAACATTGATTCGAAACAGTAAACAGCTATGTTACTCTTTCTAGGATCGAATATGTAATAATCCAATGCATTTGACTAATAATATGAGTTCGAGTTGAATTTGGAGTGTTTAGACACCACTTTTACCCATTTTGTCTTGAAATAGGCTAAAACAGAGAAAACAGACTAAAACCGAGAGAAAACATTGATTCGAAGCAGTAAAAAGCTATATTACTCATTCTAGGGTTAAAATATGTAACAATTCAATGCATTTGACTAATTATAAGAGTTTGGGTTGAATGTAGAGTGTTTAGACACCACTTTTATCCATTTTGTCTTGAAACAGGCTAAAACCGAGAAAACATTGATTCGAAGCAAAAACAGCTTTATTACTGTTTCTAGGGTCATAATGTGAGAGAGTACAAATGCATTTGACTAATTGTAAGAGTTCGGGATGAATTTGGAGTGTTTAGACAACACTTAAACCCGTTTTATCCCAAAACTGGCTTAAGCAGAGAAAACATGCTAAAACCGAGAGAAATTATTTATTCAAAGCAGAAAATAGCTATGTTACTATTTCTAGGGTCAAAATATGTAATAATCCAATGAATTTGACTAATTATAAGAGTTCGGGTTGAATTTGGAGTGTTTAGACACCACTTTTACCCATTTTGTCCCAAAATAAGCTAAAACAGAGAAAACAGGCTAAAACCGAGAGAAAACATTGATTCGAAGCTGTAAACTGATATTTACTCTTTCTAGGATCAAAATATGTAACAATCCAATGTATTTGACTAATTATAAGAGTTCGGGTTGAATTTGGAGTGTTTAAACACCACTTTTAACTATTTTTTCCCGAAACAGGCTAAAACCGAGAAAACATTGATTCGAAACAGTAAACAGCATCGTTACTGTTTCCAGGATCAGAATGTGTGACAATCCAATGCATTTGACTAACTGTAAGAGTTCGGGATGAATTTGGAGTGTTTAGACAACACTTAAACCCGTTTAATCCCAAAACAGACTTAAAGGGAGAAAACAGGCTAAAACCGAGAGAAAACATTGATTCAAAGCAGTGAAAAGCTATATTACTCTTTCTAGGGTCAAAATATGTAATAATCCAATGCATTTGACTAATAATAAGAGTTCGGGTTGAATTTGGAGTGTTTAGACACCACTTTTACCCATTTTATCTTGAAATAGGCTAAAACAGAGAAAACAGACTAAAACCGAGAGAAAACATTGATTCGAAGCAGTAAACATCTATATTACTCTTTCTAAGGTCAAAATAATTAACAATCCAATGCATTTGATTAATTATAAGAGTTCGGGTTGAATTTAGAGTGTTTAGGCACCACTTTTATTCATTTTTTCTTGAAACAGGCTAAAACCGAGAAAACATTGATTCGAAGCAGAAACAGCTTTATTACTGTTTCTAGGGTCAGAATGTGTGAGAGTACAAATGCATTTGACTAATTGTAAGAGTTCGGGATGAATTTGCAGTGTTTAGACAACACTAAAACCCGTTTTATCCCAAAACAGGCTTAAACAGAGAAAACATGCTAACACCGAGAGAAAAACATTGATTCAAAGCAGAAAATAGCTGTGTTACTATTTCTAGGGTCAAAATATGTAATAATCCAATGCATTTGACTAATTATAAGAGTTCGGGTTGAATTTGGAATGTTTAGACACCACTTTTACCCATTTTGTCCCAAAATAGGTTAAAACAGAGAAAACATGCTAAAACCCAGAAAACATTGATTCGAAGCTGTAAACAGCTTTTTTACTGTTTCTAGGTCACAATGTGTGACTATCCAATGCATTTTACTAACTGTAAGAGTTCGGGAGGAATTTGGAGTGTTTAGACAACACTTCAACCCATTTTATCCCAAAACATGCTTAAACAGAGAAAACAGGCTAAACCGAGAGAAAACATTGATTCAAACCAGTGAAAAGCTATATTACTCTGTCTAGGGTCAAAATATGTAATAATCCAATGCATTTGACTAATAATAAGAGTTCGGGTTGAATTTTGAGTGTTTAGACACCACTTTTACCCATTTTGTCTTGAAATAGGCTAAAACAGAGAAAACAGACTAAAACCGAGAGAAAACATTGATTTGAAGCAGTAAATAGCTATATTACTCTTTCTAGGGTCAAAATAATTAACAATCCAATGCATTTGATTAATTATAAGAGTTCGGGTTGAATTTAGAGTGTTTAGACACCACTTTTATTCATTTTTACTTGAAACAGGCTAAAACCGAGAAAACTTTGATTCGAAGCAGAAACAGCTTTATTACTGTTTCTAGGGTCATAATGTGTGAGAGTACAAATGCATTTGACTAATTGTAAGAGTTCGGGATGAATTTGGAGTGTTTAGACAACACTTCAACCCGTTTTATCCCAAAACATGCTTAAATAGAGAAAACAGGCTAAACCGAGAGAAAACATTGATTCCAACCAGTGAAAAGCTGTATTACTCTTTCTAGGGTGAAAATATGTAATAATCCAATGCATTTGACTAATAATAAGAGTTCGGGTTGAGTTTGGAGTGTTGAAATAGGCTAAAACCGAGAAAACATTAATTCTAAGCAATAAACAGATATGTTACTGTTTCTAGGGTCATAATGTGTTACAATCCAATGCATTTGACTAACTGTAAGAGTTCGGGATGAATTTGGAGTGTTTAGACAACACTTAAACCTGTTTTATCCCAAAACAGGCTTAAATAGAGAAAACAGGCTAAAACTGAGAGAAAACATTGATTCAAAGCAGTAAACAGCTATGTTACTCTTTCTAGGGTCGAATTATGTAACAATCCAATGCATTTGACTAATAATATGAGTTCGAGTTGAATTTGGAGTGTTTAGACACCACTTTTACCCATTTTGTCTTGAAATAGGCTAAAACAGAGAAAACAGACTAAAACCGAGAGAAAACATTGATTCGAAGCAGTAAACAGCTATATTACTCTTTCTAGGGTCAAATTATGTAACAATAAAATGCATTTGATTAATTATAAGAGTTCGGGTTGAATTTGGAGTGTTTAGACACCACTTTTACCCATTTTGTCTTGAAATAGGCTAAAACTGAGAAAACATTGACTCGAAGCAGAAACAGCTGTATTATTGTTTCTAGGGTCAGAATGTGTGAGAGTACAAATGCATTTGACTAATTGTAAGAGTTCAGGATGATTTTGGAGTGTTTAGACAACACTTAAACCTGTTTTATCCCAAAACAGGCTTAAACAGAGAAAACAGGCTAAAACTGAGAGAAAACATTGATTCGAAACAGTAAACAGCTATGTTACTCTTTCTAGGATCGAATATGTAATAATCCAATGCATTTGACTAATAATATGAGTTCGAGTTGAATTTGGAGTGTTTAGACACCACTTTTACCCATTTTGTCTTGAAATAGGCTAAAACAGAGAAAACAGACTAAAACCGAGAGAAAACATTGATTCGAAGCAGTAAAAAGCTATATTACTCATTCTAGGGTTAAAATATGTAACAATTCAATGCATTTGACTAATTATAAGAGTTTGGGTTGAATGTAGAGTGTTTAGACACCACTTTTATCCATTTTGTCTTGAAACAGGCTAAAACCGAGAAAACATTGATTCGAAGCAAAAACAGCTTTATTACTGTTTCTAGGGTCATAATGTGAGAGAGTACAAATGCATTTGACTAATTGTAAGAGTTCGGGATGAATTTGGAGTGTTTAGACAACACTTAAACCCGTTTTATCCCAAAACTGGCTTAAGCAGAGAAAACATGCTAAAACCGAGAGAAATTATTTATTCAAAGCAGAAAATAGCTATGTTACTATTTCTAGGGTCAAAATATGTAATAATCCAATGAATTTGACTAATTATAAGAGTTCGGGTTGAATTTGGAGTGTTTAGACACCACTTTTACCCATTTTGTCCCAAAATAAGCTAAAACAGAGAAAACAGGCTAAAACCGAGAGAAAACATTGATTCGAAGCTGTAAACTGATATTTACTCTTTCTAGGATCAAAATATGTAACAATCCAATGTATTTGACTAATTATAAGAGTTCGGGTTGAATTTGGAGTGTTTAAACACCACTTTTAACTATTTTTTCCCGAAACAGGCTAAAACCGAGAAAACATTGATTCGAAACAGTAAACAGCATCGTTACTGTTTCCAGGATCAGAATGTGTGACAATCCAATGCATTTGACTAACTGTAAGAGTTCGGGATGAATTTGGAGTGTTTAGACAACACTTAAACCCGTTTAATCCCAAAACAGACTTAAAGGGAGAAAACAGGCTAAAACCGAGAGAAAACATTGATTCAAAGCAGTGAAAAGCTATATTACTCTTTCTAGGGTCAAAATATGTAATAATCCAATGCATTTGACTAATAATAAGAGTTCGGGTTGAATTTGGAGTGTTTAGACACCACTTTTACCCATTTTATCTTGAAATAGGCTAAAACAGAGAAAACAGACTAAAACCGAGAGAAAACATTGATTCGAAGCAGTAAACATCTATATTACTCTTTCTAAGGTCAAAATAATTAACAATCCAATGCATTTGATTAATTATAAGAGTTCGGGTTGAATTTAGAGTGTTTAGGCACCACTTTTATTCATTTTTTCTTGAAACAGGCTAAAACCGAGAAAACATTGATTCGAAGCAGAAACAGCTTTATTACTGTTTCTAGGGTCAGAATGTGTGAGAGTACAAATGCATTTGACTAATTGTAAGAGTTCGGGATGAATTTGGAGTGGTTAGACAACACTTCAACCCGTTTTATCCCAAAACAGGCTTAAACAGAGAAAACATGCTAACACCGAGAGAAAAACATTGATTCAAAGCAGAAAATAGCTATGTTACTATTTATAGGGTCAAAATATGTAATAATCCAATGCATTTGACTAATTATAAGAGTTCGGGTTGAATTTGGAATGTTTAGACACCACTTTTACCCATTTTGTCCCAAAATAGGCTAAAACAGAGAAAACATGCTAAAACCGAGAAAACATTGATTCAAAGCAGTAAACAGCTTTGTTACTGTTTCTAGGTCAGAATGTGTGACAATCCAATGCATTTTACTAACTGTAAGAGTTCGGGATGAATTTGGAGTGTTTAGACAACACTTAAACCCGTTTTATCCCAAAACATGCTTAAACAGAGAAAACAGGCTAAACCGAGAGAAAACATTGATACAAACCAGTGCAAAGCTATATTACTCTTTCCAGGTTCAAAATAAGTAATAATCCAATGCATTTGACTAATACTAAGAGTTCGGGTTGAATTTGGAGTGTTTAGACACCACTTTTACCCATTTTGTCTTGAAATAGGCTAAAACAGAGAAAACAGACTAAAACCGAGAGAATACATTGATTCAAAGCAGTAAACAGCTATATTACTCTTTCTAGGGTCAAAATAATTAACAATTCAATGCATTTGATTATTTATAAGAGTTCGGGTTAAATTTAGAGTGTTTAGACACCACTTTTATCCATTTTGTCTTGAAACAGGCTAAAACCGAGAAAACATTGATTCGAAGCAGAAACAGCTTTATTACTGTTTCTAGGGTCAGAATGTGTGAGAGTACAAATGCATTTGACTAATTGTAAGAGTTCGGGATGAATTTGGAGTGTTTAGACAATACTAGAACCCGTTTTATCCCAAAACAAGCTTAAACAGAGAAAACATGCTAACACCGAGAGGAAAACATTGATTCAAAGCAGAAAATAGCTATGTTACTATTTATAGGGTCAAAAATATGTAATAATCCAATGCATTTGACTAATTATAAGAGTTCGGGTTGAATTTGGAATGTTTAGACACCACTTTTACCCATTTTGTCCCAAAATAGGCTAAAACAGAGAAAACATGCTAAAACCGAGAAAACATTGATTCGAAGCAGTAAACAGCTTTTTTACTGTTTCTAGGTCAGAATGTGTGACTATCCAATGCATTTTACTAACTGTAAGAGTTCGGGATGAATTTGGATTGTTTAGACAACACTTCAACCCGTTTTATCCCAAAACATGCTTAAACAGAGAAAACAGGCTAAACCGAGAGAAAACATTGATTCCAACCAGTGAAAAGCTGTATTACTCTTTCTAGGATCAAAATATGTAATAATCCAATGCATTTGACTAGTAATAAGAGTTCGGGTTGAGTTTGGAGTGTTTAGACACCACTTTTACCCATTTTGTCTTGAAATAGGCTAAAACAGAGAAAACAGACTAAAACCGAGAGAAAACATTGATTCGAAGCAGTAAACATCTATATTACTCTTTCTAGGGTCAAAATAATTAACAATCCAATGCATTTGATTAATTATGAGAGTTCGGGTAGAATTTAGAGTGTTTATACACCTCTTTTATTCATTTTTTCTTGAAACAGGCTAAAACCGAGAAAACATTGATTCGAAGCAGAAACAGCTTTATTACTGTTTCTAGGGTCATAATGTGTGAGAGTACAAATGCATTTGACTAATTGTAAGAGTTCGGGATGAATTTGGAGTGTTTAGACAACACTTCAACCCGTTTTATCCCAAAACATGCTTAAACAGAGAAAACAGGCTAAACCGAGAGAAAACATTGATTCCAACCAGTGAAAAGCTGTATTACTCTTTCTAGGGTCAAAATATGTAATAATCCAATGCATTTGACTAATAATAAGAGTTCGGGTTGAGTTTGGAGTGTTTAGACACCACTTTTACCCATTTTGTCTTGAAATAGGCTAAAACAGAGAAAACAGACTAAAACCGAGAGTAAACATTGATTCGAAGCAGTAAACACCTATATTACTCTTTCTAGGGTCAAAATAATTAACAATCCAATGCATTTGATTAATTATATGAGTTCGGGTTAAATTTAGAGTGTTTAGACACCACTTTTATCCATTTTCTCTTGAAACAGGCTAAAACCGAGAAAACATTGATTCGAAGCTGTAAACAGCTATTTACTCATTCCAGGGTCAAAATATGTAACAATCCAATGCATTTGACTAATTATAAGAGTTCGGGTTGAATTTGGAGTGTTTAGACACCACTTTTACGATTTTGTCCCAAAATAGGCTAAAACAGAGAAAACAGGCTAAAACGAAGAGAAACATTGATTCGAAGCTATAAACAGCTATTTACTCTTTCCAGGGTCAAAATATGTAACAATCCAATGCATTTGACTAATTATAAGAGTTCGGGTTGAATTTAGAGTGTTTAGACACCACTTTTACCCTTTTTGTCTCCAAACAGGCTAAAAGCGAGAGAACATTGATTCGAAACAGTAAACACCATCGTTACTGTTTCTATGATCAGAATGTGTGACAATCCAATGCATTTGACTAACTGTAAGAGTTCAGGATGAATTTGGAGTGTTTCGACACCACTTAAACCTGTTTATCCCAAATCAGACTTAAATAGAAAAAACAGGCTAAAACCGAGAGAAAACATTGATTCAAAGCAGTAAACAGCTATATTACTCTTTCTAGGGTCAAAATAATTAACAATCCAATGCATTTGATTAATTATAAGAGTTCGGGTTGAATTTAGAGTGTTTAGACACCACTTTTGTCCATTTTGTCTTGAAACAGGCTAAAACCGAGAAAACATTGATTCGAAGCAGAAACAGCTTTATTACTGTTTCTAGGGTCAAAATGTGTGAGAGTACAAATGCAATTGACTAATTGTAAAAGTTCGGGATGAATTTGGAGTGTTTAGACAACACATAAACCCGTTTTATCCCAAAACAGGCTTAAACAGAGAAAACATGCTAAAACCGAGAGAAAATATTGATTCAAAGCAGTAAACAGATATGTTACTATTTATAGGGTCCAAATATGTAACAATCCAATGCATTTGACTAATTATAAGAGTTCGGGTTGAATTTGGAATGTTTAGACACCACTTTTACCCATTTTGTCCCAAAATAGGCTAAAACAGAGAAAACATGCTAAAACCGAGAAAACATTGATTCAAAGCAGTAAACAGCTTTGTTACTGTTTCTAGGTCAGAATGTGTGACAATCCAATGCATTTTACTAACTGTAAGAGTTCGGGATGAATTTGGAGTGTTTAGACAACACTTAAACCCGTTTTATCCCAAAACATGCTTAAACAGAGAAAACAGGCTAAACCGAGAGAAAACATTGATACAAACCAGTGAAAAGCTATATTACTCTTTCCAGGGTCAAAATAAGTAATAATCCAATGCATTTGACTAATACTAAGAGTTCGGGTTGAATTTGGAGTGTTTAGACACCACTTTTACCCATTTTGTCTTGAAATAGGCTAAAACAGAGAAAACAGACTAAAACCGAGAGAAAACATTGATTCGAAGCAGTAAACAGCTATATTACTGTTTCTAGGGTCAAAATAATTAACAGTTCAATGTATTTGATTATTTATAAGTGTTCGGGTTAAATTTAGAGTGTTTAGACACCACTTTTATCCATTTTGTCTTGAAACATGCTAAAACCGAGAAAACATTGATTCGAAGCAGAAACAGCTTTATTACTGTTTCTAGGGTCAGAATGTGTGAGAGTACAAATGCATTTGACTAATTGTAAGAGTTCGGGATGAATTTGGAGTGTTTAGACAACACTAGAACCCGTTTTATCCCAAAACAAGCTTAAACAGAGAAAACATGCTAACACCGAGAGAAAAACATTGATTCAAAGCAGAAAATAGCTATGTTATTATTTATAGGGTCAAAATATGTAATAATCCAATGCATTTGACTAATTATACGAGTTCGGGTTGAATTTGGAATGTTTAGACACCACTTTTACCCATTTTGTCCCAAAATAGGCTAAAACAGAGAAAACATGCTAAAACCGAGAAAACATTGATTCGAAGCAGTAAATAGCTTTTTTACTGTTTCTAGGTCAGAATGTGTGACTATCCAATGCATTTTACTAACTGTAAGAGTTCGGGATGAATTTGGAGTGTTTAGACAACACTTCAACCCTTTTTTTCAAAAACATGCTTAAACAGAGAAAACAGGCTAAACCGAGAGAAAACATTGATTCAAACCAGTGAAAAGCTATATTACTGTTTCTAGAGTCAAAATATGTAATAATCCAATGCATTTGATTAATAATAAGAATTCGGGTTGAATTTGGAGTGTTTAGACACCACTTTTACCCATTTTGTCTTGAAATAGGCTAAATAAGAGAGAACAGACTAAAACCGAGAGAAAACATTGATTCGAAGCAGTGAATAGCTATATTAATCTTTCTAGGGTCAAAATAATTAACAATCCAATGCATTTGATTAATTATAAGAGTTCGGGTTGAATTTAGAGTGTTTAGACACCCCTTTATTCATTTTTTCTTGAAACAGGCTAAAACCGAGAAAACAATGTTTCGAAGCAGAAACAGCTTTATTACTGTTTCTAGGGTCATAATGTGTGAGAGTACAAATGCATTTGACTAATTGTAAGAGTTCTGGATGAATTTGGAGTGTTTAGACAACACTTAAACCCGCTTTATCCCAAAACAGGCTTAAACAGAGAAAACATGCTTAAATCGAGAGAAAAACATTGATTTAAAGCAGTAAACAGCTATGTTACTATTTCTAGGGTCAAAATATGTCACAATCCAATGAATTTGACTAATTATAAGAGTTCGGGTTGAATTTGGAATGTTTAGACACCACTTTTACCCATTTTGTCCCAAAATAGGCTAAAACAGAGAAAAACGCTAAAACCGAGAAAACATTGATTCGAAGCAGCAAACTGCTTTGTTACTTTTTCTAGGTCATAATGTGTGACAATCCAATGCATTTTACTAACTGTAAGAGTTCGGGATGAATTTGGAGTGTTTAGACAACACTTAAACCCGTTTTATCCCAAAACATGCTTAAACAGAGAAAACAGGCTAAACCGAGAGAAAACATTGATTCAAACCAGTGAAAAGCTATATTACTATTTCTAGGGTCAAAATATGTAATAATCCAATGCATTTGACTAATAATAAGAGTTCGGATTGAATTTGGAGTGTTTAGACACCACTTTTACCCATTTTGTCTTGAAATAGGCTAAAACAGAGAAAACAGACTAAAACCGAGAGAAAACATTGATTCGAAGCAGTAAACAGCTATATTCCTCTCTCTAAGGTCAAAATAATTAACAATCCAATGCATTTGATTAATTATAAGAGTTCGGGTTGAATTTAGAGTGTTTAGACACCACTTTTATCCCATTTTGTCTTGAAACAGGCTAAAACCGAGAAAACATTGATTCGAAGCAGAAACAGCTTTATTACTTTTTCTAGGGTCAGAATGTGTGAGAGTACAAATGCATTTGACTAATTGTAAAAGTTCGGGATGATTATGGAGTGTTTAGACAACACTTAAACCCGTTTTATCCCAAAACAAATTTAAACAGAGAAAACATGCTAAAACTGAGAGAAAAACATTGATTCAAAGCAGAAAATAGCTATGTTACTATTTCTAGGGTCAAAATATTTAACAATCCAATGCATTTGACTAATTATAAGAGTTCGGGTTGAATTTGGAGTGTTTAGACACCACTGTTACCCATTTTGTCCCAAAATAAGCTAAAACAGAGAAAACAGGCTAAAACCGAGAGAAAACATTGATTCGAAGCTTTAAACTGCTATTTAATCTTTCTAGGATCAAAATATGTAACAATCCAATGGATTTGACTAATTATAAGAGTTCGGGATGAATTTGGAGTGTTTAGACAACACTTAAACCCGTTTTATCCCAAAACATGCTTAAACAGAGAAAACAGGCTAAACCGAGAGAAAACATTGATTCAAACCAGTGAAAAGCTATATTACTATTTCTAGGGTCAAAATATGTAATAATCCAATGCATTTGACTAATAATAAGAGTTCGGGTTGAGTTTGGAGTGTTTAGACACCACTTTTACCCATTTTGTCTTGAAATAGGCTAAAACAGAGAAAACAGACTAAAACCGAGAGAAAACATTGGTTCGAAGCAGTAAACAGCTATATTACTCTTTCTAGGGTCAAAATAATTAACAATCCAATGCATTTGATTAATTATAAGAGTTCGGTTGACTTTAGAGTGTTTAGACACCACTTTTGTCCATTTTGTCTTGAAACAGGCTAAAACCGAGAAAACATTGATTCGAAGCAGAAACAGCTTTATTACTGTTTCTAGGGTCATAATGTGTGAGAGTACAAATGCATTTGACTAATTGTAAGAGTTCGGGATGAATTTGGAGTGTTTAGATAATACTAGAACCCGTTTTATCCCAAAACAGGTTTAAATAGAGAAAACATGCTAAAATCGAGAGAAAAACATTCATTTAAAGCAGTAAACAGCTATGTTACTATTTCTAGGGTCAAAATATGTAACAATCCAATGCATTTGACTAATTATAAGAGTTCGGGTTGAATTTGGAATGTTTAGACACCACTTTTACCCATTTTGTCCCAAAATAGGCTAAAACAGAGAAAACATGCTAAAACCGAGAAAACATTGATTCAAAGCAGTAAAAAGCTTTGTTGCTGTTTCTAGGTCAGAATGTGTGACAATCAATGCATTTTACTAACTGTAAGAGTTCGGGATGAATTTGGAGTGTTTAGACAACACTTAAACCCGTTTTATCCCAAAACATGCTTAAACAGAGAAAACAGGCTCAACCGAGAGAAAACATTGATATAAACCAGTGAAAAGCTATATTACTCTTTCTAGGATCAAAATATGTATAATCCAATGCATTTGACTAATTATAAGAGTTCGAGTTAAAATTGGAGTGTTTAGACACCACTTTTACCCATTTTGTCTTGAAATTGGCTAAAACAGAGAAAACATGCTAAAACCGAGAGAAAACATTGATTCGAAGCAGTAAACAGCTATATTACTCTTTCTAGGGTCAAAATAATTAACAATCCAATGCATTTGATTAATTATAAGAGTTCGGGTTGAATTTAGAGTGTTTAGACACCACTTTTGTCCATTTTGTCTTGAAACAGGCTAAAACCGAGAAAACATTGATTCGAAGCAGAAACAGCTTTATTATTGTTTCTAGGGTCATAATGTGTGAGAGTACAAATGCATTTGACTAATTGTAAGAGTTCGGGATGAATTTGGAGTGTTTAGATAACACATAAACCCGTTTTATCCCAAAACAGGCTTAAACAGAGAAAACATGCTAAAACCGAGAGAAAAACATTCATTTAAAGCAGTAAACAGCTATGTTACTATTTCTAGGGTCAAAATATGTAACAATCCAATGCATTTGACTAATTATAAGAGTTCGGGTTGAATTTGGAATGTTTAGACACCACTTTTACCCATTTTGTCCCAAAATAGGCTAAAACAGAGAAAACATGCTAAAACCAAGAAAACATTGATTCGAAGCAGTAAACAGCTTTTTTACTGTTTCTAGGTCAGAATGTGTGACAATCCAATGCATTTTACTAACTGTAAGAGTTCGGGATGAATTTGGAGTGTTTAGACAACACTTAAACCCGTTTTATCCCAAAACATGCTTAAACAGAGAAAACAGGCTAAACCGAGAGAAAACATTGATTCAAACCAGTGAAAAGCTATATTACTATTTCTAGGGTCAAAATATGTAATAATCCAATGCATTTGACTAATAATAAGAGTTCGGGTTGAATTTGGAGTGTTTAGACACCACTTTTATCCATTTTGTCTTGAAATAGGCTAAAACAGAGAAAACAGACTAAAACCGAGAGAAAACATTGATTCGAAGCAGTAAATAGCTATATTACTCTTTCTAGGGTCAAAATAATTAACAATCCAATGCATTTGATTAATTATAAGAGTTCGGGTTGAATTTAGAGTGTTTAGACACCACTTTTATTCATTTTTACTTGAAACAGGCTAAAACCGAGAAAACTTTGATTCGAAGCAGAAACAGCTTTATTACTGTTTCTAGGGTCATAATGTGTGAGAGTACAAATGCATTTGACTAATTGTAAGAGTTCGGGATGAATTTGGAGTGTTTAGACAACACTTCAACCCGTTTTATCCCAAAACATGCTTAAACAGAGAAAACAGGCTAAACCGAGAGAAAACATTGATTCAAACCAGTGAAAAGCTGTATTACTCTTTCTAGGGTTAAAATATGTAATAAACCAATGCATTTGACTAATAATAAGAGTTCGGGTTGAGTTTGGAGTGTTTAGACACCACCTTTACCCATTTTGTCTTGAAATAGGCTAAAACAGAGAAAACAGACTAAAACCGAGAGAAAACATTGATTTGAAGCAGTAAACAGCTATATTACTCTTTCTAGGGTCAAAATAATTAACAATCCAATGCATTTGATTAATTATATGAGTTCGGGTTAAATTTAGAGTGTTTAGACACCACTTTTATCCATTTTCTCTTGAAACAGGCTAAAACGGAGAAAACATTGATTCGAAGCTGTAAACAGCTATTTACTCTTTCCAGGGTCAAAATATGTAACAATCCAATGCATTTGACTAATTATAAGAGTTCGGGTTGAATTTGGAGTGTTTAGACACCACTTTTACCATTTTGTCCCAAAATAGGCTAAAACAGAGAAAACAGGCTAAAACCAAGAGAAAACATTGATTCGAAGCTGTAAACAGCTATTTACTATTTCCAGGGTCAAAATATGTAACAATCCAATGCATTTGACTAATTATAAGAGTTCGGGTTGAATTTGGAGTGTTTAGACACCACTTTTACCCATTTTGTTTCCAAACATGCTAAAAGCGAGAGAACATTGATTCGAAACAGTAAACAGCATCGTTACTGTTTCTAGGATAAGAATGTGTGACAATCCAATGCATTTGACTAACTGTAAGAGTTCAGGATGAATTTGGAGTGTTTCGACAACACTTAAACCTGTTTATCCCAAATCAGACTTAAATAGAAAAAACAGGCTAAAACCGAGAGAAAACATTGATTTGAAGCAGTAAACAGCTATATTACTCTTTCTAGGTTCAAAATAATTAACAATCCAATGCATTTGATTAATTATAAGAGTCCGGGTTGAATTTAGAGTGTTTAGACACCACTTTTGTCCATTTTGTCTTCAAACAGGCTAAAACCGAGAAAACATTGATTCGTAGCAGAAACAGCTTTATTACTGTTTCTAGGGTCAGAATGTGTGATAGTACAAATGCATTTGACTAATTGTAAAAGTTCGGGATGAATTTGGAGTTTTTAGACAACACATAAACCCGTTTTATCCCAAAACAGGCTTAAACAGAGAAAACATGATAAACCCGAGAGAACACATTGATTCAAAGCAGTAAACATATATGTTACTATTTCTAGGGTCAAAATATGTAACAATCCAATGCATTTGACTAATTATAAGAGTTCGGGTTGAATTTGGAATGTTTAGACACCACTTTTACCCATTTTGTCCCAAAATAGGCTAAAACAGAGAAAACATGCTAAAACCGAGAAAACATTGATTCAAAGCAGTAAACAGCTTTGTTACTGTTTCTAGGTCATAATGTGTGACAATCCAATGCATTTTACTAACTGTAAGAGTTCGGGATGAATTTGGAGTGTTTAGACAACACTTAAACCCGTTTTATCCCAAAACATGCTTAAACAGAGAAAACAGGCTCAACCGAGAGAAAACATTGATATAAACCAGTGAAAAGCTATATTACTCTTTCTAGGGTCAAAATAAGTAATAATTCAATGCATTTGACTAATAATAAGAGTTCGGGTTGAATTTGGAGTGTTTAGACACCACTTTTACCCATTATTTCTTTAAATAGATTAAAACTGAGAAAACATTGATTCGAAACAGTAAACAGCATCGTTACTGTTTCTAGGATCAGAATGTGTGACAATCCAATGCATTTGACTAACTGTAAGAGTTCGGGATGAATTTGGAGTGTTTAGACAACAATTAAACCTGTTTATCCCAAAATAGACTTAAATAGAGAAAACAGGCTAAAACCGAGAGAAAACATTGATTCAAAGCAGTAAACAGCTATGATACTCTTTCTAGGATCAAAATATGTATAATCCAATGCATTTGACTAATTATAAGAGTTCGAGTTAAAATTGGAGTGTTTAGACACCACTTTTACCCATTTTGTCTTGAAATTGGCTAAAACAGAGAAAACATGCTAAAACCGAGAGAAAACATTGATTCGAAGCAGTAAACAGCTATATTAATCTTTCTAGGGTCAAATTATGTAACAATCCAATGCATTTGATTAATTATAAGAGTTCGGGTTGAATTTGGAGTCTTTAGACACCACTTTTACCCATTTTGTCTTGAAATAGGCTAAAACTGAGAAAACATTGATTCGAAGCAGAAACAGCTTTATTACTGTTTCTAGGGTCATAATGTGTGAGAGTACAAATGCAATTGACTAATTGTAAGAGTTCGAGATGAATTTGGAGTGTTTAGACAACACTTCAACCCGTTTTATCCCAAAACATGCTTAAACAGAGAAAACAGGCTAAACCGAGAGAAAACATTGATTCAAACCAGTGAAAAGCTGTATTACTCTTTCTAGGGTTAAAATATGTAATAAACCAATGCATTTGACTAATAATAAGAGTTCGGGTTGAGTTTGGAGTGTTTAGACACCACCTTTACCCATTTTGTCCCCAAACTGGCTAAAAGCGAGAGAACATTGATTCGAAACAGTAAACAGTATCGTTACTCTTACTAGGATCAGAATGTGTGACAATCCAATGCATTTGACTAACTGTAAGAGTTCAGGATGAATTTGGAGTGTTTAGACAACACTTAAACCCGTTTTATCCGAAAACATGCTTAAACAGAGAAAACAGGATAAACCGAGAGAAAACATTGATTCAAACCAGTGAAAAGCTATATTACTATTTCTAGGGTCAAAATATGTAATAATCCAATGCATTTGACTAATAATAAGAGTTCGGGTTGAGTTTGGAGTGTTTAGACACCACTTTTACCCATTTTGTCTTGAAATAGGCTAAAACAGAGAAAACAGACTAATACCGAGAGAAAACATTGATTCGAAGCAGTAAACAGCTATATTACTCTTTCTAGGGTCGAAATAATTAACAATCCAATGCATTTGATTAATTATATGAGTTCGGGTTAAATTTAGAGTGTTTAGACACCACTTTTATCCATTTTCTCTTGAAACAGGCTAAAACTGAGAAAACATTGATTCGAAGCTGTAAACAGCTATTTACTCTTTCTAGGGTCAAAATATGTAACAATCCAATGCATTTGACTAATAATAAGAGTTCGGGTTGAATTTGGAGTGTTTAGACACCACTTTTACCATTTTGTCCCAAAATAGGCTAAAACAGAGAAAACAGGCTAAAACCAAGAGAAAACATTGATTCGAAGCTGTAAACAGCTATTTACTCTTTCCAGGGTCAAAATATGTAACAATCCAATGCATTTGACTAATTATAAGAGTTCAGGTTGAATTTGGAGTGTTTAGACACCACTTTTACCCATTTTGTCTCCAAACAGGCTAAAACCGAGAGAACATTGATTCGAAACAGTAAACAGCATCGTTACTGTTTCTAGGATCAGAATGTGTGACAATCCAATGCATTTGACTAACTGTAAGAGTTCAGGATGAATTTGGAGTGTTTCGACAACACTTAAACCTGTTTATCCCAAATCAGACTTAAATAGAAAAAACAGGCTAAAACCGAGAGAAAACATTGATTCAAATCAGTAAACAGCTATGTTACTCTTTCTAGGATCAAAATATGTAATAATCCAATGCATTTGACTAATTATAAAATTTCGGGTTGAAATTGGAGTGTTTAGACACCACTTTTACCCATTTTGTCTTGGCATAGGCTAAAGCTGAGAAAACATTGATTTGAAGCAGAAACAGCTTTATTATTGTTTCTAGGGTCAGAATGTGTGAGAGTACAAATGCATTTGACTAATTGTAAGAGTTCGGGATGAATTTGGAGTGTTTAGACAACACATAAACCCGTTTTATCCTAAAACAGGCTTAAACAGAGAAAACATGCGAAAACCGAGAGAAAACATTGATTCAAAGCAGTAAACAAATATGTTACTATTTATAGGGTCAAAATATGTAACAATCAAATGCATTTGACTAATTATAAGAGTTCGGGTTGAATTTGGAATGTTTAGACACCACTTTTACCCATTTTGTCCCAAAATAGGCTAAAACAGAGAAAACATGCTAAAACCGAGAAAACATTGATTCAAAGCAGTAAACAGCTTTGTTACTGTTTCTAGGTCAAAATGTGTGACAATCAATGCATTTTAATAACTGTAAGAGTTCGGGATGAATTTGGAGTGTTTAGACAACACTTAAACCCGTTTTATCCCAAAACATGCTTAAACAGAGAAAACAGGCTCAACCGAGAGAAAACATTGATATAAACTAGTGAAAAGCTATATTACTCTTTCTAGGGTCAAAATAAGTAATAATCCAATGCATTTGACTAATAATAAGAGTTCGGGTTGAATTTGGAGTGTTTAGACACCACTTTTACCTATTTTGTCTTGAAATAGGCTAAAACAGAGAAAACAGACTAAAACCGAGAGAAAACATTGATTCGAAGCAGTAAACAGCTATATTACTCTTTCTAGGGTCAAAATAATTAACAATCCAATGCATTTGATTAATTATAAGAGTTCGGTTGACTTTAGAGTGTTTAGACACCACTTTTGTCCATTTTGTCTTGAAACAAGCTAAAACCGAGAAAACATTGATTCGAAGCAGAAACAGCTTTATTACTGTTTCTAGGGTCATAATGTGTGAGAGTACAAATGCATTTGACTAATTGTAAGAGTTCGGGATGAATTTGGAGTGTTTAGATAACACATAAACCCGTTTTATCCCAAAACAGGCTTAAACAGAGAAAACATGCTAAAATCGAGAGAAAAACATTCATTTAAAGCAGTAAACAGCTATGTTACTATTTCTAGGGTCAAAATATGTAACAATCCAATGCATTTGACTAATTATAAGAGTTCGGGTTGAATTTGGAATGTTTAGACACCACTTTTACCCATTTTGTCCCAAAATAGGCTAAAACAGAGAAAACATGCTAAAACCGAGAAAACATTGATTCAAAGCAGTAAAAAGCTTTGTTGCTGTTTCTAGGTCAGAATGTGTGACAATCAATGCATTTTACTAACTGTAAGAGTTCGGGATGAATTTGGAGTGTTTAGACAACACTTAAACCCGTTTTATCCCAAAACATGCTTAAACAGAGAAAACAGGCTCAACCGAGAGAAAACATTGATATAAACCAGTGAAAAGCTATATTACTCTTTCTAGGGTCAAAATAAGTAATAATTCAATGCATTTGACTAATAATAAGAGTTCGGGTTGAATTTGGAGTGTTTAGACACCACTTTTACCTATTTTGTCTTGAAATAGGCTAAAACAGAGAAAACAGACTAAAACCGAGAGAAAACATTGATTCGAAGCAGTAAACAGCTATATTACTCTTTCTAGGGTCAAAATAATTAACAATCCAATGCATTTGATTAATTATAAGCGTTCGGGTTGACTTTAGAGTGTTTAGACACCACTTTTGTCCATTTTGTCTTGAAACAGGCTAAAACCGAGAAAACATTGATTCGAAGCAGAAACAGCTTTATTACTGTTTCTAGGGTCATAATGTGTGAGAGTACAAATGCATTTGACTAATTGTAAGAGTTCGGGATGAATTTGGAGTGTTTAGATAACACATAAACCCGTTTTATCCCAAAACAGGCTTAAACAGAGAAAACATGCTAAAACCGAGAGAAAAACATTCATTTAAAGCAGTAAACAGCTATGTTACTATTTCTAGGGTCAAAATATGTAACAATCCAATGCATTTGACTAATTATAAGAGTTCGGGTTGAATTTGGAATGTTTAGACACCACTTTTACCCATTTTGTCCCAAAATAGGCTAAAACAGAGAAAACATGCTAAAACCAAGAAAACATTGATTCGAAGCAGTAAACAGCTTTTTTACTGTTTCTAGGTCAGAATGTGTGACAATCCAATGCATTTTACTAACTGTAAGAGTTCGGGATGAATTTGGAGTGTTTAGACAACACTTAAACCCGTTTTATCCCAAAACATGCTTAAACAGAGAAAACAGGCTAAACCGAGAGAAAACATTGATTCAAACCAGTGAAAAGCTATATTACTATTTCTAGGGTCAAAATATGTAATAATCCAATGCATTTGACTAATAATAAGAGTTCGGGTTGAATTTGGAGTGTTTAGACACCACTTTTATCCATTTTGTCTTGAAATAGGCTAAAACAGAGAAAACAGACTAAAACCGAGAGAAAACATTGATTCGAAGCAGTAAATAGCTATATTACTCTTTCTAGGGTCAAAATAATTAACAATCCAATGCATTTGATTAATTATAAGAGTTCGGGTTGAATTTAGAGTGTTTAGACACCACTTTTATCCATTTTTTCTTGAAACAGGCTAAAACCAAGAAAACATTGATTCGAAGCAGAAACAGCTTTATTACTGTTTCTAGGGTCATAATGTGTGAGAGTACAAATGCAATTGACTAATTGTAAGAGTTCGGGATGAATTTGGAGTGTTTAGACAACACTTCAACCCGTTTTATCCCAAAACATGCTTAAACAGAGAAAACAGGCTAAACCGAGAGAAAACATTGATTCAAACCAGTGAAAAGCTGTATTACTCTTTCTAGGGTTAAAATATGTAATAAACCAATGCATTTGACTAATAATAAGAGTTCGGGTTGAGTTTGGAGTGTTTAGACACCACCTTTACCCATTTTGTCTTGAAATAGGCTAAAACAGAGAAAACAGACTAAAACCGAGAGAAAACATTGATTTGAAGCAGTAAACAGCTATATTACTCTTTCTAGGGTCAAAATATGTAACAATCCAATGCATTTGACTAATTATAAGAGTTCGGGTTGAATTTGGAGTGTTTAGATACCACTTTTACCCATTTTGTTTCCAAACATGCTAAAAGCGAGAGAACATTGATTCGAAAAAGTAAACAGCATCGTTACTGTTTCTAGGATAAGAATGTGTGACAATCCAATGCATTTGACTAACTATAAGAGTTCAGGATGAATTTGGAGTGTTTCGACAATACTTAAACCTGTTTATCCCAAATCAGACTTAAATAAAAAAAACAGGCTAAAACCGAGAGAAAACATTGATTCGAAGCAGTAAACAGCTATATTACTCTTTCTAGGTTCAAAATAATTAACAATCCAATGCATTTGATTAATTATAAGAGTTCGGGTTGAATTTAGAGTGTTTAGACACCACTTTTGTCCATTTTGTCTTCAAACAGACTAAAACCGAGAAAACATTGATTCGAAGCAGAAACAGCTTTATTACTGTTTCTAGGGTCAGAATGTGTGAGAGTACAAATGCATTTGACTAATTGTAAAAGTTCGGGATGAATTTGGAGTTTTTAGACAACACATAAACCCGTTTTATCCCAAAACAGGCTTAAATAGAGAAAACATGCTAAAACCGAGAGAAAACATTGATTCAAAGCAGTAAACAGCTATGTTACAATTTCTAGGGTCAAAATATGTAACAATCCAATGCATTTGACTAATTATAAGTGTTCGGGTTGAATTTGGAGTCTTTAGACACCACTTTTACCCATTTTGTCCCTAAATAAGCTAAAACCGAGAAAACATGGATTCGAAGCAGTAAACAGCTTTGTTACTGTTTCTAGGGTCAGAATGTGTGACAATCCAATGCATTTGACTAACTTTAAGAATTCGGGATGTATTTGGAGTGTTTAGACAACACTTAAACCCGTTTTAACCCAAAACATGCTTAAACAGAGAGAACAGGCTAAAACCGAGAGAAAACACTGAATCAAACCAGTAAACAGCTATATTACTCTTTCTAGGGTCAAAATATGTAAAAATCCAATGCATTTGACTAATAATAAGAGTTCGGGTTGAATTTGGAGTGTTTAGACACCACTTTTACCCATTTTGTCTTGAAATAGGCTAAAACAGAGAAAACAGACTAAAACCGAGAGAAAACATTGATTCGAAGCAGTAAACAGCTATATTAATCTTTCTAGGATCAAAATAATTAACAATCCAATGCATTTGATTAATTATAAGAGTTCGGGTTGAATTTAGAGAGTTTAGACACCACTTTTATCCATTTTGTCTTGAAACAGGTAAAACCGAGAAAACATTAATCCGCAGTAGAAACAGCTTTGTTATTGTTTCTAGGATCAGAATGTGTGAGAATCTAATGCATTTGACTAATTGTAAAAGTTCGTGATGAATTTGGAGTGTTTACACAACAGTTAAACCCGTTTTATCCCAAAACATGCTTCAAGAGAGAAAACAGGCTAAAACCGTGAGAAAACATTGATTTAAAGCAGTAACCAACTATGTTATTCTTATAGGGTCAAAATAAGTAACAATCCAATGCATTTGACTAATTATAAGAGTTCGTGTTGAATTTGGAGTGTTTAGAGAGCACTTTTACCCATTTTGTCCCAAACAGGGTAAAACCGAGAAAACATTGATTCAAAACAGTAACCAGCATCGTTACTGTTTCTAGAATCAGAATGTGTGACAATCCAACGCATTTTACTAACTGTAAGAGTTTGGGATAAATTTGGAGTGTTTAGACAACACTTAAACCTATTTATCCCAAAACAAGCTTAAACAGAGAAAACAGGCTAAAACCAAGAGAAAAAATTGATTCAAAGCAGTAAACAGCTATGTTACTCTTTCTAGGATCAAAATATGTATTAATCCAATGCATTTGACTAATTATAAGTGTTCGGGTTAAAATTGGAGTGTTTAGACACCACTTTTACCCATTTTATCTTGAAATAGGCTAAAACAGAGAAAACAGGCTAAAACCGAGAGAAAACATTGATTCGAAGCAGTAAATAGCTATATTACCCTTTCTAGGGTCAAATTATGTAACAATCCTATGCATTTGATTAATTATAAGAGTTCGGGTTGAATTTGGAGTGTTTAGACACCACTTTTACCCATTTTGTCTTGGAATAGGCTAAAACTGAGAAAACATTGATTCGAAGCAGAAACAGCTTTATTACTGTTTTTATGGTCAGAATGTGTGAGAGTACAAATGCATTTGACTAATTGTAAGAGTTCGGGATGAATTTGGAGTGTTTAGACAACACTTAAACCCGTTTTATCCCAAAACAGGCTTAAACAGAGAAAACAGCCTAAAAATGAGAGAAAACATTGATTCAAAGCAGTAAACAGCTATGTTACTATTTCTAGGGTCAAAATATGTTACAATCCAATGCACTTGATTAATTATAAGAGTTCGGATTGAATTTAGAGTGTTTAGACACCACTTTTACCCATTTTGTCCCAAAATAGGCTAAAAGAGAGAAAACAAGCTAAAACCGACAAAACATTGATTCGAAGTAGTAAACAGCTTTGTTAATGTTTCTAAGGTCAGAATGTGTGACAATCCAATGCATTTTACTAACTGTAAGAGTTCGAGATGAATTTGGAGTGTTTAGACAAGACTTAAACCCGTTTTGTCCTAAAAGAGGCTTAAACAGAGAAAACAGCCTAAAAATGAGAGAAACATTGATTTAAAATTGTAAACAGCTATGTTAATCTTTATAGGGTCCAATGCAACAATCCTATGCATTTGACTAATTATAAGAGTTCAGGTTGAATTTGGAGTGTTTAGACACGACGTTTACCCATTTTGCCCCGAAACAGGCTAAAACTGAGAAAACATTGATTCGAAGAAGTAAACAGCATTGTTACTGTTTCTAGGGTCAGAATGTCTGAGAGTACAAATGCATTTGACTAACTGTAAGAGTTTGGATGAAATTGGAGAGTTTAGACAACACTTAAACCCGTTTTATCCAAAAACATGCTTATAAAGAGAAAACAAGCAAAAATCGAGAGAAAACATTGATTCAAAGCAGTAAACAGCTATGTTACTCTTTGTAGGGTCAAAATATGTAATAATCCAATGTATTTGACTAATTATAAGAGTTCGGGTTGAATTTGGAGTGTTTAGACACCACTTTTACCCATATTGTCCCGAAACAGGCTAAAACAGAGAAATCATTTCTTCGAAGTACAAACAGCTTTTTTACTGTTTCTAGGGTCATAATGTATGAGAATCTAATGCATTTGACTGATTGTAAGAGTCCAGGTTGAATTTGGAGTGTTTAGACAACACTTAAACCCGTTTTATCCCAAAACAGGCTTAAACAGAGAAAACAGCCTAAAAATGAGAGAAAACATTGATTTAAAATAGTAAAAAGCTATGTTACTCTTTATAGGGTTAAAATATGTAATAATCCAATGCATTTGACTAATTATAAGAGTTCAGGTTCAATTTGGAGTGTTTAGACACGACTTTTACCCATTTTGTCCTGAAACAGGCTAAAACTGAGAAAACATTGATTTGAAGCAGTAAACAGCTTTGTTACTGTTTCTAGGGTCAGAATGTGTGACAATCTAATGAATTTGACTAACTATAAGAGTTCGGATGAATTTGGAGTGTTTAGACAACACTTAAACCCGTTTAATCCCAAAACATGCTTAAACAGAGAAAACAGGCTAAAACCGAGTGAAAACATTGACTCAAAGCAGTAAACAGCTATGTAACTCTTTATAGGGTCATAATATGTAAAAATCCAATGCATTTGACTAATTATAAGAGTTCAGGTTGCATTTGGAGTGTTTAGACACGACTTTTACCCATTTTGTCCCGAAACAAGCTAATAGTGAGAAAACATTGATTCGAAGAAGTAAACAGCTTTGTTACTGTTTCTAGGGTCAGAATGTGTGCAATCTAATGCATTTGACTAACTGTAAGAGTTTGGATGAATTTGGAGTGTTTAGACAACACTTAAACCCGTTTTATCCAAAAACATGCTTAGAAAGAGAAAACAAGCTAAAACCGAGAGAAAACATTGATTCAATGCAGTAAACAGCTATGTTACTCTTTCTAGGGTCAAAATATGTAATAATCCAATGCATTTGACTAATTGTAAGAGTTCGGGATGAATTTGGAGTGTTTAGACAACACTTAAACCCGTTTTATCCCAATACAGGCTTAAACAGAGAAAACAGCCTAAAAATGAGAGAAAACATTGATTCAAAGCAGTAAACAGCTATGTTACTATTTCTAGGGTCAAAATATGTTACAATCCAATGCATATGACTAATTATAAGAGTTCGGATTGAATTTAGAGTGTTTAGACACCACTTTTACCCATTTTGTCCCAAAATAGGCTAAAACAGAGAAAACATGCTAAAACCGAGAAAACATTGATTCGAAGTAGTAAACAGCTTTGTTAATGTTTCTAGGGTCAGAATGTGTGACAATCCAATGCATTTTACTAACTGTAAGAGTTCGGGATGAATTTGGAGTGTTTAGACAACACTTAAACCCGTTTTGTCCTAAAAGAGGCTTAAACAGAGAAAACAACCTAAAAATGAGAGAAACGTTGATTTAAAATTGTAAATAGCTATGTTAATCTTTATAGGGTCCAATGCAACAATCCTATGCATTTGACTAATTATAAGAGTTCAGGTTGAATTTGGAGTGTTTAGACACGACGTTTACCCATTTTGCCCTGAAACAGGCTAAAACTGAGAAAACATTGATTCGAAGAAGTAAACAGCGTTGTTACTGTTTCTAGGGTCAGAATGTGTGACAATCTAATGAACTTGACTAACTATAAGAGTTCAGATGAATTTGGAGTGTTTAGACAACACTTAAACCCGTTTAATCCCAAAACATGCTTAAACAGAGAAAACAGGCTAAAACCGAGTGAAAACATTGACTCAAAGCAGTAAACAGCTATGTAACTCTTTATAGGGTCATAATATGTAAAAATCCAATGCATTTGACTAATTATAAGAGTTCAGGTTGCATTTGGAGTGTTTAGACACGACTTTTACCCATTTTGTCCCGAAACAAGCTAAGACTGAGAAAACATTGATTCGAAGAAGTAAACAGCTTTGTTACTGTTTCTAGGGTCAGAATGTGTGCAATCCAATGCATTTGACTAACTGTAAGAGTCTGGATGAATTTGGAGTGTTTAGACAACACTTAAACCCGTTTTATCCAAAAACATGCTTAGAAAGAGAAAACAAGCTAAAACCGAGAGAAAACATTGATTCAAAGCAGTAAACAGCTATGTTACTCTTTCTAGGGTCAAAATATGTAACAATCCAATGCATTTGACTAATAGTAAGAGTTCGGGATGAATTTGGAGTGTTTAGACAACACTTAAACCCGTTTTATCCCAAAACAGGCTTAAACAGAGAAAACAGCCTAAAAATGAGAGAAAACATTGATTCAAAGCAGTAAACAGCTATGTTACTATTTTTAGGGTCAAAATATGTTACAATCCAATGCATTTGACTAATTATAAGAGTTCGGATTGAATTTAGAGTGTTTAGACACCACTTTTACCCATTTTGTCCCAAAATAGGCTAAAACAGAGAAAACATGCTAAAACCGAGAAAACATTGATTCGAAGTAGTAAACAGCTTTGTTAATGTTTCTAGGGTCAGAATGTGTGACAATCCAATGCATTTTACTAACTGTAAGAGTTCGGGATGAATTTGGAGTGTTTAGACAACACTTAAACCCGTTTTGTCCTAAAAGAGGCTTAAACAGAGAAAACAACCTAAAAATGAGAGAAACATTGATTTAAAATTGTAAACAGCTATGTTAATCTTTATAGGGTCCAATGCAACAATCCTATGCATTTGACTAATTATAAGAGTTCAGGTTGAATTTGGAGTGTTTAGACACGATGTTTACCCATTTTGCCCCGAAACAGGCTAACACTGAGAAAACATTGATTTGAAGCAGTAAACAGCTTTGTTACTGTTTCTAGGGTCAGAATGTGTGAAAATCTAATGAATTTGACTAACTATAAAAGTTCGGATAAATTTGGAGTGTTTAGACAACACTTAAACCCGTTTAATCCCAAAACATGCTTAAACAGAGAAAACAGGCTAAAACCGAGTGAAAACATTGACTCAAAGCAGTAAACAGCTATGTTACTCTTTATAGGGTCATAATATGTAACAATCCAATGCATTTGACTAATTATAAAAGTTCAGGTTGCATTTGGAGTGTTTAGACACGACTTTTACCCATTTTGTCCCGAAACAAGCTAAAACTGAGAAAACATTGATTCGAAGAAGTAAACAGCTTTGTTACTGTTTCTAGGGTCAGAATGTGTGCAATCCAATGCATTTGACTATCTGTAAGAGTTTGGATGAATTTGGAGTGTTTAGACAACACTTAAACCCGTTTTATCCAAAAACATGCTTAGAAAGAGAAAACAAGCTAAAACCGAGAGAAAACATTGATTCAAAGCAGTAAACATCTATGTTACTCTTTCTAGGGTCAAAATATGTAACAATCCAATGCATTTGACTAATTATAAGAGTTCGGGTTGAATTTGGAGTGTTTAGACACCACTTTTATCCATTTTGTTTTAAAATAGGCTAAAACACAGAAAACAGGCTAAAAGCGAGAGAAAACATTGATTCGAAGCAGTAAATAGCAGTATTACTCTTTCTAGGGTCAAAATATGTAACAATGCAATGCATTTGACTAATTATAAGAGTTCAGGTTGAATTTGGAGTGTTTAGACACCACTTTTACCCATTTTGTTTTAAAATAGGCTAAAACAGAGAAAACAAGCTAAAAGCGAGAGAAAACATTGATTCGAAGCAGTAAATAGCAATATTACTCTTTCTAGGGTCAAAATATGTAACAATGCAATGCATTTGACTAACTATAAGAGTTCGGGTTGAATTTGGAGTGTTTAGATACCACTTTTACCCATTATGTCTTGAAACAGGCTAAAACCGAGAAAACATTGGTTCGAAGCAGTAACAGCTTTATAACTGTTTCTAGGGTCAGAATATGTGAGAATACAAATTCATTTGACTAATTGTAAGAGTTGGGATGAATTTGGAGTGTTTAGACAACACTTAAACCCGTTTATCCCAAAACAGGCTTAAATAGATAAAACAGGCTAAAACCAAGAGAAAACATTGAGTCAAAGCAGTAAACAGCTATGTTACTCTTTCTAGGGTCAAAATATGTAATAATCCAATGCATTTGACTAATTATAAGAGTTAGGGTTGAATTTGGAGTGTTTGGACACCACTTTTACCCATTTTATCCCGAAAAACGATAAAACCGAGAAAACATTGATTCGAAGCAGTAAACAACTTTGTTACTGTTTCTAGGGTCAGAATGTGTGACAATCCAATGCATTTGACTAACTGTAAGAATTCGGGATGAATTTGGAATGTTTAGACAACACTTAAACCCGTTTTATCCTAAAACATGCTTAAACAGAGAAAACAGGCTGAAACCGAGAGAAAACATTGATTCAAAGCAGTAAACAGCTATGTTACTCTTTATAGGGGGTCAAAATATGTAACAATCTAATGCATTAGACTAATTATAAGAGTTCAGATATAATTTGGAGTGTTTAGACACCACTTTTACCCATTTTGTGCCGATATAGGCTAAAACAGAGAAAACAGGCTAAAACCAAGAGAAAACATTGATTTGAAGGAGTAAATAGCTATGTTACTCTTTCTAGGGTCAAAATATGTAATATTCCAATGCATTTGACTAATTATAAGAGTTCGGGTTGAATTTGGAGTGTTTAGACACCACCTAACCCATTTTGTCCTAAAACAGACTAAAACCGAGAAAACATTGATCCGAAGTAGAAACAGCTTTGTTACTGTTTCTAGGGTCAGAATGTGTGAGAATCCAATGCATTTGACTAATTGTAAGAGTTCGGGATGAATTTGGAGTGTTTAGACAACAGTTAAACCCGGTTTATCCCAAAACAGGCTTAAACCGAGAAAACAGGCTAAAACCGAGGGGAAACATTGATTTAAAGCAGTAAACAGCTATGTTACTCTTTGTAGGGTAAAAATATGTTACAATCCAATGAATTTGACAAATTATAAGAGTTCGGGTTGAATTAGGAGTGTTTAGACACTGCTTTTACCAATTTTGTCCCGAAACAGGCTAAAACCGAGAAAACATTTCTTCGAAGTACAAACAGCTTTTTTACTGTTTCTAGGGTCAGAATGTATGAGAATCTAATGCATTTGACTGATTGTAAAGGTCCAGGTTGAATTTGGCGTGTTTAGACAACACTTCAACCCGTTTTACCCCAAAACAGGCTTAAACAGAGTAAACAGCCTAAAAATGAGAGAAAACAATGATTTAAAATGGTAAAAAGCTATGTTACTCTTTATAGGGTCAAATATGTAACAATCCAATGCATTTGACTAATTATAAGAGTTCAGGTTGAATTTGGAGTGTTTAGACACGACTTTTACCCATTTTGTCCTGAAACAAGCTAAAACTGAGAAAACATTGATTCGAAGAAGTAAACAGCTTTGTTACTGTTTCTAGGGTCAGACTGTGTGACAATCTAATGAATTTGACTAACTATAAGAGTTCGGATGATTTTGGAGTGTTTAGACAACACTTAAACCCGTTTAATCCCAAAACATGCTTAAACAGAGAAAACAGGCTAAAACCGAGTGAAAACATTGACTCAAAGCAGTAAACAGCTTTGTTACTCTTTATAGGGTCATAATATGTAACAATCCAATGCATTTGACTAATTCTAAGAGTTCAGGTTGCATTTGGAGTGTTTAGACACGACTTTTACCCATTTTGTCCAGAAACAAGCTAAAACTGAGAAAACATTGATTCGAAGAAGTAAACAGCTTTGTTACTGTTTCTAGGGTCAGAATGTGTGCATTCCAATGCATTTGAGTAACTGTAAGAGTTTGGATGAATTTGGAGTGTTTAGACAACACTTAAACCCGTTTTATCCAAAAACATGCTTAGAAAGAGAAAACAAGCTAAAACCGAGAGAAAACATTGATTCAAAGCAGTAAACAGATATGTTACTATTTCTAGGGTCAAAATATGTAACAATCCATTGCATTTGACTAATTATAAGAGTTCGGGTTGAATTTGGAGTGTTTAGACACCACTTTTACCCATTTTGTTTTAAAATAGGCTAAAACAGAGAAAACAGGCTAAAAGCGAGAGAAAACATTGATTCGAAGCAGTAAATAGCAATATTACTCTTTCTAGAGTCAAAATATGTAACAATGCAATGCATTTGACTAATTATAAGAGTTCGGTTGAATTTGGAGTGTTTAGATACCACTTTTACCCATTTTGTCTTGAAACAGGCTAAAACCGAGAAAACATTGGTTCGAAGCAGTAACAGCTTTATAACTGTTTCTAGGGTCAGAATATGTGAGAATACAAATTCATTTGACTAATTGTAAGAGTTGGGATGAATTTGGAGTGTTTAAACAACACTTAAACCCGTTTATCCCAAAACAGGCTTAAATAGATAAAACAGGCTTAAACCAAGAGAAAACATTGATTCAAAGCAGTAAACAGCTATGTTACTCTTTCTAGGGTCAAAATATGTAATAAACCAATGCATTTGACTAATTATAAGAGTTTGGGTTGAATTTGGAGTGTTTAGACACCACTTTTACCCATTTTGTCCCAAAATAGGCTAAAACAGAGAAAACAGGCTAAAACCGAGAGAAAACATTGATTCGAAGCAGTAAACAGCTATTTACTCTTTATAGGGTCAAAATATGTAATAATCCAATGCATTTGACTAATTATAAGAGTTCGGGTTAAATTTGGAGTGTTTAGACACCACTTTTATCCATTTTGTGCCAAAATAGGCTAAAAAGGAGAAAACAGGCTAAAACCGAGAGAAAACATTGATTCGAAGCAGAAACAGCATTATTACTGTTTCTAGGGTCAGAATGTGTGAGTATACAAATGCATTTGACTAATTGTAAAAGTTCGGGATGAATTTGGAGTTTTTAGACAACACATAAACCCGTTTTATCCCAAAACAGGCTTAAACAGAGAAAACATGATAAAACCCGAGAGAACACATTGATTCAAAGTAGTAAACAGATATGTTACTATTTCTAGGGTCAAAATATGTAACAATCCAATGCATTTGACTAATTATAAGAGTTCGGGTTGAATTTGGAATGTTTAGACACCACTTTTACCCATTTTGTCCCAAAATAGGCTAAAACAGAGAAAACATGCTAAAACCGAGAAAACATTGATTCAAAGCAGTAAACAGCTTTGTTACTGTTTCTAGGTCATAATGTGTGACAATCCAATGCATTTTACTAACTGTAAGAGTTCGGGATGAATTTGGAGTGTTTAGACAACACTTAAACCCGTTTTATCCCAAAACAGGCTTAAAAAGAGAAAACAGGCTAAAACCGAGAGAAAACGTTGATTCGGAGCAGTAAACAGCTATGTTACTCTTTCTAGGGTCACAATGTGTAACAATCCAATGCATTTGACTAATTATAAGAGTTCGGGTTGAATTTGGAGTGTTTAGACACCACTTTTACCCATTTTGTCCCAAAATAGGCTAAAACAGAGAAAACAGGCTAAAACCGAGAGAAAACATTGATTCGAAGCAGTAAACAGCTATTTACTCTTTCTAGGGTCAAAATATGTAACAATCCAATGCATTTGACTAATTATAAGAGTTCGGATTGAATTTGGAGTGTTTAGACACCACTTTTACCCATTTTGTCCCAAAATAGGCTAAAACAGAGAAAACAGGCTAAAACCGAGAGAAAACATTGATTCTAAGCAGAAACAGATTTAATACTGTTTCTAGGGTCAGAATGTGTGAGAATACAAATGGATTTGACTAATTAAAAGAGTTTGGGATGAATTTGGAGTGTCTAGACAACACTTAAACCCGTTTTATTCCAAAACAAGCTTAAACAGAGAAAACAGGCTAAAACCGAGAGAAAACATTGATTCGAAGTAGTAAACAGCTATGTTACTATTTCTAGGGTCAAAATATGTAACAATCCAATGCAATTGACTAATTATAAGAGTTCGGGTTGAATTTGGAGTGTTTAGACACCACTTTTACCCATTTTGTCCCAAAATAGGCTAAAACAGAGAAAACAGGCTAAAACCGAGAGAAAACATTGATTCTAAGCAGAAACAGATTTATTACTATTTCTAGGGTCAGAATGTGTGAGAATACAAATGGATTTGACTAATTAAAAGAGTTCAGGATGAATTTGGAGTGTCTAGACAACACTTAAACCCGTTTATCCCAAAACAGGCTTAAACAGAGAAAACAGGCTAAAACCGAGAGAAAACATTGATTCAAAGCAGTAAACAGCTATCTTACTATTTCTAGGGTCAAAATATATAACAATCCAATGTATTTGACTAATTATAAGAGTTCGGGTTGAATTTGGAGTGTTTAGACACCACTTTTACCCATTTTGTCCCAAAATAGGCTAAAATAGAGAAAACAGGCTAAAACCGAGAGAAAACATTGATTCGAAGCAGTAAACAGCTATTTACTCTTTATAGGGTCAAAATATGTAACAACCCAATGCATTTGACTAATTATAAGAGTTCGGGTTAAATTTGGAGTGTTTAGACACCACTTTTATCCATTTTGTGCCAAAATAGGCTAAAAAAGAGAAAACAGGCTAAAACCGAGAGAAAACATTGATTCGAAGCAGAAACAGCATTATTACTGTTTCTAGGGTCAGAATGTGTGAGTATACAAATGCATTTGACTAATTTTAAGAGTTCGGGATGAATTTGGAGTGTTTAGACAACACTTAAACCCGTTTTATCCCAAAACAGGCTTAAACAGAGAAAACAAGATAAAAACCGAGAGAAAACATTTTTTCGAAGCAGTAAACAGCTATTTTACTCTTTCTAGGGTCAAAATATGTAACAATCCAATGAATTTGACTAATTATAAGAGTTCGGGTTGAATTTGGAGTGTTTAGACACCACTTTTACCCATTTTGTCCCGAAACAGGCTTAAACCAAGAAAACATTGATTCTAAGCAATAAACACCTTTGTTACTGTTTCTAGGGTCAGAATGTGTGACAATCCAATGCATTTGACTAACTGTAAGAGTCCGGGATGAATTTGGAGTGTTTAGACAACACTTAAACCCGTTTTATCCCAAAACAGGCTTAAAAAGAGAAAACATGCTAAAACCGAGAGAAAACGTTGATTCGGAGCAGTAAACAGCTATGTTACTCTTTCTAGGGTCACAATGTGTAACAATCCAATGCATTTGACTAATTATAAGAGTTCGGGTTGAATTTGGAGTGTTTAGACACCACTTTTACCCATTTTGTCCCAAAATAGGCTAAAACAGAGAAAACAGGCTAAAACCGAGAGAAAACATTGATTCGAAGCAGTAAACAGCTATTTACTCTTTCTAGGGTCAAAATATGTAACAATCCAATGCATTTGACTAATTATAAGAGTTCGTATTGAATTTGGAGTGTTTAGACACCACTTTTACCCATTTTGTCCCAAAATAGGCTAAAACAGAGAAAACAGGCTAAAACCGAGAGAAAACATTGATTCTAAGCAGAAACAGATTTAATACTGTTTCTAGGGTCAGAATGTGTTAGAATACAAATGGATTTGACTAATTAAAAGAGTTTGGGATGAATTTGGAGTGTCTAGACAACACTTAAACCCGTTTTATTCCAAAACAAGCTTAAACAGAGAAAACAGGCTAAAACCGAGAGAAAACATTGATTCGAAGTAGTAAACAGCTATGTTACTATTTCTAGGGTCAAAATATGTAACAATCCAATGCAATTGACTAATTATAAGAGTTCGGGTTGAATTTGGAGTGTTTAGACACCACTTTTACCCATTTTGTCCCGAAACAGGCTAAAACCGAGAAAACATTTATTCAAAGTACAAACAGCTTTGTTAATTTTTTCTAGGGTCAGAATGTGTGAGAATCTAATGCATTTTACTGATTGTAAGAGTTCAAGTTGAATTTAGAGTGTTTAGACAACAATTAAACACGTTTTATCCCAAAACATGCTTAAACAGAGAAAACAGGCTAAAACCAAGAGAAAACATTGATTGAAAGAAGTAAACAGCTATGTTACTCTTTCTAGGGTCAAATTATGTAACAATCCAATGCTTTTGACTAATGATAAGAGTTCGGGTTGAATTTGGAGTGTTTAGACACCACTTTTAACCATTTTGTCTTAAAACAGGCTAAAACCAAGAAAACATTGATTCGAAGCAGTAAACAGCTTTGTTACTGTTTCTAGGGTCAGAATGTGTGACAGTCCAATGTGTTTGACTAACTGTAAGAGTTCAAGTTGAATTTAGAGTGTTTAGACAACAATTAAACACGTTTTATCCCAAAACATGCTTAAACAGAGAAAACAGGCTAAAACCGAGAGAAAACATTGATTGAAAGAAGTAAAAAGCTATGCTACTATTTCTAGGGTCAAAATATGTAACAATCCAATGAATTTGACTAATTATAAGAGTTCGGGTTGAATTTGGAGTGTTTAGACACCACTTTTACCCATTTTGTCTTGAAAAAAGCTAAAACCGAGAAAACATTGATTTGAGGCACAAACAGCTTTATTACTGTTTCTAGGGTCAGAATGTGTGAGAATGCAAATGCATTTTACTAATTGTAAGAGTTCGGGATGAATTTGGAGTGTTTAGACAACACTTAAACTCGTTTATCCCAAAACAGGCTTAAACAGAGAAAACATGCTAAAACCGAGAGAAAACATTGATTCAAAGCAGTAAACAGCTATCTTACTATTTCTAGGGTCAAAATATATAACAATCCAATGCATTTGACTAATTATAAGAGTTCGGGTTGAATTTGGAGTGTTTAGACACCAGTTTTACCCATTTTGTCCCAAAATTGGCTAAAACAGAGAATACAGGCTAAAACCGTGAGAAAAGATTGATTCGAAGCAGTAAACAGCTATGTTACTCTTTCTAGGGTCAAAATATGTTTTAATCCAATGAATTTGACTAATTATAAGAGTTCGGGTTGAATTTGGAGTGTTTAAACACCACTTTTACCTATTTTGTCTTGAAAAAGGCTAAAACCGAGAAAACATTGATTTGAAGCAGAAACAGCTTTATTACTGTTTCTAGGGTCAGAATGTGTGAGAATACAAATGTATTTGACTAATTGTAAGAGTTCGGGATGAATTTGGAGTGTTTAGACAACACTTAAACCCGTTTATCCCAAAGCAGGCTTAAACAGAGAAAACAGGCTAAAACCGAGAGAAAACATTGATTCAAAGCAGTAAACAACTATCTTACTATTTCTAGGGTCAAAATAAATAACAATCCAATGCATTTGACTAATTATAAGAGTTCGGGTTGAATTTGGAGTGTTTAGACACCAGTTTTACCCATTTTGTCCCAAAATAGGCTAAAACATAAAAAACAGGCTAAAACCGAGAGAAAACATTGATTCGAAGCAGTAAACAGCTATTTACTCTTTCTAGGGTCAAAATATGTAACAATCCAATGCATTTGACTAATTATAAGAGTTCGGGTTGAATTTGGAGTGTTTAGACACCACTTTTACCCATTTTGTCCCAAAATAGGCTAAAACAGAGAAAACCGGCTAAAACCGAGAGAAAACATTGATTCGTAACAGAAACAGCTTTATTAATTTTTCTAGGGTCAGAATGTGTGAGAATACAAATGCATTTGACTAACTGTAAGAGTTCAGATGAATTTGGAGTGTTTAGAAAACACTTAAACCCGTTTTATCCCAAAACATGCTTAAACAGAGAAAACAGGCTAAAATCGAGAGAAAACATTGATTCAAAGCAGTAAACAGCTATGTTACTTTTTCTAGAGTCAAATTATGTAACAATCCAATGCATTTGACTAATGATAAGAGTTTGGGTTGAATTTGGAGTGTTTAGACAGCACTTTTAACCATTTTGTCTTGAAACAGGCTAAATTCAAGAAAACATTGATTCGAAGCAGTAAACAGCTTCATTACTGTTTCTTGGGTCATAATGTGTGACAATCCAATGCATTTGACTAATTCTAAGAGTTCAGGATGAATTTGGAGTGTTTAGACAACACTTCAACCCGTTTTATCCCAAAACAGGCTTAAACAGAGAAAACAGGCTAAAACCGAGAGAAAACGTTGATTCGGAGCAGTAAACAGCTATGTTACTCTTTCTATGGTCAAAATATGTAACAATCCAATGCATTTGACTAATTATAAGAGTTCGGGTTGAAATTGGAGTGTTTGGACACCACTTTTACCCATTTTGTCCCGAAACAGGCTTAAACCAAGAAAACATTGATTCTAAGCAATAAACAGCTTCGTTACTGTTTCTAGGGTCATAATGTGTGACAATCCAATGCATTTGACTAATTCTAAGAGTTCGGGATAAATTTGGAGTGTTTAGACAACACTTAAACCCATTTTGTCTCGAAACTGGCTAAAACTGAAAAAACATTGATTCGAAGCAGTAGACAGCTTTGTTACTGTTTCTAGGGTCATAATGTGTGACAATCCAATGTATTTGACTAATTCTAAGAGTTCGGGATTAATTTGAAGTTATCAGACAACACTTAAACCCATTTTGTCCCGAAATAGGCTAAACCCGAGAAAACATTGATTTGAAGTATTTCACAGCTTTGTTATTGTTTCTGGGTGAGAATGTGTGACAATCCAATATATTTGAATAATTGTAAGAGTTTGGGATGAAATTGGAGTGTTTAGACAACACTTATACCCACTTTGTCACGAAAAAGGCTAAAACCGAGAAAACATTGATTTGAAGCAGTAAATAGTTTTTACTGTTTCTAGGTGAGAATGTGTGACAATCTAATGCATTTGAATAATTGTAAAGGTTCGGGATGAATTTGGAGTGTTCAGACAACACTTATACCCATTTTGTCCCGAATCAAGCTAAAACCAAGAAAACATTGATTCGAAGTATTAAACAGTTTTATTACTATTTCTGGGTGAGAATGTGTGACAAACCAATTCATTTGAATAATTGTAAGAGTTCGGGATCAATTCAGAATTATTTAGACATCACTTAAACTGTTTTATCCCTAAAGAGGCTTAAACCTAGAAAACAGGCTAAAACCGAGAAAACATAGATTCAAACTAGTAAACAGGTTTCTTACTGTTTCTAGTGTCAAAATATGCAACAATCTATTGCATTTGACTAATTTTTAGAGTTCGGGATGAATTTGGAGTGTTTAGACAACAATTATGACCATTTTGTCGCGAATTAGGCTAAAACTGAGAAAACATTCATTCGAAGCAGTAAACAGCTTTGTTACTGTTTCTGGGTGAGAATGTTTGACAATCCAATGCATTTGAATAAGTGTAAGAGTTCGGGATGAATCTGAAGTGTTTAGACAACACTTAAACCCATTTTGTCCCGAAACAGGCTAAAACCGAGAAAAAATTGATTTGAAGTATTAAACAGTTTTGTTACTGTTTCTGTGTGAGAATATGTGACAATCCAATTCATTTGACTAATCGTAAGAGTTCAGATGAATTTGGAGTGTTTAAATTACTTAAACCCGTTTTATCCCAAAAGAGGCTTAACCCGAGGAAACAGGCTAAACCTGAGAAAACATTGATTCGAAGCAGTAAACAGCTTTGTTACAGTTTCTAGGGTCAAAATATGTAATGATTCAATGCATCTGACTAATTATAAGCGTTCAGGTTGAATTTGGAGTGATTAGACAATGCTTATAACTATTTTGTCCCAAAACAGACTTAAAACAATAAAACAGGCTAAAACCAAGAAAATATAAATTCGAATCAGTAAACAGCTTTGTTTGTGTTTCTAGGGTCAACATGTGTGACAATAAATTCATTTGACGAATTGTAAGAGTTTGGGATGAATTTTGTGTGTTTAGACAACACTTATACCCATTTTGTCTCGAAACTAGATAAAACTGAGAAAACATTGATTCGAAGCAGTAGACAGCTTTGTCACCGTCTCTAGGGTCATAATGTGTGACAATCGTATGCATTTGACTAATTGTAAGAGTTTGGGATGAATTTGGAGTGTTTAGACAACACTTATACCCATTTTGTCTCGAAACTGGATAAAACTGAGAAAACATTGATTCGAAGCAGTAGACAGCTTTCTGACTGTCTCTAGGGTCATAATGTGTGACAATCCAAAGCATTTGACTAATTCTAAGAGTTTGGGATGAATTTGGAGTGTTTAGACAACACTTAAACCCATTTTGCTTCAAAACTGGCTAAAACTGAGAAAACATTAATTCGAAGCAGTAGACAGTTTTGTTACTGTTTCTAGGGTCATAATGTGTGACAATCCAATGCATTTGAGTAATTCTAAGGGTTCGATATTAATCTGAAGTTTTTAGACAACACTTAAACCCATTTTGTCCTGAAATAAGCTAAACCCGAGAAAACATTGATTCGAATTATTTCACAGCTTTGTTATTGTTTCAGGGTGAGAATGTGTGACAATCCAATGCATTTGAATAATTATAAGACTTTGGGATGAAATTGGAGTGTTTAGACAACACTTATACCCACTTTGTCCTGAAACAGGCTGAAACCGAGAAACATTGATTTGAAGCAGTAAACAGCTTTTTTACTGTTTCTTTGGTAACTGTGTGACAATCCAATGCATTTGACTAAATGTACGCATTTGGGATGAATTTTTGTTTGGACAACACTTATACCCATTTTGTCCCAAAACAGGCTAAAACCGAGAAAACATTGATTCGAAGCAGTAAACAGCTTTGTTACTGTTACTGGGTGAGAATGTGTGACAATCTAATGCATTTGACTAATTGTAAGAGTTCGGGATGAATTTGGAGTGTTTAGACAACACTTATACCCACTTTATCCCAAACCAGGCTAAAACCAAGAAAACATTGATTTGAAGCACTAAACAGCTTTGTTACTGTTTCTGTCTGAGAATGTGTGACAATCCAATGCATTGACTAATTGTAAGAGTTCCGATGAATTTGGAGTGTTTAAATTACTTAAACCATTTTTATCCCAAAAGAGGCTTAAACCTGAGGAAACAGGCTAAACCTAAGAAAACATTGATTCGAAGCAGTAAACAGCTTTGTCAAAGTTTCTAGGGTCAAAATATGTAACAATCCAATGCATCTGATTAATTATAAGAGTTCGGGTTGAAATTGGAGTGTTTTGACACCACTTTTTCCCATTTTGTCCCGAAACAGGCTAAAACCAAGAAAACATTGATTCGAAGCAGTAGACAGCTTTGTTACTGGTTCTAGGGTCAGAATATGTAACAATTCAATGCATCTGACTAATTATAAGAGTTCGCGTTGAATTTGGAGTGTTTAGACAATGCTTATACCTGTTTTGTCCTAAAACAGGCTTAAAACAATAAAACAGGCTAAAACCGAGAAAACATAAATTCGAATCAGAAAACAGCTTTGTTTGTGTGACAATATGTGTGACAATCAAATGCATTTGACTAATTGTAAGAGTTTGGGATGAATTTGGAGTGTTTAGACAACACTTAAACCCATTTTGTCCCGAAATAGGCTAAACCCGAGAAAACATTGATTCGAAGTATTTCACAGCTTTGTTATTGTTTCTGGGTGAGAATGTGTGACAATCCAATGCAATTGAATAATTGTAAGAGTTTGGGATGAAATTGGAGTGTTTAGACAACACTTATACCCACTTTGTCCCGAAACAGGCTAAAACCGAGAAAACATTGATTTGAAGCAGTAAACAGCTTTTTTACTGTTTCTTTGGTGAATGTGTGACAATCCAATGCATTTGACTAAATGTAAGCATTTGGGATGAATTTTTGTTTGGACAACACTTATACCCATTTTGTCCCAAAACAGGCTAAAACCGAGAAAACATTGATTCGAAGCAGTAAACAGCTTTGTTACTGTTTCTAGGGTCAGAATGTGTGACAATCCAATGCATTTGAATAATTGTAAGAGTTCGGGATGAATTTGGAGTGTTTAGACAACACTTATACCCACTTTATCCCAAAACAGGCTAAAACCAAGAAAACATTGATTTGAAGCACTAAACAGCTTTGTTACTGTTTCTGTGTGAGAATGTGTGACAATCCAATGCATTGACTAATTGTAAGAGTTCCGATGAATTTGGAGTGATTTAGACATCACTTAAACTGTTTTATCCCAAAAGAGGCTTAAACCTAGAAAATAGGCTAAAACCGAGAAACAGTTATATAGGCCGTCGTAAAGGAGTCGTAGTGTAGTCGTAACATTTGAAGACTCGGTTACGACGGATTTACGACTAATCATGATATACATTTATTCTGCTTGTAGTCGTAAAGTAGTCGTAACATACTTGCTATTGATTTACGACTATTTCTCTACTATTCTATTATGCCCCAAATTACATTTGTTTAGCGACTAATGTTTTGTGGAAAACAAATTTGTAAATGTTTTAAATTGAAATTGGTACATGTTTCTCAAAGTATTATGAAACCAATATTGTAAATACAACAAAAACAAGATTGAGACAATAAATTCATATGAACCGATGATTCATAATACAAACCAAAAGAGACAAATGCATACCAAGTTTCTCACAAGACAAATATACAAACCAAAAGAGACAAATGCATACCAGTATACATGTGTCTCAACAAAAGAGACAAGTTCAACAAAAGAGACAATCTCAACAAAAGAGACAACCTCATTAGTTAGGTCTATGAAATTGGAGGGTGAGAAGTCAACCTAAAAAGCATCACTGTTTGGAGATGGAGAAGGAATCGGATTTGAAGGTGGAGCTGTTGCAGGAAGTGTGGTTGAGAGTGGATTTGTGGTAGCTTCAGCTGACTGAGTCGTCAAAAACTCAATAAAGGTCGGGTCAGTTTTGCGCAGGTACTTCTCCACTAAGGACAAATGCACTAACTTGTCCTTCTGCTCAGCCACAGCTTGGAAATGTAGTGCTTCACGGGCAGCAAGCTCTGCATCACGAGCAGCAACCTCAGCATCATGACGAGAGTTATAAGTAGCCTGCTCTTCGATTTGACGTTGAGTTTCCTTCATTTGCTCTTGCAATGACTGAAACATTGCAGACTCTTGTCATTGGTTTTCCTTGCCATTGAGAAGAGGTTGAAGAGTATGCTTAAGACTTCCAACTCCATATAGGTTTCCTCGTGAATCTTTCTGAGTAGACTACAAAAACAAAGAGAAAAACACTACATAAAGAGGCTGTAGAAGTCGAAAGATAATTCAATGTGGGTTGTGAAAAGTGATACTTTACCTGAATAAAGATGCTTGTGTAATCATCTGCTGTGAGCTCTGGAGGCTGTGAAGTATGTTCCCGAAGGTCGGACAACTTCTGCTGCAAGTTCTTCTCATAATTGAGAGAGATTTGCTCCGCCTTCCGATCAACATAAGTACTATCTGGCTTGGTATGTGTCGTAATAAAAACCTCACCAAGACTCACCGGTCTTCCCAATTTCCTTTCCTGCAATGTTACAAAAGAATCAAGGGTAATGACATCATTTAAAGCTCCAAATGTAAAAAAAAAAACAAAATTTATGGGTATATAAAAGTTACTAACCATTTCGGTATGGATTTGTTGATAAGACTTTGGCCCTGATAAGTGGACGTGAGGACCAAGACCACCACGATCAGACATACGAGCTTTAGAGTAGGTGAGACTCCTTTGTTGTGCTTCTTCAGTCTCCCAATACTCAACCATTGTTTGCCAAATAGTATCTCTGATCTATTTTGGTCGCTCTCCACTCGTCTTGACATTGCAAATCATGTCTTTCATCCAGCGTTGGCAGATGAGCTCGAAATATGGTTGAATTGTCCCAGTAATCAAAGGATCCCATGTGTGTGTTTTCTACATAGCAAAGAGAATATAATGATGGTAGTGGAAACTCAACAAGTAAACCTATATGTGAAAAGGTTAAGAGAGAAAAAAAAACTGTACAACAAACTCGATGAACCATCTCTGTTGTCTGTCCCGAGGCACACATGTCCAGCTGTAGTATGGACCATCAAATTTATTTGTAAAAATTTTAGTAATGGTCCTTAGTAGTCGCGATTTTTCGTCGCGAGTAAACCTGCAAACACATGAAATAGATGTCAACGATTGAGTACTTATACATATAAATAGGACCAACACAAAACAGAACCTATTAAGAACAATCAAAACAGACATCAATGTTCTAAAACTAACCATCATAGAGCATCACAGACCATCACACAAAAGCAAAAAATTATTTTACTTAAGAATCAAGTAGAAGAAAGTATTAATACCAGGTCGTGTTTGGCATCGGTGTGGAGGAGAGGACGGTGGTAAACTTCTCACGGTTTGGCACTCTAAGCAGGGCATTTAGAGTGATAATCGTGTCCTCCTGGAGCTCCGGATTTGAAGCCTCAGAACCTTCATGGTAGTTGTTACCGTGAGATGATGGACGGCTCTGAGCTTGAGAGTTATCAGCTGGAGACGGTGGAGCGTCTTGTAATGGAGGATCAGCTGGACACTGTCGCGGATTGTTGTGGACCTCCTCTGACGAAAGAGGCTGTTGAGTCTGACGTTGTTGGTTCACCGAGGTCTGGAAAAGCGTCTGTGGCGGTGGATAGTTGCGGATCTGTGGTGCTCCTGACGGTGATTGAGGATGGGGTAAATCTGCTGCCGGCGTAAAGTTGTATTGAATCGTTAGAGGGTTTGGTTTTCTCGCTTCCTTGATGGGGGTCGACCCTTCGGTTCTTTGGAAGAAATTAGGGTCCATCTTCCTCTTTCTTCCTTGCTTAACTGGAGCTTTGGCTGGAGCCTTACTTGCGGACTTCGTTGCAGATTGTGTTAGAGCCATCGTGAAGAAGAGAATCGGGAAAGAAGAGAAATCAAAGAGGATTCAGAGTCGAGAAGAGAAATAGGGAGATAGAGTAGAGTATTGGGGATAGAGTAGAGATATCAAAGAGGATTCAGAGTGAAGGATTCGGGAAGGAAATCAAACAGGAGAGTATCGGGGATTCGAAGAGGAGAGTATCGGAGAAATCGAAGTGGAGATAGAAATGAAATAGAAAATTAGGGATTTCGTTAAAGGGGGGAAAATATTAGGGATTTTGGTTTCCCGGGTTTTGGTTAATTTGGTTTTGGTTTTGGGGGAAATCGAAAATTTAAGGAATTAAAATTGGTTTCGCGGGTTAATTTGGGTTAATTGGTTTCCCGGGTCAAATTAATTCATATTTTCTTAATTTAGTCGCTAATTAGTCACAATAGTAATTAAACTAAAAGTTTAATTTTTAGAAACTAAATAACAGCCAAACAGTCACAATATATATTTATATATACCAATTTTATATAAACATATTTACTCAGTTTTATAGAAGCATAATTTACAATTTAATATAAACACATAATTATCTATTTTAATACAAACATAATTATTAAAAATATTTGATACAAGCATAATTATCCAAATTGATACAAATTTTACACAAGCATAATTAGTTAGGAGGATCTCCGTCTTCATCTAGTTCATCGTCTGAAGATGATAAATTACATTGAAATTCATCTTCTAGTTCTCCATCTCCAACATTATAATCAAGATCGATTGGTTCATTTATTTCTACTAAATTATCGAAAACCAGATCTTCAATAGTAGTCACCAATACAGCATCATCATTTTCTGTTTGCAAAAGAGTTGGTTCTTTGTTCTCATATTCTCCTGCAATGTTTCCCCTCGGATTACTTTTCAAGACATTGAGCCATTCCTTCCTCGGTTTCTTTGTGAATGGGTAGGGAATATAGCAAACTTGATGCGCCTGGGAGGCTGTTTGGAATATCAACACAAATATGAGTTACACATATATATATATTATCGATATTAAAAAAATAATATATATATATATATATATACGTACCTAGAATAAATGGTTCGTATTTATTATATTTTCTCGATGAACGAACGTCTACGACGCCACCATTGCACATCCGAGTGCCTCTACCCATAACAGGGTCATACCACTTACACTTAAAAAGTGTGATTCTGAAATTGACCATCCCCTCAAACTCGAGTTCTATGATATCAGTTAAGGTCCCGTAGAAATCTGTTGCATCGGAAGCATCAGTGTAATTTTCACCTTTAACACAAACTCCATAGTTACAAGTCTTTCGTCCAACACCATGATCACGTGTATGAAACAAGTAGCCTCTTGTAAAATACATTGGTCATGTTTTGACCTTGTTCAAAGGTCCATGCACTATCTCTTGAACCCAGGTAGGAAATGGATTTGTGGCGTTCCAGTAAGAAACCTGCATATATGTAACATATATATATATATATATATATATTAGAATTATTTATAATATATAATAAAAATATTTTTAATAAGTATTATATAAAGACATACATATTCTTTAACCCATAAATGATATTCTTCTGCTCTTTTAGTGGAGAGTTCTTTTTCTGAAAGTCCTGGATATTTTGCACCAATAAAATCCTCGAACATACTATATATACAAGAACAACACAAATATATGAGAAATTTTGTGTGGATTATATATATAATAAATTTTATTTTACTTAATCGATATAAACTTATGCATGTGTGTATTGATAGTCTTATGCACGTGCGCATTAAACGCAATTGGCTGAAAATAGTCACAATTCCGTAAAACATATGCACGTGCACATTGATAGTCTCTTTCAGACAGCCATATTTCATTCATTTCTCCACTTGGACAGCCGATGTGAGTAAATATTGGAGGTACTCCAGGGACATGATATTCATGGGCTTCACCTTGATTAAATCGTGTTAACCTGACCAAATGAGAAAAGTAAATGACTTTCAAATAAATGATAACAGTTTTATCTATCTTGATTGATTTTAGAATTTACCTTGATTTTGTTTGTATATTTGCGGCGAAGTAGTGCTCTGAGAAATAAGCAATCTCGTCATTGATATAAGATTCAACAATTGATTCGGATGCATATCTTTTGTTCTTTGCTTTTCCTTTCAATTTTTTAAAAAACCTTTCAAAAGGATATATCCACCTATATTGGACAGGGCCTCCTAATTCAGCTTCGTAGGGGAGATATATAGGCAGATGCTCTATCACGTCGAAAAATGATGGTGGAAAGATCTTTTCCAGATTGCATAGGATCTGAATTATGTTCTGTTTTAGAATTTGAATGCGACTTTTATGCAAAGTTCTCGCACATAAGTCCCGGAAAAATGCTCCAAGCCCTACAATAGACAATGCAAAATATTGGGGTTAATTACTTTAAAATTACTATTAAATGACTTCATAAACATAGGTATATATATGAAATTAATTAATACCTGATAATACAAGGTGGACGTTCCGGTCTAGGAGTTCTACAAAGATAAATGGAAGTAGTCGTTCCATAAAAACATGGCAGTCATGACTCTTCATGCCTGAAAACTTTCCATTTTCCATATCAACACAACTAGCTAGGTCTGACGAATAGCCATCAGGAAATTTCACCGAATGTTTGACACATTCTAGTAAACTTGTTCTCGCTTTTTCTGTCAAAGTGTAGGGTGGGAAAGGAGCTTTACCATCACTATCAATATGTAACTGTGGCCGAGAACAGAATTTTTGTATATCCAATCTTGACATGATGTTGTCTTTTAATTTACCCTTCACACTCATAAGAGTATACATGATGTTATCCAAAAAGTTCTTCTCTGTATGCATCACATCAATATTGTGTCGAAGATTGAGGTCCCTCCAGTAAGGCAGCTCCCATAATATGCTTAACTTATGCCAGTTGTGTTGCTTCCCATAGCCAGCAGTCTTCTTTTCATGACCATTTCAACCAACGTCCTTGGTTTTTGGTGGTTTTACTTCAGCCAACCGTTCGTAATAAACTTGCTCACCCGTCAACGACTGAGGTGGATACTCTCTCGAAGCATCTTTTCCCTTGAGGAAGTTTTTCCTATTCCTCCTTAATGGATGACCGTGAGGAAGAAATCTTCGATGACAATCAAACCAACACGTCTTCCTTCCATTAGTGAGATAAAACGACTTTGTATCTTCCATGGGTTGTCCATCCTGATAACATGCCATACGCCGGAAAGTCACTTATCATCCACATTAGTGTTGCCTTTAGATTAAAATTTTCATTCAAAGACACATCGTATGCATCGACTCCAGTAGACCACAACTCTTTTAACTCCTCAATCAAAGGTTGGAGGAAGATATCCAGACTAGCTCGCGGATGATTTGGCCCAGAATTCAAAATTGTAAGAAACAAGAACTCTTCTTTCATGCACATACCAGGGGGTAGATTGTATGGATTCAACATCACATGCCACAATGAATGATTACGAGACACGCCAAACGGATTGAACCTATCAGTGCATAATCCAAGATAAACGTTAAGGGGTTCTTCTGCAAATCGAGGATTTTGTTCTTTAAAATATTTCCACTCTGCCACATCTGAAGGATGGCACATTTCTCCCTCATTTGATTTGTGCTCAGCATGCCATCTCATCGTTGCCGCAGTCTTGTGGCTCTGGTACATCCTCTTCAATCTATCAGCAATAGATAGATACCACATACGACTGTTTGGTACTTTGGTTCTATGTCGGGGTTCCTTTGGCTTACATCTTTGAGCACCACAAAACAGACAAGTCTTTTCCTTTTCGTCATCTTTCCAGAATATCATACAATTATTAATACAAACATCCATTGTATAATATGGGAGACCTAAATTGCGTATTAATTTTTCCGTCTCATAATGTGAATCCATTGCCTGGTTTCCTTCTTTTAGATACTCATTCAATATTTCGCACACCGAATCCACTAACTTTTCATTCATATTATACTCCGCCTTATTTTGCATGACTCGACAGCTAACGATAATTGTGAGTGACCTTCATGGAAACCATCGTATAATGGATTTTTTGCGCCTTCTAACAAGTCATAGAATTTCTTTGAATGATTACGTATTGGTTCTTCTACATTTTTAGAACTACCCTCATGATAGTTATCATCTAAACTCACATTATAACGAAATGCATCATTCACCATATCCACATATGGATTTTCTAATACATTACCCACATCTACATTATCCACTTCTTGATCACTACCAACATAACTTGTTCCTATATCCATATTGATTTCTTCCCTATGTTTATACCAAATATAATAATCAGGCATAAATCCATTGCTAAAAAGATGATTCCAAATTCTGTTTCCCAACATAAATTTATCGTTCTTACAACGACTACAAGGACAGTGGAACATACCCCCATTATTCTGTGCTAGAGATTGACTATTTGCAAATGCCATGAATTGCTCCATCCCCATTGTAAACTCCGCCGAAAAATTGCCCGTCACTTCATCGAACCTCTTATACATCCACTCTCGAGAATTACTATAATTGTAATTCCCTGACATTATACAAGAGTAATAGAAAATATATATATATATATATTTGAAGATTTTTTTTTTAACTTTGCACAAATGTGTTTGTTTTGATCAAGTGAGAAGAGAAGAAATGGTGAGTGAGGAGAGAAGAAGTGGTGAAGCTGGTATATATAGGCAATTTTGGCGACTACCAAGCGACTAATAAAAATCATTCGCATAATACAAGTACACCAACCTCCGAACGAAATAAACGTGATTTTTAATACCGGCAGATTACGACTATTATACGACTATGTTACGAAACGCCAAAAGTGTCGCATAATAGTCGCTAAATAACGACTACTAAGCGACAACCTGTACGACCCGCCGATATTGTCGCAATATAGTCGCCTAATTGGTGACTTGTATGCGTCTACCAAATTAGTCGTAACTGAGGGACTATATAACGACAAGGTTACGACTGCGTTTATAATTCTATATATTAGTCGTAAAGTAGTCGTTAAATGGCGACTACTTTGACGACTACTATATGTTGTCTCAATTTAGCGACCACGTTACGATCGTTTCTATTTAGTCGTAAAATAGTCATAACGGAGTAACTAAATAGTCGCTAAATTTAGCGACTAAATAATAGTCATAAAATGTAGTCGGCTATGGCGAGTTTTCTTGTAGTGTATTTTGTCCCCCAAAACATGCTTAAAACAATAAAATAGGCTAAAACCGAGAAAACATAAATTCGAAGCAGTAAACAGCTTTGTTTGTGTTTCTAGGGTTGTGTGACAATATAATGCATTTGACTAATTGTAAGAGTTCAAAATGAATTTGGAGTGTTTAGACAACACTTATACCTATTTTGTCCTGAAAGAAGCTAAAACCGAGAAAACATTGATTCGAAGCAGTAGACAGCTTTTTTACTATTACTAGAGTCAGAATGTGTGACAGTCCAATGCAATATACTAATTTTACGAATTCAGGATGAATTTGGAGTGTTTAGACAACACTTATACCCATTTAGTCTCGAAACTGGATAAAACTGAGAAAACATTGATTCGAAGCAGTAGACAGCTTTGTCTCTGTCTCTAGGGTCACAATGTATGACAATCCAATGCATTTGACTAATTCTAAGAGTTCGGGATGAATTTGGATTGTTTAGACAATACTTGTACCCATTTTGTCCCGAAACAGGCTAAAACCGATAAAACATTAATTCGAAGCAGTAGATAGCTTTGTTACTGGTTCTAGGGTCAAAATACTAAACAATACATTGTATTTGACTAATTATAAGAGTTCGGGTTGAATTTGAAGTCTTTAAACACCAATTATACCCATTTTGTCCCAAAACAGGTTAAACCCAAGAAAACATTGATTCGAATTATTAAACAGTTTTGTTACTGTTTCTGGGTGAGAATGTGTGACAATCCAATTCATTTGGATAATTATAAGAGTTCGGGATGAATATGAGTGTTTAGACAACACTTATACCCATTTTGTCCCGAATCAAGCTAAAACCGAGAAAACATTGATTCAATGTATTAAACGGTTTTGTTACTGTTTCTGGGTGAGAATTTGTGACAATCCAAATCATTTGAATAATTGTAAGAGTTCAATATGAATTTGGAGTGTTTAGACATCACTTAAACTGTTTTATACCAAAAGAGGCTTAAACCTAGAAAACAGGTTAAAACCGAGAAAAAATAAATTTGAAGCAGTAAACAGCTTTGTTTGTGTTTCTAGGGTCAAAATGTGTGACAATCCAATGCATTTGACTAATTGTAAGAGTTCGGGTTGAATTTGTAGTGTTTAGACAACATTTATACCCATTTTGTCCCGAAACAGGCTAAAACCAAGAAAACATTGATTCGAAGCAGTAGACAGCTTTGTTACTAGTTCTAGGGTCAAAATATGTAACAATTCAATGAATCTGACTAATTATAAGAGTTCGGGTTGAATTTGGAGTGTTTAGACACCACTTTTATCCATTATGTCCCAAAACAGGATAAAACCTGAGAAAACATTGATTTAAAGAAGTAAACAGCTTTTTTTACAGTTTCTAAGGTTAGAATGTGTGACAATCCAATGCAATTGACTAATTGTAAGAGTTCGGGACGAATTTGAAGTGATTATGCAACACTTAAACCCATTTTATCCCAAAACAGGCTAAAACCGAGAAAACATTGATTCTAAGCAGTAAACAGCGTTGTTACTCTTTCTAGGGTCATAATGTGTGACATTCCAATGCATTTGACTAATTGTAAGAGTTCGGGATGAATTTGGAGTGTTTAGACAACACTTAAACCCGCTTTATCCCAAAACAGGCTTAAACCAAGAAAACATTCATTCGAAGCAGTAGACAACTTTGTTACTGTTTCTAGGGTCATAATGTGTGACAATCCAATGCATTTGACTAATTTTAAGAGTTCAGGATGAATTTGGAGTGTTTAACCAACACTTAAACCCATTTTGTCTCGAAACTGGCTAAAACTGAAAAAACATTGTTTCGAAGCAGTAAACAGCTTTCTTACTGTTTCTGGGTTAGAATGTCTGACAATCCAATGCATTTGAATAATTGTAAGAGTTCGGGATGAATTTGAAGTGTTTAGACAACACTTAAACCCATTTTGTCCCGAAACAGGCTAAAACCGAGAAAACATTGATTCGAAGTATTAAACAGTTTTGTTACTGTTTCTGGATGAGAATGTGTGACAATCCAATTAATTTTAATAATTGTAAGAGTTCGGTATGAATTTTGAGTGCTTACACAACACTTATAACCATTTTGTCCTGAATTAGGCTAAAACTGAGAAAACATTCATTCAAAGCAGTAAACAGCTTTGTTACTGTTTCTGGGTGAGAATGTTTGACAATCCAATGCATTTGAATAATTGTAAGAGTCCGGGATGAATTTGAAGGGTTTAGACAACACTTAAACCCATTTTGTCCTGAAACATGCTAAAACCGAGAAAACATTGATTCAAAGTATGAAACAGCTTTGTTACTGTTTCTGTGTGAGAATGTGTGACAATACAATGCATTTGACTATTTGTAAGAGTTCGAGATGAATTTGGAGTGTTTAGACAACCCGATCCCAAAAGAAGCTTAAACCGAGGAAACATACTCAACCTGAGAAAACATTGATTCGAAGCAGTAAACAGTTTTGTTACAGTTTCTAAGGTCAAAATATGTAAAAATCCAATGCATAAGAGTTCGGGTTGAATTTGGAGTGTTTAGACAACGCTTATACCCATTTTGTCCCAAAACAGGCTTAAAATAATAAAACAAGCTAAAACGGAGAAAACATAAATTCGAAGCTAGTAAACAGCTTTGTTTGTGTTTCTAGGGTCAAAATGTGTGACAATACAATGCATTTGACTAATTGTAAGAGTTCGAATTGAATTTGGAGTGTTTAGACAACACTTATACCCATTTTGTCCCAAAACAGGCTTAAAACGAGAAAAGAGACTATAACCGAGAAAACATATTAAAATTTAATAATAAAATTATTCATTTATTCTTAATAAAAGATACATATTTATAATTTTAAAATTTAACACTATTTTATTAATAAATGATATTTTAAATGCTTGTAAATAAAATAAAATATATATAACACTTTAATATATTATTAAAAATATCAATTATTTTACAATTATATATAAAAATCTTATTATATCAAATATGGTTTCAAAAGTTAGTAACTCACCAGATCGTGACACGTGTAAATTTTAAAAATTACTAACTTATAAGATCGTGACAAGTGTCAATTTTACACAAATTTTTATTTAAAAAAAAAGAATCTCTAAAAAATCAAGAAATAAAAAAATTAGCAAAACTAATCTATTTTCTATTGTAGGCTAATTATAGTTTACATTTTTCCTCAATTAGATTTTGACATGTATAAACAAAAAAAATAATTCATTAAGCATTAAACATGTATATTATTAAGGGTGAATGTCATGAAAACCCACTTTGGTGTGAGTTCTGTCACAAAAACCCACTTTCCACTCATGGTATACTTTCCCAAGTTTTTTGCTTATGTGTCTACTTTCCTTTTACATTTTTGCCCTTACTAACAACTTACCTCTCTTTCTCTCCTTCTTTTCTCTCTTTTTCTCTTCTTTTTTGTTGTTAACACTTTAACAAAGTAAAATATATTTATTTGTTATCATAAACAAATTTTCTATTTATTTATATAAAATATGTTATGATTATATATTTTCTACATTTTAAGATACATATTGCTATATTTTTTATGAATTTTTAGATTATACAGTATCCATCAGTCGTTGAACATTTGTTCAATTATAAGTGGATAATCAATTGCAGTATTGTTAATAGATAGTTACTTGTGTTTATTCATACAAAATATACATACATAAATTTGGTTAGATCTTTATCCATAGCATATTATCCATAACACAACATAGACCAAATAAGTACAAAACCCTTTAATTCTAAATTTTAAATCCTAGAACATAAACCCTTGAACCTAAAACCAAAACTATTCACTTTAAAAAAAAAACAAAGTTTAGTGGATAGGTCTCCATGGATTTACAAAGCATATCTAGACATTAAGCTGAAGAATAGCAGTTGAATGGTGGCTATGGATGTGATCATGTGGATATTTTTTTGTGGATACCAATGTAGACAGACCAAATAATCATCATACAACATCCACACAATTAAATCCATAGACACCATGAGCTTCTTGCTTCATATTTTGTGTTGGTCCAGAAACATATACACTTATAAGTGGTTAATAAACAAAATAAAAATTAACAACATTGATTTATTTAGAACATTGAATATCAATCATGTGGATTAGTAGTTATGGATACTTATCTTATAATATCTTGCTCATTCTTTACATGAGCAGAAATTTGTCCAAGATAAATTAGCCACATAGATTTCTTTTAGCTAAATGTTTTTATACTATTTTTCAGCTAGAAGTAGGTATATTAGAACTTAGAAGTGTCACTAGAAGCATACTACACACTAAACATGGTCATTATTAATCTCAAAGCCCATCCACCAAATTCTGACCACGTGGACAAGCAATCCAGATGAAATTTATTGACAAGTTTGTTGCATGTTCAAACATCACTATAGTTTACCCACTTAGATGTCGTTTAGCCAAATGTTTTTGTACTATTTTTAAGCTAGAATTAGAGATATTAGAACTTAGAAGTGTCACTAGAAGCATACTACACAACAAACATGGTCATTATTAATCTCTAAGCCTATCCACCAAACTCTGACCACGTGGACAAGCAATCCAGATAAAATTTATTGACAAGTTTGTTGCATGTTCAAACATCACCATAGTTTAGGGTTTAGACTTTAGATGGTATATAGATTCAATGTCTATGTTTTGAGTTCAAGTTGTATTGTCTAAGGTTCAAGGTGTAGGATTTAGGGGTTAAGGTTAAAAGTTTAGGTTTAGGTATGTGGATGATGTGTCTATATTTTTAATTCATGGTTTAGGATTTAGGGTTCAAGGTGTATGGTTTAGGGTTTAGGATTTAAGATTTAGGGTATAAGGTTTACGTTTTTGGGCTTATATGGATTTAGTGTCTATGTGGTGTTAAGATTTAATATTTAGGGTATAAACCCAAAACCCTAAACCCTAAACCCTAAACCCTAAACCCAAAACCCTAAACCCTAAACCCTAAACCCTAAACCCTAAACCCTAAACCATAAACCCTAAACCCTAAACCCTGAACCCTAAACCCTAAACCCTAAACCCTAAACCCTAAACCCTAAACCTTAAACCCTAAACCCTAAACCCTAAACCCTAAACCCTAAACCCTAAAAGAAATCCTTCTAGCTGAAAAATAGTACAAAAACATTTAGCTAAAAGAAATCTATGTGGCTAATTTATCTTGGACAAATTTCTGCTCATGTAAAGAATGAGCAAGATATTATAAGATAAGTATCCATAACTACTAATCCACATGATTGATATTCAATGTTCTAAATAAATCAATGTTGTTAATTTTTATTTTGTTTATTAACCACTTATGAGTTTATATGTTTCTGGACCAACACAAAATATGAAGCAAGGAGCTCATGGTGTCTATGGATTTAATTGTGTGGATGTTGTATGATGATTATTTGGTCTGTCTACATTGGTATCCACAAAAAAATATCCACATGATCACATCCATAGCCACCATTCAACTGCTATTCTTCAGCTTAATGTCTAGATATGCTTTGTAAATCCATGGAGACCTATCCACTAAACTTTGTTTTTTTTTTTAAAGTGAATAGTTTTGGTTTTAGGTTCAAGGGTTTATGTTCTAGGATTTAAAATTTAGAATTAAAGGGTTTTGTACTTATTTGGTCTATGTTGTGTTATGGATAATATGCTATGGATAAAGATCTAACCAAATTTATGTATGTATATTTTGTATGAATAAACACAAGTAACTATCTATTAACAGTACTGCAATTGATTATCCACTTATAATTGAACAAATGTTCAACGACTGATGGATACTGTATAATCTAAAAATTCATAAAAAATATAGTAATATGTATCTTAAAATGTAGAAAATATATAATCATAACATATTTTATATAAATAAATAGAAATTTTTTTTTATGATAACAAATAAATATATTTTACTTTGTTAAAGTGTTAACAACAAAAAAGAAGAGAAAAAGAGAGAAAAGAAGAAGAGAAATAGAGGTAAGTTGTTAGTAAGGGCAAAAATGTAAAAGGAAAGTGGACACATAAGCAAAAAACTTGGGAAAGTATACCATGGGTGGAAAGTGGGTTTTTGTGACAATACTTTAGGAGAAAGTGGGTTTTGATGACATTTGCCTTATTATTAATAATCAATAATTAGTGAATAACAAATTTAAAAAGAATAGCATAAGTTATGTCAAATGAATTCTTATTTTTGAAACCTAATAGGACAGTTAATTAAAAAAATAACATTATATCTACATAGAAATTATGTTTGTGAAGTAATCTTACTGCAGTGGTCATTGGTAACTCCAATTGTATAATGCACCATAACACGAGGGATCGAGTCCCGCTATCTATGAATGTAGAGATTTGGATAATGAACCGGCCTGTTGTGGCTCAAATGTTGACCAAAAAAAAAATTATTTGTTTATATCAAAAGCTTTGATCTTTGATTTTTTCGATATAATTTTGCCGATCTATTGTGTGGTCTTTGATTTTTGAGGGTTCTTCAATGGAAGCTATCAGATGCAATGAAATAGAATCAAAGTATATAAATCCCGCTAATTTAATCGATGATGGAGACACTGATGGAGGTTCCAAAAGTGATTTTACAGTTAGTAGCATTATAAGTTTGGAAGATTAGTCGGTGATTGATGTTTCTGGTCAAAATCTAGAGTTTTCTCTTTTGAATAATGTTAATGATTCTGGTACTAAAACAAGAGCTGCTTGATCGAGTAATTGAGAAGAGATTTTCAAATTTGGGAAGTTGGAATGGTAAACCGTTTTAAAATTGGTTTCAAACCGGATTTATGTGGTTTTCTATCGGATTTGGTTCGTAAACCGTTTAAACCCAGGTATATGGAGAAATATATGAGAACTTTTGATTCAGGTGGAAATAAGTAGAATTTACGATTCGAGAATTTTCGAGACGAGATCATAGTTTTAAGTAGTTTTGGTATAATGCGATACACTTCTGAGGAGTAAATAGGTCGCTGATCCTTAACTTGATTATGACATATGTCATGTTTTGGATTGTTGATAAAGTGTCTATTTTTTTATTTTAATTATCTAAGACTTATATATACTATCGTGATTATAATTTTCAAATTTTTATTTTTATTATGTTATATTAACTTTTTTCTCAGTTTCTCAACTTTTATTAGGTTGGTCATAAATTCATTGTAATAGAGTAGATAACTTTCACCAGTTGTTTATACAAAATATCTTTAGAGTTAAAAAAAATCATGGTTAAAAAAATTGTGTCACAAAACAATTTTAGTAATTTATAGAACTATAATTATGCCAAAATGAAAGTAAGGAAATATAAAATTTGTTTAATTTGATCATAATATATTGTATAGGTGGTTGATAACATCATTATTTTACCCATATTAGCTATAGTTTTCATATGCATTTAGGACTAGTTTGATGAGAATTCAGGTATAAAAGATCTATTATCAAGTATTTCAGGTTTGAAGAAGGTTTTACAGGTTTTATAGCAAAAAGGACCAAAAGACAAGGAAAATACGTTTCAGGAAAGTTTCAGAGCTTTACAGTACGAGCCACTTTTAAAAAGCTTCCAGAACTCAAAATATATCATGCTTGGTGTCTATGGAAAGCTGGAAGAATCATATTTCTACTCGAAGTGGAATCAAGTTAATCCATTCATTCATCCGGAAGTTATTCCTGATTTACCGAGAGGTGTTACAAACCAATGTGAAGAGAACAAACCAGCCGATGGGCTTCTATTGAAGGCCTGACCAGCGACCATCACCACGGCCCAGTCCAAGCCTCCTACATGGTCCAGAAGCCTCCTTCGCCACCCCTTGTCCTGCACTTAAGAGGAGAAAACGTTTCTACCCTTACAAAACCCTAACCCTAAAACAAAACCCTATAAATACTCTTAAGACCTAGGGTTTTGAGGTGTGCATCTTCTACAGCCCTTGGAGCCGCCCTAGCCACGACCAGAGAAGCTCTTTCTCTCTCGCTCGCCATCTCTCTTGAAGCTTGAAGATCTGCCATCAATATCTCTTTCTACTCTTTCTAGTTCTTTCATACTATCATTGCTTTTGGGATCAAGTTACTTTTGTGACAAATAGTGAAGTTTCCTTTGAATCCCTTTTTGTTTATTGATTCACATTTGATGCTATACTTTATAATATCAATGTCGTTTCTTTGCATCATGAGCGAGTAGTTTACTTTGTTGGGTTCTATGGGGTGATTCAAGGGGAATTCATAGGTTCGCTTCAATTAGGTTGTTAGATCTTATTTTCGGTTTTATATTAGAGTTCTTTTGGGACATCTTTATCTTAATGTTTATGCTTGGATTGATCACCAAGTACTGATCTAGAGAACGGGAGCGCTAAATGTGTTATCCTACATCTCCGAACTAGTGTTATACCAAAACCTTGCTCGTAACCTGCGTAAGTTGAGTTACGAAGTTTGGTGAATGTATCAAACTTGTTTAACTAGCTGGTTGACATGCGTCGTTGCCTTCGAAAGTTGAGTAACAGAGTGTGAAGACTTTAGACTTTCATTCTATGAGAATAGCTTGTTAGTTCATTAGTGTTTCGTAGTTGAGAATCTAGACCGAAAATTAGTATTTACTTGTTAGATCTTACACTTTATATTGCTTAGAACCATGAAAACCCTGAGATAACTCCCAGAACGCCCAACGCCTTAGTCTTATAGTTTTAACCCGTTTTTATTTATTTGCAATAGTTATTAGGAAAACCAAAACTCCAATCTCTTATTCAGTCTTAGCGATAGTTCTTTCTCTTATAATTCAATTTGTGTTTGCTATTACTGTCTGTGGGATCGATCCTAAAATACTACACTGATTAACTGTTCACTTTCAGTCGTTGTGTAGTTTTTTCAGATAAAAGATTTGGAGTGAAATTCTACACACATCAGTGGTGATAAAGAACATACTTTAATAATAAAATAATTTTGTAAGATCATAATTTTAACGATAAAAGATAAAGTAAAATTGTACATGCTTACTAATTAGATGTTGCTTTGATGAACTCTTTTCATATAAAATATTTTGTGAATAAGTTGTGTAACGTTTTAAAATTTTGACAATAATAATAATCATAATGATGAGTATTTGACAAACGTTTTGGTGGGATATAATTTAGCTTTAAATTATTGTAATAATTGTTATAATATATTAAAAATATATAAATATAAATAAGTGTATGAAGGTAAATACAAATATGATTTTTTCTAACTAAAATTATTTATATATTTAATTCAGAAAATAGTATTTTCCTATATTTTAAAAAAAAAATAATATTTAGGATTTGTTTTTTCAACAAATTTTAAACCCGCACTTCATGCGAGCCCTTATCTAGTATATAATATATTATCTCGTGGTGTACCATGGGATCAATCGTATTATATCCAATAAAATGTAAATATTCCCCATTTATATCCAATAAAATGTAAATAGTTTCTTGTGAGAGCGGGAAATGTATAAGTTTATACAAATTTGATAAACTGTGTAGTAAAATTGAATTTAAATTTCGTTAAGAGTATAAATTTGTACGATGTTATATAAATCAAATATATATATAGCTCTATTGGACTTATGAAATACATTTTTTTGTTCCTGATAAACTGATGTTTTTAGAGAATTTTTTTTATTTATTTTTTGTTTTCCCTTTATTTACTTATAACTTCCCTCCCTAATCATTCAAAAAAATGATGCTGTAAATATTTTTAATTTTAAAAAAGTGGGAAAGTGGAAAAGTAGAGAAAATGTCAGAAAAAGTTGGCTTAATACTGTAAAACTTCTATAAATTAATAATGCTGAACTAAGACATATTATTAATTTCTAGTGATAGTAATTTATTAATAAATTAATAAATATAATTTATAGTGTATATTAAGAATTTATAGAAATGTTTGTTTATTGGTTACATTTTTTATAAACTATGAATTGTGATAATTTTAACAAAATAAAATTAGACTTTCGGATGTTGTAATTTTATGGTTTTGGACTTAAATTTGAAATATCTAGAAAACATTATTGACAAGAAATTACAAATCATATAGACCAATTCACTTATACACATCACACACATAAATTAAATTTATAAATCATTATATCAATTATCGTAATTTAATAA